>NC_062219.1:115515159-115821825 GCF_902686445.1 Sciurus carolinensis | reverse complement strand
ACATTTCTGGTCCCTTGATTTAGACCAGGGGTTTCAAATTGGCAATCCTTCTGTCTATGGGAATGTTTACACTTACCTAAATTAAAATGCCTTTATGTGGGACATGAGTCTTCCTATTTGCCATGATCTCCTATATTCCCCAACATCGTAGACTCAGCGGCTTCCCAAAGGTATGTTACCTGCTGTTTTAGTCAGTGTTTTCATCATCGCTGTGACCAAAAGGCCCAATGAAAACAATTAGAATGGGAAAAGTTTATTTGGCTCACGGTTTCTCATGTCTTAGCCAACACATAGCTCGAGGCAAGTGTCATGGTTTAGAGATGCCTAGGCTTGAAGGCAGGCCTGCATGTGAACAACAGAGTGCCCACCACAGTGCAGTCCTTGGGAATGCCAGTACCCCTCCAGAGTTGAAGCCATTCATGCATACTACTGTGAATTATGTCCCCTGGATATAAGAAACATGGAGATCCAGTTTAAAGGCGTTTAAGTTTAGCTCCCCTGGTTAAGACATTGTCATCTCTAAAAGTATGTTCTGGAAAGATCATTCTTAGTTCATTTGTGGTTTCACTTTCTGACATACTGACATAATTGCAAATCCTGATAGAGAAATAGAGTGACATGGATAACCTTAGTCAACCTAAGTCAACCTAACCTTAGTCGCTAAATCCTTAGCGACTATTTGGAAAGGAATATCCAAGGCAAGAGTATCCAGATTAGAAACAATTAATGCATATATTCAAAAATATATTTTATGACACAAATAAAAGTACAAATGTGGATTAAATGATAATTTATGTACTTTTTGTAAGCACCTGTGTGTAGACTGATTTTTGAACTAGGGTCACATGAAAGAAGCCCACAGTCCAAATACAACCAGAAGAAAATTTATTTGGACTGCACTTTTTAAAAAAAAATTCGGTCTGAATGTTTTTAGTTCTCAGACACGTGCTCTCAATTAGGCACAGAATATCACCACTTGGTCCCTCATCAGTTTGTTTCAGATTATTTGCCTGTCCTCCAATGGAATGTTGAGTTTTGCAAAACCTGGTAAAGAGTGACTCAGGTAAGTTCTAAAAGAATAACACTCAGATTTTATTTTTTAAAACAAAAACCAAGCTAAATATAATGATCTTCTAGGCATTTAAATGTCATCAGCAATTCTCACACACCAGTAAGTGCCCAAGAATAAGAATGGTTCTCTCTCTCCTCACTGCTCACATTTCATAAGTTTTAAAACATGACAGGAAAACAAGAATGTTGGGTCCTTTCTTCTACAACAGTCACTTTGGCACAGTCAGGACTCCCGCTCTTGAATGCCTCACAAAAAATAGGATCAGCAGTCGCCTGCCTCGAATGATTTGCAGATTCTCCTCCATGGATGCAATGGCTAAGAAAAGGGACCTGTGGAGATTCTTTCCAGTTCTGATGCTCCGGGCTTTGTTCACAGTCTTGTCCCCGCTACTTCAGATCAAACTTTGCAAGAGGCAAACATATCATGGGATACAATATCCAAACACTCTCTCTCGAAAGAATCTTCAAGATCTTAAGCACACGAAAAGGCTTCCCAGCCATAAGTTCATGGACCAGATCCAGGCCAAAGTGCTCTCTAAATGAGGCTGTTTATTTCCCAAGTTCCTGAAGAACCGTTTTGTTTTAGTATTAATAATAAGCAGCTTAAATCTGGAAACATAACAGAAATTCACGAAACTTCAATAGAAGAATATGACCCGTTTTGAACACTATCCAGTTCTGAAATATGTTTCAGTTTGAAGTTCAGCATATAGTATTAAAAAGGGAAGGCTACATTTCTATCTTTATTTACATTATGAAAAATGCATTTATTGCAGCATTTCTGACATATTTTTTTCTGTGACCCTTGAGAATAAACACTTAGATTCATTAAACACATAATCCTTTTCAGATGACCATCTAAGGAAGCAACCAAAATGAAACAACAAAGTTTTATACAGGAATGTGGGAAAATCCATTGTCTATAGAAATTCATTTCAGCAGAATCTTGTATAAAATCTGAATTGGTTACTTCAGGTTTCTTTTGTAGGGATTCAAAGGAAAATAGAAAATACTCTTTCACAAAACTGCAGCACTGAGTTCCCTATTGGTAAATTGATCAACCACGTTTCTGAATCATCCATGATATCCTGAGAAACCTAATACTGTGTGCAATGTGAATTTACAGGGGGAAAAAGCTTACTCTCAAGAAACATGAAATGTAAGATCAAACAAAATATTATTCAGATAAGAATCTTTAAATAAATAAATGTGTATATGTTACATGTATGTAATATTCTAATTTACACTATATAACAATAAAACCCAAATGGCTTATTTATAAATATATCTGGAGAGACAGAGAATTTATAGAAAGTCCTCTTAAGATTTCTCATGAGAAAGGCCAAATGAGAAAATTGCACTTTTTCTTGGGGACTCCTTCCTTTTCCTTGCAAGGGTGGGTATAGCTGGGTACTCCAGCCATCTGAGCAGGCAGAAACAGAAATCCAGGAAGCCAGGCTAAGAAGTGGGGAAGACAGGCACAGAAGTAAATGGACAAAAAAGCCTACATCTGAGGAAGAAGTTAGCTGAAGAGCTCAGAAGGAGAAAGGAGAGTGGGAGACAAAGAGCTTTAGGATGGCAGGGGAGAATGGCAGATAATTGCCATTGGTGTGGAGGATACTAAGAGAAGCAGCAGTGGGGAATGGATATTTAAAGTGTTCACAGAATTTAAAAAATGTACTCCTCTATCCCTTGTAATTTCTTGAAAGACTGAATAAAATCTGACTTTTGTGTATCTTTGAATGTAACACTGTACAGATTGGACAACATAAAGCTCTAATTTTTCTCTAAACTTCCAGTCTCAAGATTATTTGCTAAATCAGAACTTTTAACTTGATTACAATTTTGTGTAAAATGAAAGACACTGTACACATTATTGGAAAAATTCTCATACTCTGATTTTAAGGGGTAATAATCCAGGAGGGGCTATACCCTGCATCTTATGAAGTTGCCCATCTCTCTTCATTGTGGCTTTAGTTACCATGAATATCCAATGATCTAATAAGATTCAGGAGGTGAGAGACTGAAGCAGAAAGATGTGGCCTGACTGGGATCACTCATAAAGGAATGAGGGAAAAGAAGCAGAAAAGAAGGCAGAATGTATGGGCTAGGCCATTCTTTAGTTGACTGCTCATCTGAATAAGGTCCAGTTAATCCTGTAGGTCATGGAGAACCAATGGTGGGTTTATGCAGGTCACTACGGAGGCACAAGAGCAAAGGTGAGGGGGCCAGTCATCACATGAGTGGTCTTCCAGGAGCACACTGTCAGACGAGACTTGGGGAGAACAGGGAGGAATAATGTTCATAAAATTTTGTAGGAGACACAGCCTACTACTAGTTTATGTTGAGTAGAGGTGAAATATCATCTGACTAAGCACTATTAACAATATGGTCTCAACAACCTAAAACAAACAAACAAACAAAAAACCTTTAGTCTTAAAAAGCAGTTAATAAAAAAAAAAAAAAAAAACTAGCTTTTCCTACAGCATTTTCAACCTAGTTTGATCAAAACTGAACTTGTTGTTTTATTCTCTTAAACATAGTCTTCCCCCTTTTAATTCTCTAGGAAGTCTATTCTAGAAATAGGTTTGTTTTGGGCAATGCTGGGGATTGAACCCAAGGTTTCACGCATGCTAGCAAGCACTCTATCACTGAGCTACATCCCCAGCAAGAATCCATTCTAAACCTTCTATTATCTCCCCTTTACAGATAAGAGAGCTTAGCCTTAGAGAAGTTAACTACATCAAGGCTATGCACAGTAGGTGGTAAGATTCAAATCAAGGTCTATCTTACTCCAAATATAATATTCTTTCCACTACCTAATTAAGTTATGAAACAAATCTATCATCCTTGTTTGTAAACCTAATGATCAAGCGTGTTCATTAAAATAATATCCAGTTAAGTAATTGTGTCAAAGTTGCTCTCCTCAGATGTTCACAGGGAAAATTACCATAAAACTCTCACAGATTAAGTTTACTGACTTCACTTTTACAAAATGTGAGGGCTAATCAGAATAAATAGATTAAGATCAATATAACAGATTAAGTTATATATTATTAAATTGCACATTCTGATACTTTTCAGCACATCTTTGTTGCTGACACACAATGCAGTGAGCATCTTACAGATATGATTATAGTACAAATCTACACTACTGTCATCTGGGCTGAGTAATTATATAATATTATAATATTAATTCTATAATAAAATTCTGCAAAGTGCTCTTCTAAAACACCACTGCCTGGGATAAAGGCAGAGCAAAAAATCAACCACAACAAAAATTGTGTAACATCCATTCAGAGAGAAGCAAAGGATGTGTCTTCATCACCAACATGTTAATGGCAGGATTAAGAGAGCAGAAATCATAAAAGAAGGCTAGTCTTTTTAGGGTTTTCCTTCTGAAGACAGATGTCAAAGGGAGAGAATATCAGGGACTTGGGGGGCAGTCTCTAGGAAAGTCAGGAGATTTAGAGTAGAGGACGAAAGAATGAAGATATTTTCCTCCATTTCCTTTGATGCCCGACATCTAAAAACTCTTTTCAACTCCCTGTCTGGACCCAAGGACCACAAAGGGACTGCAACTTGTAATGAGTGGCTGAACATATTTTACATAAAAGGTAGGGCTGGCTGCTGGAAGGCTCTCAGAATCCAAAGGAGAGGGAAGGGGCAGAACTGCTCCCCTCCAAATCTCCCTAACTTCACAGTTAGCTGACTGTTAAAGAGGAACAACAGAGGGCTTTGTGCTGCTGCAAAAAAAGAAATTCCATAGAATGCCAGTGGGGGGTGGTTTCATAGACTTCTCTGGGCAGAAAGCTGGGCTGTCCTCTGAATGCATGGGAAACAGAACAACTCTTGAGAACAAGATGGAATATACCAGAACCAAAGCCAGCCATTTGAACCAGTTCCCCAGGTCCTTTGAAACAGCAGGAACTGACTCACTGTTCTGGCCCACTATTTGGCCCTTGTTTTCAGGGCATCATTGCAGGATATGGGGGAGCATATGCAATGTCAGTAGAAACTATTCTTCAAGAAGGCAACATGACCAAAAAGCCCACGAATAATAATACATTAATAACATTCAGTGTGCTTGAGGCGAACAGGTGGGGAAGGCCATCAGTCATATTTATTGATATCTACAGGAAGGAGAACAGGACATGAGGGTGGTGGGGGACAAAGGGAAAACAGAGAAGAGAAAATAGAAGTCACCATATGGCAAATTCCTTAGCTTCTCTCTCCACTCCCAAACTCCACCTCCACACTTAAAAATTTATCCCCACTACTGTCGTCCTGCACTCTGATCCAGAGATTGACCCTGCTAGCCAAAGCAGATTTCTTCCAACCAAGTTCTAGATTGTATTCGCTACTACCTCCCAGGGAACTTTCTGCATCAATTAACTCCACTTCTATATTTTACTTCTCCATTTCTATTATTGCTTTCTTCTTCAAAAACAAGCAGGCTTAGGTTTCTCACATTATTGGAAAATAGTTTAACTTATCTTTGATTAAACAAGTGATTCATAAAGGCAGGCATACATGCTTGTTAAAAATTTTAAATTATCTGTGAAGTCAAGTCCCCCTTCAACATAATTCCCCTCCCCATTCTCAAACCTTTCTACTTAGTGAAATTACTATTATCCCTCGAAACTTTTTTTCTTTACACATAGCAGTATTTTATGCCTTTTTCCCTTTTAAGTAATTGGTTTAGCACTCTCTATACTGTTGGGTGATTTTTTTTATGCCACAGTATGTCTTCCCACATCAGGAGATCTTCCTCATTCTTTTATAGTCTTAGTCTGTATAGTATTTCACAGTACAAATATCTGGTTTGTTAACTTATCCTCTATGGTGAACCACTGGAGTCTTTCCAATTTCTTGCCACTGCAAACAATGCTGGGAAGGACAGGGGCCTTTACTATTTCTCTGCAGGACATCTTCAAAGCAGAGTGTCTGGATCATGGAGAAGTCATATTCATCATTTTGATAGTCACTGACAATGATGTCCTCTAAAATGGTTCTACCAACGTGTAATGGAAAAGCTCCTGGCTTCCCAAATCCCCACTTACTCTTGACATTATCATATGTTTGCTCTGCCAGTCTAGTGGGGGAGAAAGATATTTCTTATTTTTTAATTTATCTGACTGTAACGTGATTAAGCATATTTTCATATTTGGATTTTATATTCACATTATGTATACTTTCAAATGTTTATTGACCAATTGTATTCTTTTCTCCAAGGAGCGAGATACCTATTCATGTTCTTTGACTAATTTCTTAATGGATTATTTGCCTTTGTTTTATTGTGAGATTATTTCTGTTATGAATATTAAAATGTTTCATATTTTCTCCCAGACAGCAGCTTACCTTTCAATATTGTTATGACTTTTGCTGCCCACATTTTGACGAGGTTGAATTTGTTTTTTCTTTTGTTTTTACATTTTATATCTTATTTAGGAGGTCGTTTTTATTTTTAACATCATAGATGTTAAAAGATTTCATCCATTTATCTCTATTGCTTTGTTGTTTTTTACAATTAGTTATGTAATTGCTTTGATGTTTATGCTTTATTAGTGACATGATTTAGACTCTTAACTTTGTTTTTGCTCAGTTGATAGTTTCCCGAGTACTATTTGTTATATGATCCATCATTCTCCAATTCATTTAAAATGCCACCTAAATCAAAAGGTAAGTTTTCATATATATGAGCCTGTTTCTAAGCTATTCCTCCTATCCCATTAATTTATTTGTTCATTCCTGAGTCAATACTACACTGTTTAAATTATCATAGTTCATAACATAAGCTTGATCTTGATAAGGTAAGTCCATCACCTTTGTCCTTTTACAAAATTGCCTTGGCTATTTTTGCATTTTCCTTTCTTTATGAATTTTAAAATCAGTTACATCAAGTTCCAATTGTTTCTAATTTATCTGACCACAGAACTTATTTTTCAAGATTAATGTTCAAAAGAACACATTTCAGTGATACATAGTCTTAGGTTGAGTTTAGTCCAAAGATTTTTTGTTTGGTCTGCACAGTGTTGATCCATTCATGTTTTTAAAAACATCTGACACCTATCTGGGAGTCAAAAGTAAATAATGAATGTGCAAAAGAACGTGTGTGTGTGTGTGTGTGTGTGTGTGTGTGTGTGTTGTGTGTGTGTTGTGCATGTGTGTAGCGATGTCCTCGCCTTCCCAGATAGCAACAACTGGTGGAGCCAAGAGGCGGCTGTTCCTTTCATTTACTTACATAGGCGTAAACCCAGGTTCTCCAGTTTCTGAACTTGCCCCACTTCAGTCATTTATGTGGCCCACCTTAACCCCAGATAGTCTTTGTCTCTGAGAATCCTGCATTATTGTAATACCATCCTAAAGGCTCTCATGTCCTTCCAATTCATACTCTGTCTACATTGCCACTAGAACAATTTTCTTATACAAATATAACTGAGTCACAGCTCTGAAATTATTTGGAAGCTTCTGATTGCTTTTAGAATAAGATTCAATTTTCTCTATGGGCCATATGAGACCTTTCATAACCTAGAATATTTTTCACGTATCATTTCCCGTTATTTCTACATTATCCCTTCTTTGGCCATTCAGCCTATCTACAGTTCTTAATAGGTTTCCCACATATTCATTCATATTTGAATTTAAGATGCCCTCTCTGTAGGGAAGACCAAGTCATCCCACCACTGCAAACCTCAGCCTTCAGTCTTGTGCCGCAACCAAATTTCTTTTTTCTTCATACTCATTTCTTGGATAACTTCTACAACTCCAAGTCTCAGAACAAATCCATTGCTACCAGCTCTTTCTGAACACCTCCTCTGTAACTTTCGCTTTTCTACCACCATGCCAAGAACAGATTTCTATGTCCCTCTTCCTCTCATTACTTCTTCCATTAAATCAGTGACTAATTTTCTTGTCTATTTGACTCTGAAAGCTGTGTTCTCCTTGCAGACTGCAATTTTATTTTATCCTAAGCTTAGAGAAGAGTAACTTGAAGTCTGGAGGCATTCCGTATGACCTGAAGAATGAAGGAAGAGAAGTTTGGAGAGAGGAATGAAGGGAAGGAAGGTTTAATGGGTCACTCATTGCCTCCATTCTTGGAGAAATTAGAGTCATATAGAATTCTGCTCATTATTTAAAATAAAAGCATAATAAGTATGGCCAAACAACTAAATCACCACTGAGAGAGTGTAATTAACATCACCCTGTATTTTAAAAAATAGTGTGAATGCAATTACAGGATTGTTTCTCTAATAAACAAAAGAGCTATACAAGGAAAGTAAATATCACAGAGAATCTCTCCCTAAATTTAAAGCTAAGGTTTCTAAGGTTATTTTGTCTTGTAGTTCATATGTTTTCCATTTTCATTTTCAAAATAATGAAGGAATTTGATGGAAATAAATGATAAAATATACACATATTTGCTCTACCTACAGTAACTCAGCAGTCTGCAAAGTTAAGACAACCTGTATTCAAATAAGACTAAAGGATGCTCTTTGGCATATGTGAATATTCTTTTCACATATTGAAGCTCAATCAGTTATGCCAGCTTTGGCCAAAACCAAAAAATATTTTTTTATTTTTATCTTAACAAGGAAACCTAAACCCAAAAGTCACATTTATAGAACATTCCTAGGTTCTGATTGGTTCCACCTTGGCACTTTTAGCATTTGTATAGCAGACTTGTGCATATCCATATAAGACACAAATTCCACTAGCACAACATTGAAGTTTCAAATTTAAACATACCGGAAACTGAGACATTATGGCCCTCCTTAATCACTTTAACTTATGTACTTTATATATGCTACATGTGTTAAATTTAGATACTAAAAAGTTAAAGCAGTTGAGCTGGAATACAAAAAGGATACATTTATAAACAGTTCAAATTCTCACCTTGCTTAGGATGTCTATTTTTATTTCAAAAGAATTATATACTAATATGATCTATTTTCCATATACATAGTCAAATACAGAAGGAGAGCTGGAATTGAGCTTATGTCATTTAAATGTTCAGGTGGTTTAACACTGCATATTCACACTGTATTAAAAATATCTCTACACTGCATTAAAATTGCTATGCATTTCCAGGAAATTTTTAGTTAGGAAAATCAAAGAAAAATATGGAAAGTATCTTATTTCCAAATTGAGAGAACTACATGATTTTTTTCAGTATCTTGAAAAATTCTATTATGGTTAAAAAAGCAAAAAATTAAATCAAACAGTCTTATAATCTTTTCAGTTCTATTTATTATTTAATTTTCTCTTTAAAGCTCTCATGATACAGGTATTTTAGAGGAAATTCTGTACCCACCTCTCTTGAAAAGCATAATTTGCTTCACAAAAAAAAAAAAAAAAAAAAAGCTTATTTTGTTCTACCACTACTTAACTCAACATATTAAGTTTGGAGTTATACATTAAATAATTTCCCTGTGAACTGAGGCCAAGCACACATATTTCCACCCAGGGGAAAAAGTTCAGAGTGAATGAAAACAGAACTCAGTAATGAAGGTCTTCACGCAGGGGCAGTCGGCCAAGCTAGAGCTTAAAAGTCCAACATAGTGTGTGGCTCTTATTTGAATGCACAGAAAAACACTACTAAATTGCTTAAGTACTAGGGCTTTCTTTTGGGTCATAATGAATCACACAAATTTTGGACCAGTCTGCTTTCAGGTAGGCCCACCCAAACTATTGTGGACAGAGAAGAAATTGAACTATATTTACAACCTGCCAAGAGAATCCATAATTGCTCCTAATAACTCATTCTAGTATTAAATAGCTCTGTCAAGAAATCTTCCCAATGTCTCCAGTAAATCCTTTGTGTTGAAATTTAAACTGGAAAACTGGCCCCAGTGTGAATGGAAACAGGGTCCCCTAAACTTCAGGTTACATTGTACCACAAAGACTCATACAATAGAATGAATTCTCTGTGTATTTTACAGCAATTTCCCAACAGTTAGTTAAGAGTACCTGGGCCAAGAAAGTGCTACATATAGAAAATATATGTCTTATTTTGTTACAGTATTTGGGCTATCATCTCATTAATCTGGTTTTCTTTCTTTAAATGTAGTCACAATTCTAAGACCAGAAAAGTAGCAGATTATAGAAAAAGACCAGTTCTATCTGTTGCCAGTGCCCTGGATAGTAGATAGTTAAACTGGATTTTTCACCATATTAATGGATGACTAAGTTATGGATGATCAGCTTAACTATACAATGATGTGAATTGGTAAAGCTGTATTTTGTAGGATTTACTTAGACTAAAAAAAAATGGCCTAAATTTGGCCATGCTGAAAACTGGCCAACCTATCTGTATCATATTTTCCAGGTATACAGTATAGTTTCATCAAACTTTTAAGTCAAACATTGGCTCTAAGCCTGTTATTTATCCCTATACTCATCCATTTCTTCATGCATTCACTTTCAACAAATATTTATGGTGTCCCTGCTTTTGTAGCATAGTGTAGGTACAATATTATGCAAATAATATAACTGATATGCTGTACCCGTGCATGTGGGGTATGCAACCAACCCTACAAGCTGAACGGGAAGCCCTAACCATAGGGTTCTGCCTAACTACCTGGGGTGTCATCAAGTCAGATCAGGAGAGTGATCAGTAGTTCACTATGTGGTTATAAGCTTTTGAAGTTCAGGGAACTAAGTTCAGATATATAAAATACTCACAAACTTTTGTCAATGAAGTTTTCCTTCCATGGTAGAAATCTTGGACCTTGTATTCCCAGGTCACCCAAAACAACCTTTAAAGAGTTTCTGTTTGTTTTTTTGTTTTTAAGTGAAGAAGCCCCAATATTCAGTTTATTTGATTCAATAATAATAGCATAAGATTGAACACACTGAGTCCCTTGTAAAAGAACTTCACAACAACTACTAGTTACTAGTTAGCAAATACTAACATTTACCATGAGATAACATTGTTTAATTGTTCCAGAAGCTTTCATTTTCTTTTCAAATTAGTAAAAAATTAAAATACAATTATAATGGTCAAGAGATTCCATAATTACATCAAGGTTTCTGAGGCAAGTAATAATTTCCTGTTCACTCCCTGCAAATTCCTATGAAAGTACCTTACAGTGCTTCATGACAAAAGCTGGTGTTTATATATTTGTTTAGCACACTGTTGCTTTCTTCATGAGAGCTGCAAAATCCAAATTGGCCTTACTTTCACTGCAGTTATGCTGTGGAAACAATTCATCTGAAAAGGCTGATGTCGACAGGAAGCAGCCACAGTGACCATCATTACCATCAGGCTGAAAAGACCCATCAAACTCTGCTATTTCAAAAGCTATTCTTACTTTACAATTATGTATTGATAAGAGATTTGATAATAATGATATGCTTTTTAAAAAGGTTAGGCTCAGTTCTTCATCATGGTTCACTTCTATCATCTTCATAAAGCCATTCCTGATTCTCTTGCCACACTATTCTCCTTGATTTGCAGGTCCTTTAAAATTTCTTTTATTTCTCTGAATACAGAAACAGTACAGTATGTGTTCCTTTTCAAAAAGAGTGGCAGAGAGTAGAAAGTCAAAGTCCTCCAAATCTTGTCCCACAAAGATCACCTAGGTTAATGTACACTGTGGCCACAAATCTAAGGCCAGGAAAGCAGCAGATTATAGAAAAAGATTAGTTCTATATGTGGCCACACCCTGGTCAGTAGACAGTCAAAATGGCTTTTAGAGTTTCAGACTTCTGTCCCATTCTGATGTGTACAGAATATTTTCTTTTTCTTTTTTTCTCCCCAACCCATTGTTTTCCTTCATCCCTAAAATCTAAAGCAACCCAAACCATCTCCAGTATTAGAACTGGAAACAAATGGATTAGAGGATCAGGACAAGAAAAGGAGTTAAAAGGGCTTACAGTAAGGGAAAGAAGAGAAGAGAGGGGTGTAAAAGGAGCAGAGTAGTGGGAGCTAATAAGGAATACCTCTAAAAGAAGCAAATAAAGTTTCCTCCCATGAAAAGCTGATGAAGAGTTTGTTACACAGATCCAAAGTGTCACTATCAGATTGATACTGTCCTGTCCCATCCTTCTCCATCCAGCAACCAAGAGCCTTTTCTTTTCCTTCTTTCTTTTTTTTTTTTTTTTTTTTTGTACCAGGGATTGAACTCAGGGACTCTTAACCACTGAGCCATATCCTCAGGCCTTTGAATTTTTTTTATTTTGAGACAGGGTCTCACTAAGTTGCTTAGGGTCTCAGTTGTTTGCTGAGGCTGGTCTTGAATTTACAATCCTCTTGTCTCGGCCTCTGGAGTTGCTGAGATTACAGGCATGCATCACCACATCTGGCAACCAGAAGCCATTTTAGAAAGATATAATTCAGGCCAATATGTGACCAAGAACCTGCCATAGCGATATTTTGGTTTTTCAGCCTAGTAACTTCAGTCATCCAAGGACAGCAAAATGTCTAATCTTAATTGTGTTGGTGACTTTTCACCTCAGGAAAGTTTAAATAATTAATAAATACAAATAAAGTAAATCAAACCCACACTCTTAATATTTTTATGAAATATGTTTAAGAGTACTTTTCATATCATTGGGCTATTCTCTGTATTTTATTTAAACAGTTTGAAATACTTAAAGAGATTATGATTTCAATTTGAAATGTAATTAATTTCAGATTTATGATACTAAATTAAAGGATTTAAGTATAGTCAATTTAATATTGGAAGTAGTGTTGAAATGTTAAGAGAGGTTGATTTAGTACATGTATATATTTGACTATTATTCTTCAAGTTGTTTATATGCTTAGAATGATCTTTACATCTGTAAGTCTGCCCCACCAGGCACTTGAAGTACTTGTGAAAGTCAGATACATTAAAAGTGTAAATGAGGTTTAAAATGTTTATGGGAATTAAATTGCCCAAACTGGGATCAGAACAAATAGTTTAGGGAAATTTCAACTGTTAAACTTGAATTAACCAAATGTCAGTAAGATAATAAATGAAAGAGATTATTCTTATATAATAATGACTAGGTCTAAAAATACAATTTTAAGTTTTTTAGGTTGAAGTAGCACCTTAATAGATTCAATATTAATTTAAAACCCAATTAAATGTATATTCTTTAAAAAATTCCCTGGGGTAATAAAATACTCAAACTGAATGTAAAGTTCCAAGGAAGAAAGGACTTTCTCTCCCTGGTTTACCTGTCTGGCTTACCCTGCTGTCCTCAGAGCTTAAAACAATGTCTGCTTTCAGAAGGCAATCAAAAATACTTGTTGAATGAATATGTGCAATATGGCTTTGAGCCAGGAGTCCAAGTGAAGGTTTTTTCAATTTCAACTTTGTATCTTTCTGAAGATCACATTAGAGTCACCAGTTATACCATCACTAATGGGAAAAATCTGTGTTCTAGAGTATTTGTATATATAAGGAAATGCAAATTTTGGAATGAGTTTTCCAAGAGACATTATGGATGACAAGAACTGTAAGCATGAGATGAGAAGGATTTGTTCCTGGGCTGGTGATTAGAGATGGGCCACAGGAAGAGAAGTAGGGAGCTGGGTCACAAATTGCAGAATCAGAAATAAAACCAATCAACCCCAGGGTATCTATCCTCTGAAAGAAGTTCATGTGCTACTGAAACCAGAGCCAGAAAATGGCCAGCTGCATGGTGGTGAACACCTGGGAAAGGTCAGAACAAGTCTAAGATAAGCATTTTTAGATTTGGCTGTAGGAAGCTTTAAGAAAAAGTATGCTAGTGAGGGGACTTTTTGCAATGTGAATACAAGGCCAAAATATCACTGTGGCAGGGACTTTGGAGGGAATGGGGTCAAAGCAGAGTGGTCAGTCACTTCCAAGACGAGCTGGGAAGGGATTCGAAGTAGAAAGTATAAAGAGACAAGTCTGAGGAAGCAATTGCCTTTTTTTTTTTTTTAAACAGTTGTGGGATTTGGCTTCCCATAAAGGTATATATTGAAGTGCACATTTTTCATGACCGCAAAAGAGAGGGTGAAGGAGGGTTAAGGAAATGCAATAGATGAGAGAGTACAGTTTTAGGGGAGAAATCTAAAGCATATTATTAGATACTGAAGCATAAATAAGTCAATGGGCGAGTTACAAGAGTTATTCCTGGAAATTGTGTGAGCTAAGTACTGCCCTAGGAGCTGGGAATATAGCAGTAACCAAGATAGGCAGGTGCCCTGCCCTCATGGGGCTTACATTCTAGTGTAATTAAATAGAATAGGAACTAATAACAATTTTTAAAAAGTAAAACAAATGCTATATATAATAAAATGTCATGAGGTAATAACTGCAATAAATAATAAGAAACCAGGGAGAGGAGATGGCATGAAAGGGTTTTCTGTGATCGTCAGGGTGCAGAGAAGCATATCAGAGAGCTCAAGTTTGGTGTGTTCAGGGTACAGCAGCATAGGTCACAAACAAGAGAGAGCAGAGTATCCTGAATCACCAGCTCTGGAAATATCACTCAGTCTTAGACAATGGCATGACAATTACCTCTAATTTCCCCACATGATGGCAGCCTTGATTCTGAGACTGAAAGCTACTAAACTCGCCTTTTACCCCTCAACATCTCACCAACAGATGGCTGCATGTGGAAGGAGCTGTCATTACAGGTCTTCTCATGGTATTTCTAAGTAAATCAGTGCTCACCGGACTTGAAATATACAGTTTTTCTTACCAGTTGACTTTACATAAAAATATATGAAATATATTTGAATTAGAAACTTAAGGAATATGAGCTGGTTACAGGCAAGATTCATTTGCTTGATGGGCCAGAGTTCTGGAGGACAAAAATACATAAACATTTGTTTTTTCTTTTCTCATCTGAGCTTAAGTTGTGAGAGTAAAAAGTTAGAACTTTTTGCATGCCTTTCAAACCCTGAATAAATCCTTTGTCCCCTAAGTGAAAGTTAGGGGACAAAATAATTAAAATGTTCAATTGTGTCTTGAATAATCAAGCACAACTTATTTAACTGTTTCTCCTTTCAAAAGCAGAATAAACATAGGATGAGTTCAAACACTGACTCAGTCCAGCAAAAGGTGCATGATGACAAAACCGAACCACTCAGAGCTTTTGGCATAGTATCCAAAGAGCCCCCAGAGATCTCTACTTCCAGAACATCTTCCTATGGAAGGCAAAAACCCACTGCGCACCAGCACCCCTGAGAAAAGGTCAGTCCACCTTTGAATACTTAACTGTTATGAGAAACTCATTAGCTCACAGAACAGACACCTCGATTTTGGTCAAGTGCAATGGCTGCACAGGCCTTCTCTACTCAGAACCCCAGGCCACCTCATGCTACTTTCCCTGATTGCTTCTGTCCAGCTCTTCCAAATTAAATTAACTTTTCTCTATGCCTCTCAAATAAGAAACACAAATGCAATTCAAACTCTCCTCCATGGTAATGTTAAGTAATATTTAATGTTAGTTTCAAAGTCGTAATGCAATTCTGGGAATATATAGTATTTAAACCCCTTTTCAGTGATGAAAAATGGAACTACTAAAAATATAATTTACCTGGAAAAAATCTAAAATCATAAAAATCATTAAAACATTTATTACTAGAACTAAATACTGAGCAACCATATGCCATAAAATTCTTATTTTAGTGAGTGGCTACAAAGTCACTTAAATTTTTTGCTTTTCAAAATTATTTATCTATTTATTTTGACTTAACACCTATAAACCATTTAATCCATGAAATAAAGGATAAAATATACTCTCTTAAAGTGTTTACTCGGATATTAAGAGAAGGTGCAAAAACAGACTCCAGGGGGAAAAAATAAATGAGAAAATCTAAGAAAACAAACCAAGCTAAGTGTTTCAAAGGTCATTTTTAAATTACTTTATAAAGCGTCCATTATGTAAATAAAGCTCTACTTCACAAGTCACACTACCTCTCTCTACCCCAGTGATTCTTGAAGGAAATGGCTAAAATCGTTCACAGGGTTCCTTCCTCACTGAATACTAATATTAATAACCTTTGTGGGTGTTAAGCAAAGCACACACATATGGATGTACCCAGCACACAGAGGGCACATCCCAGACCTTACCAAGTGATCTGCATAATTCATCTGTGTTCCCTGTCTTTGAGGTGGTGAATCATTTCCTTTGCTTGAAAATATTTTCCACATTTCACACTGGTCCTTTCTTGGTTTATTTTCCTTTGAAAATGTTACTGTTCATTTATCACCGGCTACTTTTAAAAACTTAATTATAATAATAAACTCTCAGGCTTTTTTTTTTTTCCTTTTCTTTTCTTTTTCTGCAGCTTGACTAATCTCTGTCACAAGGGTATTTAGGTTTTGTCCCTTGAAGATGATGTGAAGGGTACAGTTCCCAGGAGTAGAACACACAAGTTTAGAATCTTCCGTGGGGCAGCGTGAGATGTGCTGGCACCTTTGGTAGTGACACAGTGTGGTGCCTGTAGGTGCTAAGGCAGCAGGGCCAGGCCCTGATCCTGGGCTTGAACATACTCAGACTTGGGAGACATTGTCAGGGATGACAACCCACGGGCTATTTGCTTCTCTAAAAATGGCTTCTCTGAGTGTTCAGGCAGGAGTGGGGATGGCTCACTCTTCTGGAAGTCTCTGGGTGACTTTAGTGGAAAAAGCAACCCTGGGCCTCTGCTTGAGCAAACAAGCACGTCCTCACTCCCTGGTGACATTCTGAGGAATACCCAGTACTCTGCCTTGCTTGCTCCAAGAGCATATGACTGCCCTGGAGGAGACAGAAGGAACAGAAACCCCAGCCCCAGAGAGAGTTTGGGGAACATCCAGGGAAAGTAGCCTGTACCTGGGTTTACTGACTTTGGGGTGTGGCTCACTCACAGAGTTCACTGGGTATTCCTTTAGTGAGTCCTCTTGCCCTAGAAATAAAATATCCATACGAAGTAGTCTTGTATTATCTTCTGGCTCTGGCCCTTTGAATAAGGTTAGGTCTCTGGCACCCTCCCCAAACCAACCACACCAGAGTGCTTACAGTTTCCAACTAGAGTTCACACTGGTAATTCACCTGTAGTTCACACTTCGTTAGTCAATTCTAGGAAATAATCAATTACAATTATGATACTATTTTATCTATAGAGTCAAATCACTAGTTTGATTTTTCATTCCACATGTATTGTACATCTGTCAGCTACAAAACACTTTGTTAATTACTGTGAGAATATCAATGAATAAGGACAAGATCCAATTCTTGTATTCAAAAACCTTATGATCGAGTTGAAGTGAAAGAAACAATACACAGAACAAGTTATGAGCAAGGTACAAACTAAATATTAAGAGAGCATGAAGGAAAGAATGATTTATTTCAGTTGAGTGACTAAAGGTTTCACTTAGGTCCTTGAGCAGGACCTAAAGAGACATATAGAACTAACAGACTCAGGATTTATAATCAACACCCAGGCTTTAGCTGCTTTATCCCTCCTTGGAGGCAGACACTTCACTGAAGGACTGCAATGGCTGGAGAGATCCACAGACTTTTCTAGGCTTGGGTGATTATACTCAACTGCAGCTTTCTAGCTGTGTCTCAGTGAGTGTATTAGTGTGAGAGTCTGGCTTCCTTCTGTCCTGGGCATTGGTGCCTGGGGCTGGAACTGTTAGGAAAACAAAACTTGTCCTCTGTGCCTGATGGTCAGCTGAGGTCTGCATTCCTATGTCATTACAGTCTGCTCCTTCTCTAGGAACTCTCTATCCCTGTGCTTCTCACCTCCTCCCTGATGCCTTCAGCTCACTTCTCTCTATCACGACTCTGACTCTGATGCCCCACGCTTTTGTTCTTTCTAAAACTCTACCCTCTTTCCCCCTAATAATATAGTACCAATAAAAACACAGCCATCATTTGTTGAAAACCAACTACATGACAGATAGCATACATGATTTTGGTTAACATTTACAAAACCCTAGAAAATTTTCAAAATTCTTAGATACAGGTGTTATGGTTTTGATGTGAGGGGTCCCCCAAAGCTCACATGTGAGACAACACAAGAAAGTTCAGAGGAGAAATGATTGAGTTGTGAAAGTCTTGACCCGATCAGTGAATTAATCTCCTGATAGGGTTTAACTGAGTGGTAACTTAAGTGGTAGGGTGTGGCTGGAGGAGGTGGGCATTGGGAGGTGGCTATGGGGTATATATTTTGTATCTGGAGAATGGAGTCTCTCTCTCTGTTTTCTGATTACCATGTGAGCTGCTTTCCTCTTCCACCATGAAGTTCAGCCTCATCTTGAGCCCCATGAAATGGAACTGGCCTTCTATAGACTAAGACCTCTGAAACTATGAGTCCCCAAATAAACTCTTCCTCCTCTACAGTTGTGCTGGTTGGATCATTTAGTCACAGTAGGGAAAAAACTGACTAAAACAACAGGTAACAGAAGAAACTCCATATGGCTTAAGTAGTATACTAGTCAGCTTGGGCTTCAATAACAAATACCATGGATTGAATAAAAAAAATAACCAAAATTGATATCTCACTGTTCTGGAGTATGGAAAGTTCAAAATTCATGTCTGGCAGGGTTTGTGTTTAATGAGGTATCTCTCCAGTTTGAGGTGGCCACTTTCAAGCTGTATCCTCACATAGAAGAAAAAGAGCTCTCTTTCTCTTTTTATAAGGTTACGGTACTATCTGATTTAGGTTCCACCATCATGACTTCATTTAACTTTAATTTCTTCATAAGATCAGACACAGTCACATTGGGAAATAGAGCATCAACATATTATATGAATCAGAGTTGGGTTGTGGGGAGTGACAAAATTTGGTCTACAGGAAGTAGAAAAAAATTAATGAAAGAAAAGAGGTAGATCATAAATTCTCCAAGAAGTTTAAAGTACCAGTTTCAGAAAATAGGCTGGGGCAAAAGGAAGTTGACAGAATCATGTCCAAACCATTCCCACAACCATTCTGGTGGGAACCCCATTGCTATCATGGGATGCCATAGCTGGAGCTGTCAGCCTTTGGTGCCGAGAAAGCCTCTGTCAGTGTCACTGCCACCACCAGCAGCCTAGGCATTCACTCCTTTTGTCAGTCTACTTAATATCCCAGGCATCTGATTAAGCAAACCTACATCACAGATCAGCACCTTAGTTGCAAGGGATGATGGGAAAGCAAGACTTAGGCTTTTTTTTGCAGCTTCTACAATGGAAGGCAGGCTCCACCTCCTACTAAGACTCATGTGATACAGAGTACTCTAATCATAAGAGAAAGATTCAGAGGCTAGACAGACTCCCCTCCAAAAGACAACCCATACAATTAGTATATCTTATTACAGATGATAAGTTAACAGTAGGCATATTGATTAAAAGAAAAGGTATGTGAAAAATGCCCTTATTACATACTTTATACTATCTGTTTTATAACATTAACAAGTTATGATCATAAACATGAAAATTGATTTTAACCTACCAGGCCATGAATCATAACATGGAAACTATAGGAATAAGATTAAACTCGGAAGAAATGGAGAACATTTAGGAGGTTATTACATTGTCAGGTGAGAAAAGGTAAGTACATGGAGTAGGCAATAAGTGTAGGAATAAAGCATTGGGAGGAGACTGGAAATGCATCAAAGAGGAAATACTGACAAAACTTCCTGGTTGATGAATGTTAGTTGGGGTTATGGAAAGAAAAAAGATCAAATCCAAAATTTGGAGTCCAGATAAAAACTTAACACTCAACTAAATTAAGCTCTTTCACTGAAAATGTAGTTATTTTATTTTCAGACACCTATTAATATTTTTAAAATGACATCTTGGAACAAGTAGGAAACCCTGAGCAAGAAGGTCAACATAACGAACCAGGCCAAAAAAGACCAAATTGATATTAGACATCTACATCATACTGCTTTTATGAGAAGTAGAAGTTTAGAAGAAAAATGGAATTTTGAGAAAAAAATTATAACCAAAAGGGAAATCAGAATAAGAAAAGAAAATCTGAACATAATTTAATAAATATACATTCAATACCTTTCTTCTTCTTCTTTTTCTTTTTGAAGGGGAGGTTACACTATAGTGTATGCTTTTTTAAAAGGGCCTTCCTTTTTTTTTTTTTTTGGTACTGGGGATTGAACCCAGGGTCTTGTGCATACGAGGCAAGCACTCTACCAACTGAGCTACATCCCCAGCCCACACTATGGTGTATGTATATATGAACATAGGAAAGTTATGTCCAATTCATTCTGTCTTTCCATTCCCATCCCCCATTTCTTCCCTTCATTCCCCCTTGTCTAATCCAATGAACTTATTGTGTGTTCGCAGCCACAAATCAGGTAGAACATTGGGCCTTTGGTTTTTTAGGGATTGGTTATTTCACTTAACATGGTAGTCTCCAGTTTCATCCATTTATCGACAAATGCCAATATCTTTCAGTACTCTTTACTGATGTAAAGATACCCTGAAGGTTTAGGAATATAAAATATCAATATGAACTCACTGAAAACCAGTAATAGAAGAGATATGGAAATTAGCCTTGAGAGACTCTTTCCACAAATGAACTGTATAAGTTCAATTGACATGTCTATAATTAGCAAGAAAGGAAAGAGGGTGGAAGCTGTAAACTGTAAGTCAGGTAGAAATTGACCTTGAGAAAAATGCAGGAAGAGATTTTTACATGGCTGGGTTTTTGCTGACCTGAATTTCTCCTCTATCAGACTATGAAATCATGAAGGGAGGAACTGTGGCTTATCCTTCTTTACATGTCTGGTACACACAGTACACATAATGGCACATAGTTTTACTTAAGAAATATTGACTAAACTGATTTGGACTAAGCTGAGCAGTTCACCAAGGGTAAGCCTTATGGACCAAATTTTGAAATGTAAGCTGAAATGAACAACAGAGTTGGACACATTTAGAACGGTTTCAAATAGTTCTGATCAATGTCCACTGACAGATCTTTAGTGGTATGTCTCTCAGCTGTGCACATGGACTGCTCCTGTTTGCTATTTTCACTAAACAATTATGGGATACTCAGATGGTATGCACATCACATGTACAAATAACTTAAGAGTTAGAAGTTAAAACTAACATACAAGATAACTGATTCTGGATTTAAAAAAAACAAAACTAGAATGAGGGACCAAATCTAATAACAACAA
The DNA here is from genome assembly GCF_902686445.1 of Sciurus carolinensis. NCBI lineage: Eukaryota > Metazoa > Chordata > Mammalia > Rodentia > Sciuridae > Sciurus > Sciurus carolinensis. Next base: position 115,800,679 of record NC_062219.1, on the reverse strand, counting down.
AATGTAACAAGGATCAATAGAAAGCCCTGCAATCCAATAAAAATAAACAAACCAACTGCATTATTACAGGATAGAAAAATGTAATACAATTGAGACTTCCCATTCTGCCACTACAGATGCTCAGAAAGCTTGAATCTCTCCTTTTAAAATCAACTTATTCTGAATAAAATATAACATGTATCTTTAAATGCATGAATTTGCAAGAATGTAAGGAAAAGACCTAGAGACCAAAACAAAGAGGTAAATGTAAAACAAAATAAAAGTTCATGAGTCAATGGTTTTCAGGTGGGGGGAAATGCTGGTATCAGAAATCAGGGGCTGAGGCAAACATGAAGGGGGTAGTTGGAACTAAGACATCCTTATGAACCTGAGATTATCACTAAAACAATGAAGAAGGAAAAACATCATATCCACCAGTCAGCATAGAAAACAGCAAGGTAACTGACTCTGCCTGAACTATGGGGGAGGGGGAGAAAATGTCTTTCTACAGCATTTATGACCACTTATTACCCATGTGCATAACTGAAGCTATACTATCCAATTGATCTGAAAATCTCAACCTTCAAAATTAATGTAAAAAATGGTTTGAGGATAATTATAACCCTGGAGCAATAGGTAGAAGCAAAAATAAATCTAGCCTATGGTAACACACACATAAACCAGCAGTGTAGGACTCCAAAAGACAAAGCTGTCCTGAAGGTGAGCATGCAGTTCAAAATGATAAAACCAACAAGGACAAAACCACCATTAAAAAGTCAGCAGTGGGACTGGAGTTGTGGCTTAGTGGCACAGCACTTGCCTAGCATGTGTGAGGCACTGGGTTTGACTCTCAGCACCACATACAAATAAATAAAAAATAAAGGTCCATTGACAAATATATTTTAAAAAAAAAGTCAACAGGTGCAACAGTAGCAGGTCTGGCCTGTAAGAGGTATCATATAAGATCATATAACAGATGGATTTTAAATTATCTAATACCTAAAATAAGTAATACAAAATAATGAAATATCAAGAAACTGTGAGAAACAGAATATATAGGAAAATATGACTAAGTAGATCTAAAAATGAAGAGGCAGTTATTGAAATTTTAAAAACTCAATGTGAGGGTTAAACAGAAGATTAGACATTGGTAAGGAAAGACCTGATAAAGTAGAAGACATACTTGAAGAAATTATCTAAAATGCTGCAAAGGTCAATAAAAATAAAATATATTTTTAAAAGTCTGAGATAATACTAAATGAAAAGGAAAATGTATGAGTCACAGAAGTAGACCCTGAACAGACTGGGAGAAAGGAAATATTCAAAAAAAGAAGAGCTAAGAATTTTCCAGAATTCATGACAGACATGAATCCTCAACTGCAGGAAGCACAATGAGTTCAAAGTGGGATAGATAAAAATAAATACACATTGAGACATATCATTGAGAAACCACAGAACACATCCACAAAGTAAAACTCTCAAAAACAATGTAAGAGGAGACATTGCCTGAAAAAAAGAATAATTAGACTAAAGTAGACTTCTCCAAAGCAAAAGCTAACAGGTAATGGAATGATACCTTGAAGGTACCAAGAAAACATAACCATCAACCAAGAATTCCAGGCTTACCTAACATGTAAATCAAATGAAGTCAACACTGAGAGCTCACCATTAATAGGCCCTTTCTGAAGAGCTCGGAAGGGTATTTTAGGAAGGAAAATTGAAACCAGAAAGGAGAAGTGAAAAAAGGCAACATTGAGCAAAGAAACTTGTAAAAATGAGGAAACTATAAACAGGCACTGATTTTTATATCAATAATAACTACTCATTTGAGTCATGTAAAACAAGTTGGAATTAAAACATTTAAGAACAATAAGATCAAGTGAGAGGGAAGTGATTAATGTTGATCATTTATCAAATGATTAGAGATATTAATAAATTTTAGACTATGAAGTCTAAAAGAAAAGAAAGTGAATATAAAATTTCCAAATAAGCAGTAGAGAAAACAAGTAAGGAAAAATTAGTAAAGCAGATGGTAGGAAAGGGGGCAGAGGGGGCAAAAGGAACAGAAAAAGCAGGATAAATAGAATGCAAAAATGATAGAAACAACTGCAAAGTTGATAACCACAGCTGTAGTCAGCTTTTTTGCAGCTGCTTCTAGAAGACCTGACCAGCAAAATTTTAGAGGAGGAAAAGTTTATCTGAGGGCTTAGTTTCAGAGGTCTGAGTTCGCAGATAGCAGACTCCATTCCTTGGGGCTCAAGGTGAGGTTCAACATCATGGTGGAAGAGTGTGATGGAGGGAAGCAGCTTACATGATGATCAGGGATCAGAGAGAGATCTCTGCTTGCCAGATACGAATATATATATACCCCAAACCCATGCCCCCAATGCCCACCTCCTCCAGCCACACCCTACCTGCCTTCAATTACCACTCAATTAATTTCATCAGGCAATAAATTCACTGATTGGGTTAAGGTTTTCCTAACCCAATCATTTCTCCTTTAGAGAAATGTTTTCTTGCATTGTCTCACACATGAGCTTTTTGGGGACACCTTACAGGCAAACCATAACAACCACTAAGTTGACTAAAACTTGTATTAAAAAGTTAAACTAAGTCATGTGTCACTTAGGATGAGGCACAACTAAGGCAGATAAGTATGGAAAGTTAGAGAGTACAATGATGGAAAAACATTTTTATATATACCATTTTGTGGAATATTCACAAGATTCATTGTGATTATATCAATGTATTTCATCACTGGATAGTCACTTAGCCCCTGCAGTGCTGTTATGTAATATCCTGCATTGTGAGCTTAAGATAAGATATAAGTGATCTTTATTTTGTAAAACATATGTTTTAAGATATAAAGAGTGTTAGAAATAAAATCAGTTACTATATATAATAGAGCAAAAATTCTCAGAATGATGAAACAATTCTAAATTGATAACATAACCTCCAAATACATGAGGGATAAATGGACAGAGTTACAAATAGAAATAAATGCATCTGTGGAGGTTTTGAATCATCTCCCTTGGTTCTTGACAGACCAAACTGAAAAAAGAAATCCATAAGAATATGGCAAACTTGGACCACAAAGTCAACAAGCTCCATCTGAAAGACAAATATGGAAACCTGTAAGGAAGTTAATTAGCCACTAAAAGATTGAAAGTATTTCCAATTGATCCTTGGAATCATGCATCAGGTGGAGAATTTGGTCAAATGACCTCTAAGATCCTAACTAACTCAGATTGTTTAGTCTAGTTTCAGTAAATATTTCACTTAAAGATTCAAAATCTGGGCTGAGTTTTTCCTTTTTTTAAAACCCCATAAAGCTCTACGATGAGTTATAGCTTGAGGTATAAACCTCAACATTCCCACTGTGTTCCACTTTGAGTTTGGTGTGGGGTGGGGATCACTACGCTAAACCCAAAGAAAACTTCATGGGTGTAGTCCAAAGGGAACCAAATCAAACGAACCAACAATTTTGCACAAATTCCCATGAGCCAAAACCACTGAATTTCACTCAGCAACAAAGACCTATATCAGACCCCCTCATCAACTTGAGCCAAATTTTCCTAAACCTCAGACATGTCAGGGCACTGTTAAGTTTGAAAGATGAGCAAAAGGCTAGCTTTTAAAAGAATTAACTTGAAACTAGTCAAGTTTTTATGACATTCTGGAGTCTTTACAATAGAACATTTTGGAGTCTTTACCATAGAATAAAATTATTGAAGAAATAAATCACACAAGGTCCCAGTACCCTCTGCCAGGCAGCAATATTTCCTTTCATTCACTGCAGGGGGAAAAAGAGAATTTGTGTACTGATGTTTAACAAACAAATGACAGCAGCATTCTAAAAGGAAAAATAAATAACAAAGCATGTGCTGAAATAATGTAATGAGCTAAATTTATAACTAACATCTTTGTAAAGACAGACTTGGCCCAAACATCAGTTTGCATATACAATTACAGTTCTACTCTTACAAAAACAGATAAGAACAAAAGGGAGCCATCATTTAATTGGTACACAGGGTACCTGCTTTGTGGAAAACAGTGCTGTGTGTATTGATATATGAGTTTACATTTGCAAATTTATTATATCTCAGTGTCCCTTTTAGAGTCCTGTTTACCTTCCATCATTTTTAAGGGAAGCATTAGGGAGATATTATCTTCACCAATGCTTACCCGACCACCAAGGGTGGGGTACCTAGCAATAGTAATGGTGGAGAGAGAACAAGGAGGCTGGAAGGAAAAATTAACAGAAAAGGCGCCCATCTGTCCAATGAGTTTTTAGATCCTTTTGCTTTTTCATAGGGCTTTTGCCCATGTCATTTCTTCTCCCTGGAACACCATCCAGAATGCTTATGTTTCTGAACTTGAGTTCAGTTTTATAATTAATGCATAGCTATCACACGGCAAGATTTCTTTTCCTACATGGAAACTCTTTTCTATGTAGAGGCTATTACTATCTTAATGATGCATCTTAAAATTCTGACATCTCAAATAGAGCAAATACAATTAGTTTTTAATTCCCTGAGCAAACTATTGGCATCTTAAGAATAGATGTGGCACCTTAATATTTGTCAGTAATTCCCACTCTGCTCTCACAGGACTAGCTTTCAGTGAGCATGCAATGACTGGTTTAGACTGGCCTTCAAACAACTTACAGTTAACATGATAAATATGATGCCATCAACACAATATCCACTGAAACATGTTAAAATGTGTAGAAGGGAAAAGGGTTAATTTTTTTTTTTTTTCATGGACAGATGGTGTTTTTTGGTGGAGGAAGTCAAGACGGGCTTATCAATGAAGACCTCAATCCAAGATACAAAGCAGAAAGTATGTGATTTAACAGGCAGGGGACAAGCAAACATCCTGTTCTACTTTGACAGCCTTACAAAGATTAGAAATAGGTGGTGATTGAGCAAGCAGCTTTTTTTGGTAATGGCCAGATACGATGTAGAAACAGGCACTACCAATTCATAATCATGCTTTGAATCCTTTTTGTTCCATGTATCAATAAATTAGGTAAGATAGGGAACTGGAGGGAGCTTACAGCCAGGAAACATAGCTGTATTCTCCCTCCAGGTAGGTAGATAGACCATGTATCAAATATTATGGGTGTGATTGTAAAAATTCTTCTGTCTGAGAGAGCCAGAAGAGGGTTTTAATAAGTGACTTTAAAAAGTAGCTCAAGACATGTTTACACTATAACGTTTAAACCATTAAAATAAAAATGTGATGATCTGATTTGAGCACCATTATTATCAAAATGAAAGAAAGACTTTCATAAGATAATAAAATGTTTCCCCATTTCACAAGAACACCCAATTAAAAGCAACCCAACCAACAAAAACCTCTTCACTCCACTGCTTACAACAAATTGTCAGCACCAAATGCTTCAAAATAGGAACAGTGTTCTGTTTTGTCTTGTTCCACTTTCTGCCCCCTGCTATTCACACATATGAAAACAGCACCTGGTGATATACCTGTTTATGCTACAAAAAGCAGGAGAGAACACAGCGTAGCCAACTTTAAAAAAATGTAGCTTGAGAATCTTTTCTTGTCACTGAGTTGTAACTGCCTTTGATTTTTTTTCTCTTTCTCAATTATGCCTTCTTCCAATACTTAAATAATTTCACCAGAAACAAACCCAAAACCCAAAGCCAACATTCCACATAAAATACCAGAAAGTGTGGGGAAGGGAGGCAGGAAGCTCAGCAGATCTCACTCACCATTTCAGAGTCAGAGTTCTTCCCAATGCCACAAAGAAAAGGACAATTAGCTGCTTGATCCCAGTTTCTGTGGACTGGAAATGCAATTTCTGGCAAATTCCACTATCACAAAGCCAATGGCATGCCCCAAGGAATTCACTATAATGGGATTTTAACTGTGTTGGCATGATGTATAAATTCAAGGAAATGTACATCTTGAGGAATGATGAATGTCAGGAGAGCTACAAGTTTAGAAGTACAAAGTGTAGAAAATGCACTGCTTTTTCTTCTATAGGAAAAATATATGTCCATGGAGGCAAAAGTTTGGATTCTGACAATTCATTCATTCCACAGGTATTTATGAATGCTTACTCTGTATGAGGCACTGGTTTAGCTGCTATGGATGCAGCAATAGCAAGAGAGAAAGACCCTCTTCTCATGGAGCTCATGTTCTGATTGGGGAGACAGACAATAAGTGCATTTTCAAAAAAAGGAAGTCCAAGTATTATAAAGAAAATTAGATCCAGCCGGTGCATGCCCCCAGGGATCCAGCCTGGCACCCGCCTGTGAGGAAATGCCATACCCGCATAGAAACATCCCTGAAGCACCATGATGCAGCTCCCCCATCTACCAATGTGTGGAAGTCTCCATCTTGGGACACCTCTGCTGCCATCTTGGGTTACCTCTGCTGCTGCAACCACCATCTTTAGTTGGGGAAGCTTCCATCTTGGAACACCTGCCAGATACTAGAAACCCAATATCAAGGTACCTTCAGGTTAGCTACTGCTGCTGCCACCAACTAGGCTGCTTCCATCTAGGGATAACAGCCAGGACCTGAAAGAACATCATGGAGGTTACTACAGGCTTGGTTTCATCTGAGGTATCCCTTCTAGGTGTGCTAATAGCCACCATCTTGCTGCAGAGGCAAGAGAGAGCCTTGCAAGGGGGGTCAGTAGGTGGGAAAAGGGTGTGAGGGCATCTTGATCCCAGCTTTTCCAGCCAAGCAGCCTGGCACCCACAGGGATCCCAGAGACAACTTGGGTAGTACTTGCTGGGACCCGACAACAGCCTGGTCCATGACTCTCTTCCCAATACAGCACCCATGGATCATCTAGTCCTGCTAGTTTGGCAATCAACAGGGCCCTTTGGTTCCTCAATCTCTAGTCTCCCAACACCTTCCCTGCCCAGTCACCATCCCTTCTCAGTGCTTGCAGTTATGTGGCTGGCCCACAGCTCTCAGTGCCTGGTACTGATCTATCCAATACAGAACCGTTTTGGTGACAAGGGCACAGATCCTGGTGCTCAGCCCTCATGACCTCCAGGGATAGTAGGAGAGAACACAGAGTTGAAAGGGCGTGAGCAGGAGAGATACAGTTTAAAGACTAGGTTATAGACCAGGAATTGTAAAGTCCACAAGTAAGGGAATGGGCTAAGACCAGGCTCCTGTGTCACACGAGTGGACCCCAAAGGAGAGTCTCAGGGTGTAGTCTTCCAGAGGGACTGGCAATTGCTATACCCTGCCTCTAGGAGTCCTGCCTCCCAAGTCTAATCTTCCCACATTCACAACTTTCAACATCCTGAGAGTGGAGTAACTGCAAACTCCAGACAACCCACCTTACCAGATGACAAGGGATGACAAGGGAAGTAGAGAAGATATTGAACTCAAACAGAAACAATTGTTCAATTTTCCTTCAAGACCCCCCCCCCATTTTTTCTTTTCTCCTTTTTTGTTTCCTGCTCTCACATCCCCAGCATCTTCGAAATCAAGTACTTTTTATGCATCAGGGTACTGAAGACTGGGAGGTGTAAATAGTATATTAGAGTTTTATTGTAGATTCCTTTATTTTTTACATTTTTTTCTTTTTCTTTTTCTTTTTACTCACTCTATTTTCCTCTTGTTTCCTCAGAGTCTCTTTCTCTTTTTCCTGCTAACAACCAACTTCTTTTGATTCCTCTTTCACTCTTCCTATGATCTAGTACCTCTATATTCTCATCTCTTACCTCATTAACATCACATCCTACACCCCTCTCCCATCCTCTCTTTGTTCACCATCAGAAACTGTAAATCTTATTACAAACCTATTGTTTATGTTATAGATAATAATCTAACACATCATCTTTGTTTATTACAACAAAACTGCTCATGTCTTAATAAGGGTTATTTGTTTTAAGGCTGCATATTGTTTGCATTGGGTGCTGTTAATATTGATCTCCTCCTTAAAAGTGAGGTATTGGAAGTCTGCAGGGACACTATAAACTATAGGGGGGAAAATCTATAGGGGGAAACTGTAATAACCCAGATTCACATTGCTAGCAGGGAAGACACACAAACAACATAAAAAACAAGGAAAGAAAGCACCCTAAACAAACCAAGATGCTACATTAATAGAATCCATTGACAGTACAGTAGAAGAAATATCAGAAAAGAAGTTCAGAATGTATGTAATTGAAATGATCTGTGAAGTAAAGGATGATATAAGAGAGCAAATACAGGCAATGGAAGATCACTTCAATAAAGAGTTAAAAGAGCAAAGGCAGGAAGCAAAAGATTACTTCAATAAAGAGATAGAGATTCTGAAAAAAAAACAGAAATCCTTGAAATGAAGGAAATAATAAACCAAATTAAAAATTCAATAGAAAGCATCACCAACATACTAGAGCACTTGGAAGTCAGAACTTCAGACAATGGAGACAAAATATTTAGTCTTGAAAATAAAGTTGACCACACAGAGAAGATGGTAAGAAATCACAACAGAACCTCCAAAAATTATGGGATAATATGAAAAGACCAAATTTAAAAATAATTGGGATTGAGGAAGGCACAGAGATACAAACCAAAGGAATGAACAATCTATTCAATGAAATGGTATCAGAAAATTTCCCAAACCTGGAGAATGAAATGGAAAATCAAATACAAGAGGCTTCAGGACACCAAATGTACAAAATTACAACAGATTCACACCAAGCCTTGGTTTAAGGCTGCATATTGTTTGCATTGGGTGCTGTTAATTTTGATCTGATAATGAAAATGCCCAGCATACAAAATAAGGGTAGAATTTTGCATATAGGGGAAATCAGTTCAGATATCAGCAGATTTCTCAGTCCAGACCCTAAAAGCTAGAACAATATATACCAAACTCTGAACAAAAATGGATGCCAACCACAAATCTTATACCCAGCAAAACTAAACTTCAGATTTGATGATGAAATAAAATCCTTACATGATAAATGAAAGCTAAAATAATTTACAAATAGAAAGCCTGCACTACAGAAATTCTCACAAAATATTCCATGAGGAGGAAATAAAAAACAACAATAAAAGTCAGCAAAGGGAGGAACTACACTAAAGGAAAAGCCAATCAAGGGAGAAACCAAGTCATGTTAAAAACCAAAAATAAGCCAAAATGACCAGGAATACAAATCATATCTCAATAATAACCCTGAATGTTAATGGTCTAACCTCATCAATCAAAAGACACAGACTGGCAGAATGGATTTAAAAAAAAACACCCAACAATATGTTGCTTTTAAGAGGAAAAGACTGAAGGTGAAAGGACGGGAAAAACATATCACACACACAGACTCTATAAAAGAGCAGGGATTTCCATCCTCATATCAGAGAAAGTGAACTTCAAGCCAAAGTTGGTCAGAAGGGATAAAGATGGACATTCCATACTATTTAAGGGAATCATACATCAACAAGATATAACAATCATAAATATTTATGCCCCAAACAATGGAGCATCTATGCATGTCAAACAAACCCTTCTCAATTTCAGGAATCAAATAGACCACAACACAATAATAATGAGTAACTTTGATAAACCTCTCTCACCACTGGATAGATCTTCCAAACAAAAACTGAATAAAGAAAACACAGAACTCAATAACACAATCAATAAGTTAGAATTAACAGACATATGTAGAATATTCCATCCATCAATAAGTGAATACACTTTCTCTCAGCAGCACATGGATCCTTCTCTAAAACAGACCATATGATATGCCACAAAGCAACTCTTAGGCAAATACAAACAAACAGAGCTACTACCCTGCATTATATCAGTAATATAATAATATTATAAATTAATGATAAAATAAAAATAGAACTACTCCAACACTGGGAGACTAAATAATACGCTATTGAATGATACATGGACACCAGAAGACCTCAGAGAGGAGATAAAAAATTCTCAGAGGAAAATGAGAACACTAATACAACATATCAAAATCTCTGGTACACTATGAAAGTAGTACTAAGGGGAAAGTTCATTGCATTGAGCTCATACATTAAAAGAATAAAAAGTCAACAACTAAATGACCTACCATTACATCTCATAGCCCTAGACAAAGAAGAACAGATCAACACCAAAAGTAGTAGAAGATAGGAAATAATTAAAATCAGAGCTAAAATCAATGGAATTGAAATAAAAGAAACAACTCAAAAAATTGACAAACTAAAAAGTTGATTCTTTGAAAAAATAGACAAAATTGATAAACCCTTACCCACGCTAATAAAGAGAAGAAGAGAGAAAACTCAGATTACTAAAATTCATGATGAAAAAGGAAATATCATGATGGACACTACTGAAATACAAAAGATAATTAGAAGCTATTTTGAAAATCTATATTCAAACAAAATAGAATATCTCAAAGACATCAACAAATTTCTAGAGTCATATGATTCACCCAAACTGAATCAGGAGGACATACACAATTTAAACAGATCCTTTTCAAGCAATGAAATAGAAGAAACCATCAAAAGCCTACCAACCAAGAAAAGGCCAGGACCAGACGAATTCTCAGCTGAGTTCTGCAAGACCTTCAAAGAAGAACTAATACCAATACTCCTCAAAGTATTCCATAAAATAGAAAAAGAGGGAACCCTTCCAAACTCATTCCATGAAACTAGTATCACTGTGATACCAAAACTAGACAAAGACACATTAAGGAAAGAAAACTTCAGACCAATATCCCTGCTGAACATAGATACAAAAATTCTTAACAAAATTCTGGCAAATCACATACAAAAACATATTAAAAAGATAGTGCACCATGATCAAGTGGGGTTCATCCCAGGAATACAAGGTTGGTTCAACACATGAAATCAATAAATGTAATTCATCACATCAACAGACTTAAAGAATCACAGGAACATTTCAATACGTGCAAAAAAAGCATGTGACAAAATACAGCACCCCTTAATGTTAAAACATTAGAAAAATTAGGGATAGTAGGAGCATACCTCAACATTGTAAAGGCTATCTATGCTAAGCCCATGACCAACATCATTCTCAATAGAGAAAGATTGAAAGTATTCCCTCTAAAAACTGGAACAAGACAGGGATGCCCTCTTTTACCACTTCTATTCAGTATCATCTTTGAAACTGTAGCCAGAGCAATTACACAGAAGAAAGAAATTAAACAGATACAAATAGGAAAAGAAGAACTCAAACTATCACTATTTGCTGATGACATGATTCTATACTTAGAGAATCCAAAATATTCCATCACAAAACTTCTAGAACTAATAAATGAATTCAGCAACACTCACAATTCTAATGCATTTCTTTTTTTTTTATTGTAAACAAATGGGATACATGTTGTTTCTCTGTTTGTACATGGAGTAAAGGCATACCATTTGTGTAATCATAAATTTACAAAGGGTAAAGTTGTTTGACTCATTTTGTTATTTTTTCCCTTCCCCCCACCCCACCCACCCCTCTTTTCCCTCTATAGAGTCCTTCCTTCTATTCATAAGTGATGAATCCTCTGAAAGAGAAATTAGGAAAACTACCCCATTCATGATAGGCTCAAAAGAATAAAGTACTTGGGAATCAATTTAACGAAAGAACTGAAACACCTCTATGGTGAAAATTATAGAACACTAAAGAAAGAAATTGAAAAAAAAAAAAAAAAAAAAAAAAAAAAAACCTTACAAGATGGAAAGATCTCCCATGCTCTTGGATAGGCAGCATTAACATTGTCAAAATGGCCATACTACCAAAAATGCTAGACAGATTTAATGCAATTTCTATTAAAATCCCAATGACATTCTTCATAGAAATAGAAAAAGCAATCATAAAATTTGTTTGTAAAAAAATAAAAGAGACCAAGAATAGCCAAAGCAATTCTTAGCAAGAAAACTGAAGTAGGAGCATCTATCACAATACCAGACCTTAAATTATACTACAGAGCCATAGTAACAAAAACAGCATGGTATTGGCACTAAAACCAATCTGTAGACCAATGGTACAGAAGAGAAGAAACAGAGACAAACCTACATAAATACAGTTATCTCATATTAGACAAAGGTGCCAAAAACATACAATGAAGAAAAGATAGCCTCTTCAACAAATGGTGCTGGGAAAATTGGAAATTCATATGTAGCAAAATGAAATTAAACCCCTCTCTCTCACCCTGCACAAAACTCAACTCAAAATGGATCATGGACCCAGGAATTAGACCAGAGACCCTGGGGCTAAAAGAAGAAAAGTAGGTCCAAATCTTCATTATGCAGGCTTAGGACCTGACTTCCTTAACAAGACTCCCAGAGTGCAAGAAGTAAAATCAAGAATCAATAAATGGGATGGATTCAAACTAAAAAGCTTCTTCACAGCAAAGGAAACAATCAACAACTTGAAGAGAAAGCCTACAGAGTGGGAGAAAAATCTTTATCACATGCACTTCAGATAGAGCACTAATTTTCAGAATTTATAAAGAACTCAAAAACCTTAACACCAAAAATAAAAATAACCCAATCAATAAATGGCCTAAGGAACTGAGCAGACCCTTCACAGAAGGAGATATACAATTAATCAACAAATACATGAAAAAAATCTTCAACATCTCTAGGAATTAGAGAAATGCAAGTCAAAATTAAGATTTCATCTCACTCCAATTAGAATGGCAATTATCAAGAATACAAGGAACAATAAATGTTGGCAAGAATGTTGTGAAAAAGGTACACTCATACATTGCTGGTGGGATTGCAAACTGGTGCAACCACTCTGGAAGGCAGCATGGAGATTCCTTAGAAAAATTAGAATGGAATCACCATTTGACCCAGCTATCCCACTCCTTGGCCTATACCCAAAGGACTTAAAATCAGCATACTACAGTGACACAGCCCCATCAGTGTTTATATCAACTCAATTCACAATAGCTAAACTATGGAACCAACCTAGATGCTCTTCAACAGATGAATGGATAAAGAAAACGTGGTATATATACACAATGGAATACTATTCAGTCATAAAGAAGAATAAAATTATGGCAATGAATGGAGCTGGAGAATATCATGATAAGTGAGATAAGCCAACCCCAAAAAACCAAAGGGCAAATGTTTTCTCTGATAAGTGGATGCTGATACATAACTGTGGTGTTGGGGGAGGTAGGAGAAGGATGGAGGAACTTTGAATTGCACAGAGGAGAAAGAGGGGATGATATGGGGAAGGGGGTGGTAAAGATGGTAGAATGAGAAAGACATCATTACCCTATGTACATGTATGACTGTATGAAAGGTGTGACTCTACACTGTGTACAACCAGAGAAATGAAAAGTTGTACTCCATTTGCGTACAATGAATTGAAATGCACTCTGCTGTCATGTATAACTAAGTAGAACAAAAAATTAATAAATTAAAAAAAGGAAATTAAAATGGTGATTGCTATAAAGTGACTGGATACTTTCTAATTGCTTTAGATTGGGAGGTCAGAGAAGGCCTCTGAGGAGGAAACATTTAAGCTGAGATCTGTGTGACTAGCAGGAATCACATTTAGGGATGAGATAATAGGCTTAAGAATAACCTTGGCTTATTCTAGGAAGTGAAAGAAACCACTGTGGTGAAAGAATAGAAAAGAGAAAGGAAAAAGCAAGACACCATGGCTGGGTTAAAGGGAAGAAGAGTTAGGTCTGAGGGACTGGGAGAACCAGATCACGGAGGGTTTTGTAAGCAGGTAAGGGAGTCTGTGTCTTATGCATTAACATTTGACAAAGAGCTTTTGTAGTACTGCAAAGAGGGGAGAGATTGAATCTGGTGTGCATTTTTAAAAGAGTGTTTTAGTTACCAAATAGTGGATGAGTGTAAGAGGTCAAGACAGCCATGGCTTGGAGGGTTATTGCAACTGACAACTGGACTGGCAACAGGGAAGATGGAGAAAAAGATCAATTCAAGAGATACTTTGTTCCATTGACAGGATTTACTGATGGAAGATGAGGAAAAGCAAGAAATTCAGAATGATCCAGAGCCACTTACTCAGATAAGGGCAACTGAAGGAGGACAGATTAAGATACAGAGGACCCTGGGCTGGGCCTGGGGCTCAGTGGTAGAGCACTTGCCTAGCATGTGTGAGGCACTGGATTTGATCCTCAGCACCACATAAAAATAAATAAATAAAATAAAGGTATTGTGCCCATCTACGACTAAATAAATAAAGATACAGAGGATCCTTAAAATACATTACCTTTTAGATTGCCATAAATGTCCAATGGGAGAAGTCAAGAACATGATTAGATACAGAAATCTGGTCTTCCAGGGAGCAATCAGAGCTGGAGATACAGATTTGAGGCCAATAACACCAAGATTATGTTTGAAGCCATGGGGCTGAGTGAGATCACAAAGTGATCAAGTAGAGAAGAGCGGATCCAAGGTTGGAACCATCAGTGTTAAGGGCTCATGGAGGAGAAGAGGAATTGGCAAAGGAGCAGGAATAACTAAGTGGGTAAGGGACCAGGAGAGTATATGAGTCACCTGGGAAGCCGATACCAAGATAAAATTAGATGTACAAAAGATATAGAAAGAAGAAAGAAGGAGTAGGTGAGGAGAACTTTGGATCTGAAGCAGGTCCGACACTTGTAAGGGGACAGGGATGGAAGGACTGGATAGGAAGAGCCTCAGATCATAGCTCAATTCTAACAAAGACTTGGCCTGGACAAAGGGAAGTCCCACTCCAACATGGCCCATTAGAGGAATCTCATGTATGAAAAATATGTCCCAGTTCTAGTGCCCCCATCAAGCTCAGTCTCTGGCTAAGAACACTTCAAAGAAGTCTGGATTGTGTTCCTGCTGTGTCTAAGGGTTTGGCAACTGAAGGTCATCAGTCAGCTATTGCTGTTAGCAGATTCTCAGGAAGGGAGACCTGAGTGTGATACCTCCACAACCACCACACTGTGATACTAGGAAAACCAAGAGTAAAAGAGTGTTTCAAAGAGGAGGAAGAAAGTAGCCCTGTCTTCTTAAAGAGCAAGGAAGACAGGAACAGGAATATGACCATGGTTCCTGCAACTTGGAGGTTATAAATGACCTTAACAAGAACAGTCCCAGGAGGGCAGAGGGGACAAAAGCCCAATTAGAGGAGGTCAAGAAATGAATGGGAAGTGAAGTTTAGACAAGAGGCCAACTCTTCTCAGGTAGCTTTTCTTCTAGAGAAAGAGAGCATAGAAATGGAATTAGCTAAAAGGCATGTCAATAAATAAAGGTCATTGTTCTATTTTAAGATAGGGATAGTGGAATGTTCTGATGAGAACAATCCTATAGATCAGGAAAAATCAGTGACAACACCGAAATAAGAAAATTGAAAGTACAACAGATTTGAGACAGCAAGTCAAGAAGGACTGGGGAAGTACGAAGAGAGCTGGCCTTTGCGGAGTACAGGGAGCCTGACTACTGTAACGGGGAGGAGGCCAGGACATCAGGTGGAGCTATGGGCTGCAGATGCAGTGGCGGCTAGAGGCAGTGCTTGACTAGTTGGGTCTGTTTACCCAGTGACATGTGAGGCAGCTGAGTCAAAGGGAAGGGAATGCAGAAAGCTTGAGATGAATGAAATCGGGAAATAGCCATCTCTGAGAGTGAGAAAGTGCACATGCCAGGGAAGGGGACAGGACTGTGTGGCTCTGCAGAGTGCCCACTTGAGATATGAGGACATGCGTTCCCAGTGAGTGCAGGTAACACAGTTCATGCTTTTCTCCGGCAACATTCAGCAGTTCAGATGTAGACATGGAGGTAGATGCTCAGGTTTAACCAGAGAAGGGTTTTCACTGAGTATGCAGCAGCCAAAGGACTTTGAAGGATTGGTAGTGTTTCTTGACCACGGATCCAACCCCACGTGTGGCATAGCAATGGCCAGCAGAGACAATTGATGGTGGCTAGAGTGGTTGATGGCTACAGCTTCTTCAGCTTTTCCAAACACCTAGCAAAACTTCCCTATTTTCCTCCTCTGTTTAGGTAATCTCTGTATTTACTCTTCCTTCATTGCTGATTAAACTCACAGATATTGAATTTTTAATGAATGCAATGCAAAAAGTCTGCTGCACAAATTTATTTTTGTTTTAATTGATTTTAAGGACGTTTCCTGAAAATTTGTTCTTTTATAATGAGGGATGGATTATATAACATGTCTGTACTTAAATATCCTTTCTTATTTGGATGGCAGATGAAAGAGTCTTTTGATGAAAATAAACAAAATAGGTCAACATGACGCCTTATTCTTAAATCTTGGCCAGACAATGGAATAAATCATATTTTGCAAGTTGTTTAGCTTAATAGATCTGTCTGGATCTCAAAATACATAAAATGGCATTTTTTAAACAAAAGATACCACCACATTGATCTGTTTTGGGCAATTTGCCATAAAAGCAGATGCAAACAGAACTGCCCTTTTATTTGAGAGAACCTTTGGGATAAAAAACTAAAAATAGTCTCTCTTCACACAAAAATATTTGATGGAGAAGATGCTAATTACATAAATCATATGGTAAAACAGGAAACTTTTAATAAGAAACTTTCTCTGAAAGTCTGAAAACTAAACCTTATTTCACCACCAATCTTAAATGCAATACCAAGGTAAATAGTTTAAGAAATTTAAAAATGATTTCTTGCACTCATATTTGAACTTCTAGTTAAAGCTCTGAGTTTGGCAGTGTTATTCCACAGTAACATCAAATAGAATTTCAGACAACAAGAGTGAACTGAAAAGAAACCCTGACCTTCACCCAACCGCCCATGTTAGAAAAAATGACTGGGAAGCAAATTTGTCAAGACCAGGATCCTCACTACAGAATAACTACCCAAAACCCAAACTATAAACAGCCACTCATTCAACTGTACTATTTTTAACAAGAACACCTGAGCCATAAATCTATGTTTTTCTTCTTTGAGCTCCTAACAATCAACCAAGTTTTTAGTTAGTATACCTGAGGCCTGGATAATTATAGGCCATCATTCTATGGCATTTTAACGATCCAGAGATCCCAAAAGGACTGTAGCAGGGCTGTTTCTTTATTTTCAGTATTTTAGCATGAAGAAAGCTGCTGTGTTGGAAAAAATTTCAACTGCCAAATAAGTCATGCAGAAGCAGTATAGTGTAGCAACCAAGGGTCCTAGAGTCCAGAATCAACACGCCACAGCTGCACTCAATGGCAGCACAATACAAGTCCAAGGGGATGGAAAATGTGACAGGTTATGCCACAGATGAATGTGGGGGACAATGAACAATGAATAATGAGTGGTTAATGCAGGCAGGGGGCAGGGCAGAAGGAGACACATCCCTAGCACAAAGCAGACAATGAAATGACGATGGTGCCAGTTTTTGAGAATAAATGGACAGCACCAAAATTATGTAAAAACTAGGTCATCGGGAGAAACAAATACTAACTCCCTAATGCTGGGCTCTTACCACAGGAAGAAGCTAAATTTGAGCCTTTGAGAGTTCAGAGAATACTTATAGCAAAGAATTGTTTTCTAATAGGGCTTAGGGTAATAAGTGAAATTTGAACTTCTATTCCTTAACATCAAAGAACATCATTCTTTCATTGTTTCCCGGGTAACAGAAAAAAATCAACATCTTTTGAAGTGTGCAGATGAAAGTGCTAGGTGAGAAAGAAGAATAATTTGGTTGATCAATTTATCTGTCATCAATATGATTAATCTCAATGTATCTTTTTTGTGTGAATATTCCCCAAACAACAATGAAATCACTTCCTTGTTCAGATTATCAACGTAGAGTACAGTACAGTGGTCCAGATCATGTAGCCTGAAGCCAGATTTTCTGGGCTTGAATCCTGGCTCTGTGGCATGTTAGTTAGCATTACTCTGCTTTCCTTTTCCATAGAATGAGAATACTATTTCGAGTTAAGTGGTTTAAATTACTCCACATAAATCACTATTTTTCATTCACGGAGGGTCTTTGTACAAAGATGTGACAACATATAGGGTACCACAAGGAATAGTGCTGGGACCTAGGGCTAGCAGTAACAGACACATTGCCACCCAAAGACCTAAGAGCACAGGGAAAGGTTGGGTACTGGAGACCAGAAGAGAGAAAGTTACAGAGAGTGGGCTGCCTTGAGATGGAAACCAATCTTGAGTCTAAAAAAAGGGCCAGACAAGGAGATTGCAGGGAGAAAGCCACCATGCTCCCCGTCTCTGGCCTCTTGTTGGGGCTTTCTTTTACCTGAACCCTCTAGAAAGTCAAGGACATGGACAGAAGGCAGATGGAGAAAGGAAGACAGGCCATCTGCTGGTGCAAACACAGAGACTGAGCTCCAGCATTTGCTATCCTGAAACCATCTGATAACTTTAAGCATCTTAACTTGGACAAATACACATCACTGTAACTAATGATATCACAGAGATCGGTACCATTTGTGAAGATGAACTCAGCTAGACAGAAGTTCATAATTAATATAATCCCATTTTTGCTTTGATGGATATAGACCAGAGACCAGGAACTCTATTGTTCTTTCATTTATTACAACCCAGGAGAAGAGAAAGAGAAAAGAAGTATTACAGGAGCCAGAGGCTGGTTTTCTCAGATTTCCCAAGAAGCTGCTATAGTACTTTGTATCCAAGCCAAACCCATAAAGAGAAGAGTGGTTAGGTACACCATTGAGACATATTCCTACAACAGGACAAAGGAGAATCATGAGGAGGAAATGGAGGATTGTGCATTATCTGGCTTTGTAGTTACTGTGAAAAAAGACTAATTCTGAAATACATTCATGGTAGAAAATGATTAGAAATAGCAATCAGAAACTTAAAAATGTAATGTAATATGTATGAAAATATATTAATTGATTTTAAAATGCAAAATGCAAGAATTAACAACCATTAGATCATGAAGTGCTGCTGTCATATGGTTTAGTAATAACATACATTTCAATATACATTTGGTCACAAAGCCAAACATATTGCAAGTTGCCAGTTTAAGTTTTGTTAATAAACAATGTTTTTTCTTCATTAATTCAAAATACAAGAAAGTGTGTGTCATTTGTCAAATGGAGAAATGTCAAAACAGTTCTTGTATTTATATAATGGGAATATTATCAAATTTTTATTAGAATAAATTTTACAATGTAACATTCACTCAGTAATAAACACTAAGCTAATACTTCTTTTTAATCTGTATGCCAAATGATTGCATAATTTAAGAGATCTTTATGAGAGTTTTCGATATTATTTTACAGTGGAAGAGTGAGTACATCTAAAAGGTGATAAGCACTGATGTGAATAATGATGTCAGTGACATTCAGGGAGAAGAGGCCAATTCTGGAAAGCCTTGCACATGAAGCCTTGAATAAGGCACTGGTCCTTCATTCTGCAGGCAACAGGAAGTCTTTGAAGATTTTTCACTGGGAAGAAATAAAACTGGTGCAATAACTTAAAATGATCAAGGAGGCAGGGCAAAACGACCTGGGGAGGGCAGAGCCTGGGACAGGCCAGCAGGATGAGCAGTTGGGGCAGGGAACATGCAGGCCAGGAACAGAATGGGAGCAGTGTGGGAAACAGACGGAAGGGAGGGAGCGCGAAAAAGAAAGGGAAGCAAAAGTGGACTGGGAAGAAAGAAGGCACAGGACATGCTACTGACTAGCAACAGAGAAGGAGGGTAAAGGAGAATCCAAAAACCCTGCAGTGTCGGACATGAACACGGCCCTGCTGCTAACAGGAAAGAGAACAGGAGTGGACCTGCAGCACACTAAGAAACCAACACAGGGAGAACAGAACACAATCCAGATGGGATGGCCGCAGGCAACAGAAAATGCAGACGCAAAGGAGGGCCATCCCTGCAGCTCGATCCACTGATGGAAATGTGAACTTCAACAAAGAAAATACACAGACAAGCTCACAGGGACAAGGGTTGGAAGTAGGCTTGCCAGCTAAAATACATGATGCCTGTTTGAGTTTGAATTTCAGCTAAACAATGAATAAGTGGGGACGATGCAACATTTGTGATACATTTATACTAAAAAATCATTCATTGTTTATTTGAAATTCAAATTTAATGGGTATCCTGCATTTTCATTCACTCAGTCTGGCAACTCTAGTTGGAGTGAATTAAGAGAGGCGTTTCTGAAAAAGACAAACTGAGTCTGAGACCACAGGCCAGGTGGTAAAAGTAGTAAACAGAAATACTTTGAAGAGGAAAGGACAAGAAGCTAAGAGAAAAATAGATATATTTGAGATGGCAAAAGGGGAAGGATCTCTTTCCAATAATTCTTCTTGATAAAGGCAGTGTCAAAAATACTCAGTGTGGAAGTAAATTGAGCGTAAGAGCAAGTGAATATGTAGAATCTTCTGAAGACTTGGGTAAATTCTACTCATTGACAGAAGGCCAATACCTTGAATTTCCTTTCAATTCCAAGATTCTATGATCTGGGTTTTCCCTGTAGAAATATTTCAGTGTTTCTGGCTACATAATTTTGTATATTACTAGAATTTCTGTCTGACAATGAAATTATACATATATGTATTTTAAGTGTAGTCATAGACAATCTTCTAAAGTTGACTTGGTGGTAATTACATTAATTACATTTTCATGAGAAGAGCACATTCATACTAGTGAACTGCATCAAGAGAAAAACTGAAGAAAACACAGCATCAAATGGAACACTGAAATGTGCTACAGTTTAAATGTGCCACTTTTCCAGGGAAAACACTATTTATCTATGCAGACATCTCATCCTGAAGGCCTTAGGAGATGGTCCCTGTGATAGAAAACCACATGAATCCTTACTTCTTATAGTCACTGTGGCCTGTGACTGAATTTCTATTAAACAAAAGAAAACCCTAAGGCTAACCTAGGTTAGTTAACAATACCCATTTGGATGATACTACCCCACATAAAAACACTGATTCCTCACCAGTCAACCACCTCCTTGGTTGGAAGAGAAAAGCTATAAATCGTCATTCTTAGGAGACCTCAACCTGGCCTCTACACAATTTAATGAGACCTGTTTCCCCTCCCTTGATTATTCTCACTTCTCTCTTCAGTATTTTAGTAGAGCAAAAGATAAAACCCTAAATGTAAAACTACATATGAATATGTCTGTAAATAGGTCTATGCTTAACATTTTTAAACCATCTCACCTTTTCAAAAGTAATAGCTGTAATTCTTTTCTTTTTTATAAAATATTTTTGTTGTTGTTGATGGACCTTTATTTATTTATTTTATGTGGTGCTGAGGATTGAACCCAATGCCTCTCACATGCTAGGCAAGCGCTCTATCACTGAGCCACAACCCCAGCCCTGCTTTTCTTTTCTTAATATGATACCTACATGGTGACATTACATGTTTGGATCTGGTTTAAAAACCCTGTAATAAATCATTCAGAATTTATGCTCAAGGAGAATTTTATTGAGGAAGCTTTGCACTCAACTTTTTAACCCAGGCTTTCAATCTTAGAGGGGTTGCTGCATGTGGGTAAATTGCCAAAACCTTTTTCAATATGCTAAAATTGTAATACATGGCTCAATATGATGAGATCCTAAACATATTTGAACATATTTATAGTTAAAATAAAATAATGTTATGCGTTGTTATATGTCTAACAAAGAAGAATGATGATTATATCACTGAAATATTTCTGAACCTCTGCCCATTACTTGTTTTGTCAAGTACTCTGCAAGGGAAAATATTTTCCACCATACCTACATTTGAATAAATTTATTCAAGGCTAATCGATATACAACCTTATTGTAGTCTTACAGCTCCTTAAGGGATCTTCAATAAATGAAATGAACAAGAGTTATACTCGATGTTTTTTTCATGAGAGAAGAGTATACTGTACTTAATATATTAAGTCTCACTTTTAAAAGCAATACAGCAATGTACCAGTTAGGACAGAAATGAAGTAGCCCCTCCGCATCAACAGGATCACCATTATAAACAACTCCATCTGTGTTCACTTAGGGAAGAGTCAATTCACTTAGGTAAAACCTGAAGGGCACATGAAGAAGCAATGATCACACGTGGCATTAGTGTAGAACCTCACTACCCAAATCAATGTGTACTACTAGGGAAATCAGTGTGCTAGGAGGGGAATTAGTGCTATGAGAAAATCCTCCAAGAGCTGCATTTTACAGAATGAGGCCTAGACAAGGGAAGGAAGAGAGTTGCTGAGGGCACCAAACAAGTAAAAGTCAGAGATATTAAGACTTCTAATTTAGGCCACATGGTCTGCCAGCTCTGTAGCCATCGCAGGGTGAGTGACTCAAGGGCTGGTGTGATGCAGAGATTCCTGGCTGCCTACTAACCAAACCTGGGATTTCAGCTGGGCTACTGATGCCCAGCTAAAAGTGCATTTCCCTGTCTCATTTAAATACTTGGCATGGCCATGTGACTAAGTTATGGCTAATGACATCTAAGAGGAAATGTTGCATGGGAATGCCAGTTTTATTTTATTTTATTTTTTAAGGAATGGCTGCACCCTTCTTCTCCTTTCTCCTTCTTTCTTCCTAGAAGGGACATCTTTGGACTGAAGTTTAAACAACCATCTTACACCACAAGGTGATGTGATGAGGATGGTGGAACAACAAGAGAGAAGGAGTGTGTGTCCATGGTGGACATAGAGCTATCTAGGACTACCTACCTCCAGGTTTATTTTATATGAGAAAATCAACATGATAGCTTTAAATCACTGTTATCTTAAGATTTTTTTAGTCACAGATTAACCTACATCTCACTTTTTCAATAAGTGTGTGTGTGTGTGTGTATGTGTGTAATATCTCAGTATTTAAAAATTGATACACAGTATCAGCTTAGTGCATGTTAGATCTTAAATCTAACATGATGTAACTACAATCAACCCAAAATATAATAATACTGTAAACCTCCCATAGTTAAGTAGCTGGGCTAATTGTTAGATACCATAGAAAAGTACAGGCAAAATGTTAATAAGCCTTGATCTTGTTCTTTACCTTCTATAATCAAACTTAAGTTTTCGACACTAAGTTATCTGCCAATTGATGTGGCTTTATGTACTTTATTGTTAATCCAAAGCAGTGGTTTATCTGCTCAGCTTATGTTCTTATCCTTCTTCTGCTGTCACCAACTTCCTGTCCTTTGGCAAAAATCTCTTCTAGGGTGGTGCAAGTAGGATTGATAATCAGGTTGAGAAGGTTGAGGTCATAGGAATACCTCATCCTCTAGTGACTATGATTGATTAGGGGATGAACATGTGACTCCAGGGTGTTCACATGGACACTTCACTGAAGCTGGTAGGAAAGATGATGTCCTATTTTCAGTCATTGTTTTGTAAGCCTGTAAACTTGGAGCCATCAGCCACATGGAGGAAACTGAAATCAAAACATTTCTAGACTTTCTAGCCATGTAAGTCAATAAATTCCTTTTTCTTTGTTTTGCAATAGGTTTCTATCTCATCATTGAGAATATTCTGGAGACTAACATTGGACTGATCATTTTTCCATGTGACCTGGCAAATTTACCATCATATTAAGAATAAAACACATTGGAAAGCTACAGAATGAACAACTTGTTAGTATTTGTCTTAGTATCTTCTTAGTACCTTAAGATTTTGATTCATATGCTACCTATATTAATATCACATGGAAACTAGGATATCTTTGGAGCTATGCCTTCATCTAATATAGATACATTATTGCCCTGGTTTCCATCCTTATATTATTTAAAAAGCTATCGAGCATTTTTTTAAAAAAAAAATTTAGTTGTAGATGGACACAATACCTTTACTTTATTTATTTATTTTTATGTGGTGCCAAGGATCAAATCTAATGCCTCACACATGCCAGGCAAGTGCTCAGCCCCTGAGCCACAACCCCAGTCCCCCTAATCAAAATTTTTATCAATATCTACACTCAGAAAACAGCTTTGGCATGCTGCTTAAGTGATTCAATATTCTGGTAGATTCCTTGGAAATCCATATTTTGTTGTCCTCATAGAAATACTTCCTCTACCAGGCATAAAAATAGCACAGCAGCTTTCAGTACATTTTCCCCCATGAAAGATGTAATTCTGTATCTTTAAAAGTATCATGTAACAAAAGTCCATTTAAAAAAGGATATTTCCAGTTGTTACAATAAACTTGATTTCTCAGTGAAAAAAAATAATATTCTTGTGATAAAATAAATCAGAAAAAGGAATATTGATTGTTGAAGATTTCACTGCTCAAGAGTGAACATGTTAGTAAATACATATTGAATCACTATAGAATCATGGATGAAGAATACTTTATTTATGAATAATTTCTAACACAAATAGCTAGGCACCCAAACTCAGTGAAAATACAGATATTCCTAAATGAAAACATAATGTACTTTGTTATCATTTAGTTTTAGGCAAAATAGGATCTCATAAGGGACAAATATTCTTAACAAGCAAATAAGGAATTGAGCCATTGAGGTTTTCTTTTTATTTCCCCTGTTTTAGCTTTTATTACCAAGTTTTTAGCATTCTGAAAACCTTTTATGGCTCTAAATATGCTATAATTACATAAACTACATTATTTAATTAGCATGCATTGAGTGCATGGCTCTATAATGGGAATTTTCATTAATTAAAATGGATGGAAACACAAAAGCATTAGTTGTAAACAACTTGAAGAATCAAGAATATAATTTGCTTATTTTACAACAAAGAAAAGCACTCTGCAGTTATGTGAATAACTTTGGCTTGCAGAGCAATTGTATGTTCACCTAATATTTCAGATTTCATTCATTGTACAAATACTCACTGGGTATCTAGCACTGTTAGAGGTAATTGGGGGCATCAGTGAACAAAATGGAAAAAAAGACGCCTGTCCTTGTGAAGCTGACATAATATTAGAGGCGACAGTTAATGTACAACAGACATAGTATACAAGTAAGTTACAAGGTCATCAGTGCTATGGAAAAAATGTAGAATAAGGTGGGGAGGGATCCACAATGGTGGGGGAGAGGGACGTATTACAGTTTTAACTAAGGTGTCAGGGTGAGCCTTATAAAAAAGGTAACACTTAAAAGAGAAAAAAAGGTGATATTTGAGCAAAAATTTTAAAGAGGTGACACACACTGAGCTGTATGGGTATTTGGAGAAAGAGCATTTCAGGCAGAGAAAACAACCAGGGCAAAATCCTTAAAGCTGGGAGTTTCTGAAACATTAAAATCAGAAGCAGAGTAAACAAAAGGGAGAATATTGGGTGGGGGAAAGTATAATGTAGAGGCTTGTTTACGCGCAAGGGAGAGGGAGACCCTGGGAGACCAAGGCAGGACTGGCTACACTTTTGGGGGGTTCAGTGCACAGTGAAAATGCAAGGTCCCTCGTTCAGAAAGCACAAAAAAGCACTGATAAAGATACTGAAAAACCAAAGCTTTTTCCCTTAAAATATTTTAGTACCATATTTTACAAGAATTGCTCAATAATTAGAGGGATCATAGTAATACATGAGTGATGATAAACTTCCACATTATAAAAACATATGTTAGTGTTACAAGTTTATAAAATAGAAAAAAACAATAGTATTTTATTACTATATTTTGACTGATCATACAAATTTCCTGACCTACTTTTCTTTTATTTTTTCCAGGGTTAAAGACTGAACTCAGGGCCTTGCATGTGTTAGGCAAGCTCTCTACCACTGAGCTAAATCCCCAATCCCTGCTGGCCTACTTTTCCACATATTTATTCATTAGATAATCAAAATTTATATATTTGAGCAACTTTATTTTCAATTGATAAAAGAGAAAGCAAAATCAGTAACTTGGCAAATGTAAGATCACAAATAATTTAAATAATTTTTTTATTTTGAGAAAGATCTCTGTATTGCAACTATTACTGGAATTGTTAAAAGGATTTCATAGTCTGTGACAACACTGAGATATATTTCTGATAAGTTATTTCAAAATATAAACCACAGTATATTTTAGTTGATGGTTCATGTAAAACAATGACCTTTCCTAAAGAGCTGAGCTTTTTCTGTGTGCGATGGAAGTCACTGAAGAGAAATAACCTGATAAGCTTCCCTTGCAGTCACTAGTGCAGTTCACACTAGAGAACTAGGCTCTATAAACTCATGTGATTTGAGCATTAAACTTGATTTATATAACTATCATTTTGCTTTTGGACTTTCAATATGAACTCAAAAGTAAAGTACAAATCTGCATCTGAGCCAATATTTGATGTAAAGTAAATCATGTCTGCTTATAGAATGTGACCCTGATGTAATTAGATGCAGTTGTAACGAACAAAAACCAATGAGAAGGAAGGGAATTTAAGAATATGAGGCCATGCAGTAATTTCCACGAGGCTTCCAGATCTCTTAGGACCGTCTTGTCTATCTTTGCCTAGCTCACAGTCTCTACTGACTTATAACTGTCATTCCCTGGTGGCCCACAGTGATCTCTCCAGACTCTCTCCCTCCACCAGACAGTCTTGCAATTTCTGCTCCTGATGCTGTAGCCTGCTTTGTACAGATTTTTCCCCCGTCACACTGTCAGGGGTGAGAGTCTGATGTTCCCCATTCATTTCTATTTGGGGACTGCTCCTAGCCCCAGATCTACCTCCTAAGCCACCGGCACCTTTTACATCGCTGCCTTGACTCAAATGCCGTCTTCTGTTCTCATCAGCCACAGCTGCAGAGGACAATGTCACAAGACCATAACATAATTCTCACTAGAATTGTGTGGGACAGTATTTCCTTACCCGAAGCTGTGAGGATGGTAGACATACCAATGATACAACTGGACTCTTGTCCAAAAGGTTTGCTCATACATCTTAATAGTGTTCATTTCAGTGTATCATCATGCCTGAAATTCCATCAGTCTTAGACTGATTTTGCTAAACAAGATTTTAAAAAAATAACACACATTCCTTTAAGAAAAGTAAGACTGTGGTACCCGATATATAGTTAGCTCTCGATAGATAGAATGACGAAGGAAGTTCAATTGATAAAATCTAAATATTTTCTTCTGAGAATAGTTATACTGAGTGAAGATGTTTTACAGACGAAAGGAAAAAAAATATCATTTGGAACACATGAAAATTTGACAGAGCATCGGTGAGCTAAGGGACCAAGAGAGACCGTGGACATCTGCAGCACAGGAGTTAAGACACCAGAAGTGGGAACGAAAGGGAAAGTGCCTTTCACTCCTTACCCACCCCACCACCCAAAACACAACAAACAGCTCAATTTGCCTATTCCTAAAATGACCTGGAAGAAAGAGTAAATAGTGCCCAATGTTGCAGAATAGCAAGTGGGATAAGAACTGAAAAATGTCCATTGACATGAACAGCATGGGTGAATTTAACAAGAGAAATTTCAGTAAAATTGAAGAAAACACATAAATGCTGAGTATAATAAAGTAATGTAAGGATATGAACACTATGAAAGGAAGATCTATTCTTGTCTCAAATTTGCAATCTAATTACCACGTGACCTTGCAGAAATCAATTAAATGCTCAGAGCCTGGGTTTTCTTAACTAAAATGAGAGCTAGTAATACCTATCAATGTGTAAGATTACTGTACAAGTTAAGTGAGATATACACATGAATGTGCTCTGAAATTGGCAAAGTACTACATAAAATGTATTTAGTGCTCCCAAATTACAATAAGTAAATTTGCTCACATTATTTAGCAAGTACACTAAAAATTCTGATCAAAAACACATGGTCAAGCATAAAAGTAAAGCCCAAATTCACTGAGCATTACGGAAATTCCATTAAACAAACTGTTCCAAGTAAAGAAACTTTCAAATGAAGATATTTAAATCTGCAATTAATAAAGCATGAGATAAATTTACTGCTGTATTTCCCTCAATTTAAACAACACTTTAAGTATGGCTGTACTTTTGCCAATTGTGAATTCAAAAGTGTAGTAAAAATCTTGCCAGTTGTAATCAATCACTAGACATTTGTGTAGGAAGGATTTTCCAGAAGGTCTTGCATTCTGTTTGCTTTCTTTGTATACCATTCTTTCAGAGGATCTTAAGGTGAGTAATAATAACTACAAATACATTTGAATCATTTGTAAATGCATCCTCATATCTTAAAATTAAAATCTTAGATAAAATTGCAACTTTGTACCCCAAGAGAAACCAAATTTAAAAACTGTCAAGGGAAAAAAAAATCCATAAAGAAAAAAATTCACAACTTGATAGAATCCTGAATTAGAATGAAAGATCCTTTTGGTGTAGTCAAAAGTGATAGCTGATACTTACTGAGCATGTACTATGCACTGGGGCATGAAGCATTTTTGTACATTTCGTTTGTCTGTCAAGGCTAATAAGATTGGTATTACAGTATCATTTTCCCTATTTAAAGATAAAAACCTGAGACAGAGATTAAGTAATTTGCCCGAGGCCATAGCTGAACTGTGTGACCTGTACTGTAGTTTCATGACTTTAAGGTTCATGGTCTTAATCAATGTATTAAATAGTCTCCCACAATTATTTCTTTATAGAAAGTGTTACGTACCTTAGTCCAAGTGGTTTGATTTTTTTTTTGTTACTTTTTAATGATGAATGTGAATAGCAGCACATTAAGCACATTAAGCAGACTAGGTCCCTTATGTGCAAGGGGCCCTGTGCTACATACAGATCTCATGGACATAAAGCCATCACTGACTTTATGATAAGGTGCTTTATTTTAGAAGTAAGTGAGTACTTACTTATCAATAAATACTAATTTCAGAATTGTAAAGTTGCTCAAAGCACATCTAAGATTGCTGAGAAGAATGTCTTTAACTGCAAAAGTCATAGGTTTCCTCTGTCCTTAACTGTATTACCCCACAACCTATGTTAAGTCTGGGGTGGGGGGTGAAGCTTGTGCATTAGAATCTCCTGGAGAGTTTATTATAATACAGATTATTCTGATTCAGGAAGTCTGGGTAATGCCCCAGATTTGCCTTGTTTAAGTTGCTTAGGGTCTCACTAAGTTGCTGAGGCTGGCTTTGAACTTGTCATCCTCCAGCCTCACCCTACTGAGTTGCTGGAATTACAGGCATACACCACCGAGCCTGGCAAGATTTGCATTTCTAACAAGTTGCCAGGTGATATTGATGCTGCTGATCCAGGGACCACGCTTTTGAGGGAACAGTGGCCTAGATAAAGGAACAGTTACCTATTCAGTAAGTAGGAGTAATTCTGGCTTGTCCCTTCCTGTCAGGAGCATAGCTGGGAGAAGAGGCAGCAGGTGTAAAAGACTTGAGTTGGGAACATCCCTACTGTGTTTGAGGAATAGCAAAAATAAAAAGTAGTGTTTTAAATTATTTATGAATAAGAGGGGTTTCTGCTATCTTCAAGAATTAATGGACAATTTAGGTACAGTGGTACAGACTTATAATACCAGCTACTTGGGAAGCTGAGGCAAGAGGATAGCAAGTTTAAGGCCAGCCTCAGCAACTTAGCCTGACTGTCTCAAAATAAAAAATAAAAGGGCTGAGGATATAGTACAGTGATAGAGCACCCCTGGGTTAATCCCCAGTACTGAAAAGTCAAAAAGTAAATTTCAGAATATTCCAATACTGGGAAGAAATGAGGAATGAAGAGAGCTGCCACCCCAACTCAGTATGCCAAATCACTTTCCTTCTCCTTTCTGGTATCAAGATGTTTTGAGGATCCAATCTCACAAAAAGATGCAGATGCAAATAACATTATTTCTGATTTCTTTTGCATTTTGTTTACCTGCTATGCTACCAGGGTAATTGTTGGGGAAAGAAGCTTGGAAATTTCCAGACCACAATGAGGAGCGACGTGGGAGGCCCTGTTTTCCATTCACTTTCACCCTGATGGGTTCTTACTGCAAACAGCTGCGGCTCCCTGCCCACCTGCTTTCCTTCACTGCAGATGTCTGTTTAATTCATGAACAGGTGGGGCTTGAAGTGCCACAGAGTTAACACTCTGAAGCAGCTCTCATCCAGTGGTAGACAAGGGTGGTTAAACACCCCAGCTTCTTTGCCCCTTGGGTGGGTCAACTCCAAGGCACGTTCCTAAGAGTTTCCAGAGTGTATCAGTGGAATTGAGTTCCAGTTCCTCATCACTTAACCAGCTCTATCCTACCCAATGGTGGCTTCCTTTCCATCCTGTCCTCATTTCCCACTCTTCTCTTGCTCTTTCCCCGGCTCACCTCCCAAGTCATCTACTTCTATGGAATCCCAGTCTCAGGATCTGCTTCTGGGAACTCCAGGTTAAGACAAGATCTTCTTGCTAAGAAGTCACATCCTTAGTGTGAGTACTTTGCTAATCCACCAGCTGGTCTCTTTTACTGTCTTAGGAAAACCCAAAGAACTTTTTAACTCAAGTCATGCTTTTGACTTTATCACTGCCTCAGCAATTTTCATCACATGTACACACCCATCAAAGAGCTCACCTGCCCACATCAAGTAGCTTCATAAAATTCCCAGGCCTTCTTTTCCCTGGAGGTATTTTATCAAATGAATTATCAACGGCTTTAACCTGCAGCTTTCATTGCAAAAATGATAGTATACAGTTTCAATTATTCTCCAGAAGAGACATCAAGTGTAAGCTTGTCTGTTTACTTAAAATATTAAAACCTGCATTTGAAACGTGCATCTTTATACCATCTGTGTTCATTACATCAATTGTCATTGCTCTCTCCAAATTCACTAGCTGTAGGTGGAGTGGCAATATTACTCCCTTCCTTAAGATCTTGGTAGAGCAGTTCTGGGTCATTCTCCTGTGTAATATGGCACATTATCGACACCAGGAAACTGGCCCTGGAACAATGTGTGCCTACACTTCTGTGCTATTTCATCATGTGTAGACTGGAATAAGCACAACCATCAAGATACGGGGCTCTTCCTTCACCACAGAGCTCTACGGTGTTGTTTTAATGAAGTGTACAGACCTTCCCTTTAAGTCCCTTTGCCCTCCCCTGCTTGCAATGCAACAGTAGGCAGTGCTCTCATTTTTGTTCCAATTGTCAAATGTAATTTAGAGATGAAAGGGAAGGACAGTTTATTGCGTCAATCCATATTTTGACTTTCTTCATTTCTAATGTTCCGAGATGCCTTCATTTTTCATTTCCCTTTCCACCTCCCCAAAAGCCTCTTTTTAATCCCTTCTTTTAGGATAGATACATTAACAACTAATTCTCCTAGATTTCCTTCTCCTGAAAATGTCTTTATTTCTCTTTAATTCTTGAAGAATAATTGCACTGGATATAGGATCACCCTTTCAGCAGTGAAAATATTCTGCTACTTCCATCTAGACTCCATGGTTTCTGATGAGACATCCGTTGTGTCCAAATGATTTTTTTCTTATAGTATCATTTCTCTTGTGGCTTTCAGATTTTAAATTTGTCCTTAATTTTCTTAAGTTTGATTATGATTCTTCTTGGACTGGGTGATTTACATTTATCCCACTTGGGGTTTGCTCAGTTTCTTGTCAAGTCTAGGTGTGTATCTTTTGCCAGTTTGGGGGATTTTTCAGCCATTATGTTGAATACTTTTCAGCCCTATCCTCTTTCTCCTCTTTTTAGGACTCTGATGATATAAATACTAGATGTTCTGCTATTGTTCTCACAGGCCCTCCAAAGTCTCTTCACTTTCTCAGTCTATTTTTTTCTGTTCTTCAAATTGAATTTCTTGCATTCTATCTTTAAGTTCACTAATCCTTCTTCTGATCTTTTCATTCTGTTATTGAGCTCATCCATCAAATTTTTTATTCCAGTTATTGTACTCTTAAGTTCTAAAATTTCCTTTTGGTCCTTCTTTGTCTTCTACTTCTTTGTTCAGACTACCAATTTTTCAATTTGTCTCAAACATGTTCATAGTTGCTTACTGAATGATTTTTATGATGATTGTTTTAAAATCCCTATCAAATTATTCCAAAACCTGGATTATCTGTATATTGGCATTTGTTAATTGTTTCTTTTAAGGCAAGTTGATATTTGCCTGATTGTTGGTATGAAATGTGATTTTCAATTGTATCCTGGATATTTTATTTCATTTTTTATACTGTAATACAATATAATTTGCTTTTCTCACTAAGAAATATAAATACATTTCAAGTTAGTTAATATACTTAATGGCTGCATAATATTCAATTCTATGGTCAGGGAAGTAATGAGTTAAGCATTTTGCAATTAATAGACAACAAATTTGGTTGTGATTTTTCACTGTTATAAACAGCAACATGAAGAATTTCATCAGTGCTACATTTTTCCCCCAAAGTTAACAATTTCCTTAGTACAATTTTTTTAAGTTCTCTTTTTAAAATTTGTTCTAATTAGTTATATATGATAGTAGAATGCACTTTGACACATCATACATAAATGGAGTATAACTTCATCATGTCTGGTTGTATGATGTAGAGTTACACAGGTCAAGTAATCATATAGGCACATAGGATAATAAAGTCAGATTTATTCTACTATCACTCCTACTCCCATTCCTCCTCCCCTCCCTTCACTCCCCTCTGTTTAGTCCAAAATACCACTATTCTTCCCCCACCATTGTGAATTAGCATCTGCATATAAGAAAAAACATTTGGCCTTTGGTTCTTTGGGATTGGCTTATCACAATAATCTCCAGTTCTATTCATTTACCAGCAAAAGGCATAATTTCATTATTCTTTAAGGCTGAGTAATATTCCATTGTGTATATTACCACAGTTTCTTTATCCATTCATTTGTTGAAGGGCATCCAGGCTGGTTCCATAGTTTAGCTATTGTAAATTGAGCTGATATAAACATTGATCAGTGGCTGTGTCACTGTTGTATGCTGATGTTAGGTCCTTTGGGCATAAACCTAGGAGTGGGATGGCTGGGTCAAATGGTGGTTCTATTCCAGGTTTTCTTCCTGGAATATAACTGCTTTCCACAGTGATTGCACCAATTTGCAGTCCCACGAGCAATGTAGTGTACCTTTTCCCCACATCCTTGCCAACACTTATTCGAGATAATTGCCATTCTGTCTGGAGTGAGATGAAATCTTAGAGTAGTTTTGATTTTGCATTTCTCTACTTGCTAAAAAGTTGAACATTTTTTCAAGTTTGTTAATTGATTGTATTTCTTCTGTGACGTATCTGTTCAGTTCCTCAGACCATTTATTGATTGGGTTATTTGTATTTTTGGTGTTAAGTTCTTTATAAATTCTGGAGATTAGTGCTCTATCTGAAGTGCATGCAGTAAAGATTTTTCTCCCACTCTGTAGGCTCTCTCTTCAAGTTACTGATTGTTTCCTTTGCTGTGAAGAAGCTTTTTAGTTTGAATCCATCCCATTTATTGATTCTTGATTTTACTTTTTGCACTCTGGGAGTCTTGTTAAGGAAGTCAGGTCCTAAGCCCGCATGATGAAGATTTGGACCTGCTTTTCTTCTTTTAGCCCCAAGGTCTCTGGTCTGATTCCTAGGTCCTTGATCCATTTTGAGTTGAGTTTTGTGCAGGGTAAGAGAGAGGAGTTTAATTTCATTTTGCTACATATGAATTTCCAATTTTCCCAGCACCATTTGTTGAAGAGGCTATCTTTTCTTCATTGTATATTTTTGGCACCTTTGTCTAGTATGAGATAACTGTATTTATGTGGGTTTGTCTCTGTGTCTTCTCTTTGGTACCCCTGGTCTACATATCAGTTTTAGTGCCAATACCATGCCATTTTTGGCTACCATTTCAGTAGTATAATTTAAGGTCTGGTACTGTGATGCATCATGCTTCAGTTTTCTTGCTAAGGATTGCTTTGGCTATTCTGGGTCTCTTATTTTTCCAAATTTCATGATTACTTTTTCTATTTTTATGAAGAATGTCACTGGAATTTTAATAGGACTTGCATTAAATCTGTATAATGCTTTTGGTAGTATAGCCATTTTGACAATGTTAATGCTTCCTGTCTAGGAGCATGGAGATCTTTCCACCTCCTAAGGTCTTCTTCAGTTTCTTCAGTGTTCTGTAGTTTTCATTGTAGAGGTCTTTCAGTTCTTTTGTTAGATTGATTCCCAAGTATTTTATATTTTTTTGAGGCTATTGTGAATGCAGTAGTTTTCCTAATTTCTCTTTCAGTGAATTCATCACTGATGTATAGGAACACATTTGATTTATGGGTGTTAATTTTATATCCTGCTACTTTATTAGTTCTAGAATGTTTCTAGTGGAATTTTTTGGATCTTCTAAATATAGAACAATGTCATTAGCAAATATGATAGGTTGAGTTCTGCTTTTCCTATTCTTATCCTTTTAATTTCTTTCTTCTGATTGCTCTGGCTAGAGTTTCAAGGACAATGTTGAATAGAAGTGATAAAAGAGGGCATCCCTGTCTTGTTCCAGTTTTTAGAGGGAATATTTTTAATTTTTCTCCATTTAGAATGATGTTGGCCTTGGGCTTAGCATAGATGGCTTTTACAATGTTGAGGTATGTTCCTGCTATCCCTAGTTTGTCTAGTGTTTTGAACATGAAGCGGTGCTGTATTTTGTCAAATGCTTTCTCTACATCTATTGAGATGTAATTTGAGTTTTCTCTTTCTCTTTGTTAGTGTGGCTAAGGACTTATCAATTTTATTTATTTATTTTTTCAAGAACCAACTTTGTTTTTTTCAATTGTTTCTTTTGTTTCAATTTCATTGAGTTCAACTCTGATTTTAATTATTACCTGTCTTCTACTACTTTTGGTGTTGATTTGTTATCCTTGATATTTTAGATATTAAGCCCATATCATACCTAAATCTTCTGTTCTGGCCGCCTTCCTCTGACACCACACTAGAGGGGAAAGGGGACCACCACCTCACTACTGCCAGTTAGAGCAGAAGTCCAGCTTCCTCACTCTTCTTCTCTTGATATCTGTGGAGGGAACTCATTCCCTCTGGATGGAGGTAAGATTTCAAGCTCCCATCTAGGATTCAAGGGATATCTCCTGCGATGGGAAAGGGAGGGAATCCTGTTACTGCTCCCTGACACCATAGGGGGGTGGAGAAGGCCTTGTTACTTACTGCTGAATGGTGAACCCCAGGGTTCCCATCAGCCTCCCACTGACAGCCTGGTGGGTGGGTAGCTATTACCTTCAAGTGTGGATGAAAGTCCCCTCCTAACCTGATAGCACCCTGGCAGTAGCAGAGGTGGACCTGGCTATAGTCAGACCTTTGCTAACAGAGGGTGAAGCCATGGGTTTGTCTGTGGTTTCTGGATGGAAAAGGGCAATTAGTATCTAAAAGTTTTCTGTCTTCCTGGGCTATTTCTTTCCTGAGTCTCTGTCTGAGAAGAACAGATCTGACATTTTTATCTGAGCCCACTGGTCTTTCTAGGGTGCCAGTTTCTTTAGCATCCAGTTTGAGATATAAGAAGGAAGGGGAAAAAATCACCAGGGAAAATGTTGTTCCTCAGGCCTAAGGTCCTTAGGGGGTCTGCTTTGTTCCCTTCTCCTCTCAAAGACTTATTATATTTCTTTTAATATAATATCCAGAGTTTTAACTACTTAGTAAGAGGAAGAGAGAGAAGTGTCCATTTTGGTCTGGAACCAGACCAGGTCACTGGGTATAGTTTTAAAGTGAAAAAGAGAATAAAGATTTCCAATTATTATAATATACCCAAATTGTATAAAGCATTGAAGTTCACAGAGTACAATCATATGCAGTTTTTTTTCATCCTCAAAACAACCTTGTGGGGCAAGGGTTGTGGCTCAGTAGTAGAGCACTTGCCTAGCATGTGAGCAGCACTGGGTTCAGTCCTCAGCACCACATTAAAAAAATAAACAAATAAAATAAAGGTATTGTGTACATCAATAACTAAAAATTTTAAAAAATTAAAAAAAAAAAAAACAACCTGTAGACGCAGGGTGGCGGGAGGGAGTGCATGATGTATACATGCCCTCTCCCTTGTCCACTTCTGTCGCCTCCTTCTTCTGCACTTCCTGGAGCTGCTTGTGTGCTCCTTTGCTGGGGACCTGGTGCCTCTTGTGAACTGGCAGCTAAAGAGACTCCTGTGCTTGCCATGGCCGAGGAAAAGCCCAAGGAAGGAGTCAAGACTGAGAACAAATTAACTTGAAGGAGGAAGGGAAGGATGGTTCTATGGCATAGTTTAAGATTAAGAAGCATACAACACGTAGTACGCTAATGAAAACCTTGTGAACCACAGGGTTTGTCAATGAGGCAGATCAGATTCTGATTTGACAGGCAGCCAATTAATGAAACAGACACACCTGCAGAGTTGGAAATGGAGGATGAAGATACAATTGATGTGTTCCAACAGCAGAGAGGAGGTGTCTACTAAAAAGGGAACCTGCTACTTTACTCCTGAACTCTGTTCTTACAGACCAAGAATACATTCTTAATTAGAAAATTGCAATTTGGTTCCACCACATCCTGACCACTACAGTATAGTTTTCTCTATTCTTTCATTTTCCCCTTCCCCATTCTTTTATTGTACATAAAGTAACCGGGGTATGTGCACAAGCATATTGCATTTTTTTAACTAAATGACCAATGATATGTTTTGATTGACATCAAATGGAGATGGGATGGGGAAAAATACTGGTTCTGTGAAATTATCCCCTTTCTCTACTAGTGACATGCTCATTCAGCTCTTATCTCTATATTCCAATAAGTTATTTTGCTCTCACTGTTTTAACAAAAAACAAAAACAAAAAAACGTGAACAACATAAAATCCTTGTATACCTTGTTTGATTGAAGAATTTTAATGTTTTTCATTTATCATTGTAAAACCAAGGATAATTTTATAACTTTTTTGTACATAGTTGTCACATGTAGGGTAATCAGTCTTTAAGTAGGGATAAATTTTTTTTTAATTCCTTTTATTTTTAGTTTTCCTCTTCCCTTCAAGTCAAACGTCTTGTTGTTTAAATAAACTTCTTCTTCCCTTTTTTTTAAAAAAAAAAAAACCCTATAAATATGGTACTATTAGCACTCTCCTTTCTAAGAGCAGATAACTGATCCAGAGGTCAAATGTTTAACCCAGAGTCACACAGGAAGTCACATAGGGCTGGGATCAGAACTAGATCATTCTACTTGATTCCAAATATTTTGAACCAGACAAGGTAAAAGCAAAAATATGCAAAGGTAAACTGACTGGTAAAGATTGTTACTACATTTTAAAATTAAATTTTGTGAGTGGTGCTGAGATTCAAACCCAGAGCCTCAAGTGTGCTAGGCAAGTGCTCCACGGCTGAGCCACACCCCAGTCCTTTAATACTCTCTTGTGTCCCTTCTCCTTCCCCATTCTGTCATCCTTGTTCTGAAGGCCCAGGAGCTCTTCCCTGGCTGGGGCAGCAGGACTGACCATGCTCATCAGCAAAACCTGTTTCCTGAAGAGCAGCGGTGAAAACCCTGCTGAGCCTTGGTCCTGGCCCCACTGAGAGTGGGGGGTGCCACTTCCAGGAGAAAACCCTCCATGGGAAACCCTCCGGCCTCCCACCCAGACAAAGCAGAGGTGCACAAGTGTTCGCGCATTCTTCTCCAAGTCTGAAATGGTAGCTCTGGGACCTACCTTTTTCCCTTCACCCTCTTCTTTGTATAAATTGAAAGGCTGACTTGATATTGTTCATCACTGGTGAGATCAAAGGTTAAAAAGTGATGGTTCACAACATGACTAATAGGTTTTTGTCTTTTTAAACCAGCCTGGTTGACCTTGGGATGCAGAAGCTTCAGTTGTTCAGTGCTAGCTGAGGGGCTATGTCACAACAAAGCATTCCTCCTGGTAGTACGCACCCTGCTCATTTTGGTCAAACTATCATGTTTCTCCAAAAATATAAATTTCAAAATCTTTCCAAAATCACTCAAGCATATAAGGTAGATTTCCTATATCCCAAACTTTTAGGTAAGATATATATAATTAGCTCTACAGGAAAATTGGAATTCTGTAGATTTGGAGATACATGTGATTAGACTTCATAAAGGTCTAGAGTTTAAAGTTCTACTCCCTAAATCTTCAAGTGCAATTGACACTCCAGGATGATATACCAAGTTGGCTTATAGCTTTAGGTATTCTTTGATAAACTACCGCACATTTCAGGGATCAATGTACCTCCAAGTTGAGAAGCCTAAAACCAGATTAAAATATAAGATAAATAATAAACTCTTTTATATACTGCATACACACTTGTGGACTTGCTAACTTTTGCTTTATAAAAAATTCATCCAAAAATCAATGAAAAAATTCATACAATAAAAGGGAGTTTTAACCTGTTAACAATAAATATAGGATATGTTTAAGAAAAATCAATGTTAGGAAGGGGCAGCATGATGAAGTATGTCCTAGTGGAGATGTACTAATAAATAAATAACCACAAAGATTTTTTTACTTAATTTCTAATGATGGAAAGTAAAAGCTTTATAATTTCTTTCCATTCATATGGTATGCAGGACATCACTGATTTGGACAAGGTAGGAAAAGGTAAGTCTAAATTAGTGAGATTCTTGAATTGTAGAATTTTAGAAAAAAATGTGATCAACTTTATTTAGCTTTAATTGTATACAGCAACTAGAAGTAAGCTAGAGTATGTTAACCAATAGAACAATTTTATCAGCCTGGCTCAAGTGGCTGTATTTTGTATTGGGAATGTGTTCCTGAAGGTTAGACTTCCTGAGGAGTAGCAGGCATTTCCTTTTAACATCTAAAATGGTACAGTTTCCATTCATGGGACTGCCAAATTGTGTAATTCTTTAAAAATTGATTTTCACTTTTATAGAGATAAATAATAATTCAAATATTGTATATAAATGACACTTCAATAATATTTTATGTTTTACCATTTCAAAGTTACACCATTCAAGTTTTCATAAAATGTGAACATATGTGAGGAGATATATATATATTTAAAGTCAATGAAAAAAGTGATTTCCTCTCCAGGCTCTTAATTTAGAATATTAATTTCCTTAGTAACTCCCTCTTTCAGAGATGAATCAAAGAAAACTGTGAATCCAGCTCTTTGGTCTATCAGCTGTTGTAGCACACATTTCTGCAGAGCAGGAGCTTGAATGGGTCATAACAATCAGGGCTCCAACACCAAGGAGGAAAGAAGGCCTCCCACCCAGCAGTATGATCCAGGCAGCACATCCCTTCCCCACAGACTGTAGGGGAGGCCAGAGAGGCCAGAAATGGAATCCTCAAAAAGGCAACAGCACTCTCAAATAACAGAGATGACCTACTCACTAAATCACCAAATAGGGGAAATCTGCCCCAGGAAAGAAAGGTACCAGATTCAACTGTAGAAGAACATGCACAAAAACAAAAAGTTTCCTCTCTAGAAAGAAAGGGAGGATACCACTTCCATAAACAAGATTAGAAATTTTAATTTTCTAGAAATGAAAAATGAGACTGTGAAAACAAAGAATTTAGATGTAGGTGATAGAGCAGAATGCATATGGACTGAAAAGCAAATCACCATGGTGGAAGATTGAGCTAACAGATTCTTCTAGAATTCAGAACGAAAGGACAGAGTGATGGGAATTGTAAAAGGGTAATGATAATATTTAAAGGACAAAAGTGGTAGTTTTGAATTGGATATTCCAGAAAGAAAGGAGATGAGAAAGATTATTTTAAGATTAGAGATAAGAAAATTATTTTTTTAATTATCAAAAAAATTATAAATGTGATAACCATTAAATTTGAATATAAGGGTTTTTAGATTAAAGTGGCAGAATGAGAGATAGAATATATGAAATCATTGGTATGAAATTCCACAAAAATAAAGGGGAAAAAACCCTAAAAGCAGCAAGAAAGTAGAAATAGTTACTTATAAAAAGAAGTAAGAACTACATTGACATTGACATTGACATCTTTTCAATAACACTGCATTCAAAGAGAAAATGGAGTAATATCTTTAGAGTTCTCAGGGGAAAAGACTTATGTTTATCAGTGCATTATAGTGGTACATAATATCAGGATTCATTTGATGTAATCATGGAAGCATGGAAGATAATTTGCTCCAATTCAGTCCCTAGTACTTCTCCTTTCCTTTACCTCCTCCCTCCCCCTGTTCCCTTTCCTCTGCTGGTCTTTTATTTGTAGTCTTCTTTTAAATCAGTGTACTATGGATATACATAAAGATAAAATTCACTGTGGCAACAGTCACATATGTACACAGGATAGTTTGGGTGGGTTTCAATACACTATTCCTCCCACTTCTGGCCCCTCCTCCCTCCCCCTTAATCGTCTTCTTCAACTCCACTGATCTCTCTTCTGTTTTCAGGGGATTTCCCCCTGCTGTCCTCCTTTCCCCCTTTTTTTGGTCTACCTTCCACTTATGAGAGAAAACATTTGACCCTTGACTTCCTGGGTCTGACTTACGTCACTCAGTATGATATCTCACCCATTTAAACTACCACTGAACTGCTAAATGAAATGAAATGCTTCAGAAAGTTCCCTGTCTTGATCTACCTCTAAAAAGTTTTTTGAGGATGATTACTAAAAAGGAATACAAGAAATAGACAGAAGTACAGGAAATAGTAATGAGCAAACAGGTAAACTTAGAGATAAATTTACATAATTGTTGATAATAAGATGATTGATAAGAATCCAAAAGGAAATATCACTTGATCACCACACTGGAAGTGGTAGGGAGTAGGAGAGGCAGTGGAAGAAGTGGAAGAGTTTAAGGTCCCAGTTGGAGAGGAGAGGGTGGGAAGAATGGGTTGGGGGCAGAAAAAGAGAAATTTTGGATACTGAGAAAATTACAAATAGGTTTGAATATCCTAATTTAAACTAGAAGGGTTAAAGTGCAGTGAACAACTTGAAGGAGAAAATGGAAAGCAGCAACAATGAAGAGCACAGTCAAACCAATGAGAAGCAAGAAAAGAAAAAAATATGGAATAAATGGAAATAATAAGACAGAAGAAATAGCTTCAAACAATGTTAGGGGAATAAAAATAAATAAGTTATAGTAGCTAAATAAAGATCAGGGGCGCTGTGTTTGACTAAAGAGGAAAAGGTAAGTTATATTTTATCAATGAGACGCATAACCTGAAAACAAAATATATCACAAAGCAATGAATAAGAGATGGAGAAATACGAACCAGACCAGCATTAGTAGGAAAAAAAAAAAAAGAAAGAGTTTCAGGAAAAGGGAATATAGGAAGAAAAGTAATAAAAAGCACAAAGAGGAAATTTTCTGATTGACAGAACACTCTATTCCCACTGATATGACCCTCTAGGATCAACTTGAGCTACCTGGATCAAAATGTTCTTGCCTGTCATTTTGAAACCTTGTCATTAGAGTTGGGTGTCCCTGTCAAGTTAATGAACAAAACAAAGCCCCTGCTTTCATAGAGTTTTTATTCTAGTGGAGGCAGGTGGACACACGCACACGCACACACCCCAACTAAACATCAAACTACAGAAAATGTCAGACAGTAATAAGTGCTGAGGGCTGAAAGGAAGGGCAGCAGGGTATGATTTTAAGTAGGGTAGCCAAGGAAGACTTTATTGAGAAAATGATAAAGGAGCAAAGACTTCCCTGTTGCTGAGGAAGGAACCATGCAGACTTCTGAGGGAAGAGAATTTCAGGCAGAGGGGACAGCAAGAACGAATGGTTACTGAATATAAAGTGAAATAAATCAACTGTAGAGTGGCTATAGAGGTAAGTGGAAAATCAGGAGAGTGTGACATCTTAGAAGTCAAGTGAAGAACGTGGATAATCCACCGTGTCAAAACAGCAGGTATATCAAATAACAGGAAGACTGAGAAAGGACCATTATTAAATTCAGCAAATAGAAGCCATGACTGACTGTGACAAAAACAATCTCAAGGGACCATTGGGAACCAAAATCTAAAAATAGGGTGTAAGAGAGAAAATGAAATAGTGAATACAGTCAGCCATTCCAAACAGATTTGCCATAAAGAAAAGCTGAGGAGAGGGGAAGTACCCGGCCAGAGGAGGCGGTGGGATCAAGGTGGGAGAGAGCCAATAATGGGAGAAGACCTGGGCATCCAGGAAACAAACAAAGCTTCCATTCTGAATAATTTTAGGAAGTTCCAAAAAAAAAAAAAAAATGAGAGTAACTATCTGAGAAAGCACCTAACCCAAATGATGACTGAAAGGAAGGGAATTTTATAAATGTTTTACATTCAATCAAGGAAACCAGATCTAAAGAGTGTTACTGGATTGTGATTATAATTGAAAGAAAGCCTACTCAGTTGTATTTTACCCAACAAAGGAAGACGATATTAAGAGAGAAGGACTTGGTTTCTGCAGGATTCATAACAAGAGTTTGAAAGACAAAGTAAGGCAAGGTATCTCCAGCAATGTTCACGGAAAGGAGATACTGATCAGTGGACTTGAAATCTGGGTGCATTTATAGATATATTTTTCATCTTAATTGTAAAGATGGATATATTGGGGGATTATTCATGTGATTTCAGGATCAGAAAGCAACCTTATTAATAGAGTTTTCCATATAGATTCCCTACAAGAGGACAATGTATTTATCAAAGGGCTTGAGTGTCTAATCCCAAGGAGACTTAGCCAAGATATATTAATAAGTGGGTATTCTTATTTATTCAGTATTATCATGTGAGTTTGGTTCTAGTAGTCAGAAGCCTGGAACTCTCTGGATATATCAAAGCAAATGAACCTAAAGAGTAAGGACCAAGCTCTGAAATGACACTGAGGTAGAGCAGAGCCAATCATCAGGAGGCCTCTTGAAT
This sequence comes from Sciurus carolinensis, assembly GCF_902686445.1. Lineage (NCBI taxonomy): Eukaryota > Metazoa > Chordata > Mammalia > Rodentia > Sciuridae > Sciurus > Sciurus carolinensis. The sequence goes on along the minus strand of NC_062219.1, from coordinate 115,758,148 downwards.
GCCACCCATAAGCCAGGCAAGGTGGTGCATGCCTGTAATTCCAGAAGCTTGGGAGGCTAAGGTAGGAGGATTGCGAATTCAGAACCAGCCTCAGCCATTTAACGAGGCCCTGAGCAAAAAGGCACTGTCTCTAAATAAAAACTAAGAAGGGCTGGGAATGTGGCTTAGTGGTTAAGTGCCCCAGGTTTAATCCCTCATACAAAAAAAAGGCCACCCATACCTTATTCCTTGTCCATCTAACCATATGTTTGAAAGATTGAACAAAGGAAGGGGCACGGAACTAACCGCTAGAAAACTATCTAGGTCTCTGCCACCACTAGCCATGCAACCCCATTAAGTGAGCACTGTCCATCTCTGCAGTCCTCAGTTCACATTATCTGTGCAAATGGGAGTAACAATAGCTATTCTGTCTGTCACACCAGTTTGTTTTGAGGCTCAGAATTAAGTCTGAAACACACAGCTATATGAACAGAAGGTATTAATGCTATCATCATTACATGCCCTAAGGCCTGAGTATATAATTGGTACACTGAAGCACATTACCACAATTATCTGAGAATTGAAGACAAGATGAAAAACCACGAACCCACTGAAGAAAATCTGGGAAATCCTACCTCTCAGCAACTGGTTTGGCAATGTTTTCAAAAATGATCTCTTGCTTTGCATCTTGATCAAAAATCCTCTGAAATCTGCAATGTGAAAGTGGTAATTATTCAAAAGCTAAGCCTTCAAACACTATTGGATTAATAAATCTTGTTTTGCTAAAGCTTTGTAAATGACCCCACATTTACATCATCGGGCTTACCTAACTTAACACAATGTTTGTCCTGTAGTCCCACCACACTGTGCTCTTGTACTCCTGTACACAAATGGTGGGTAAACAGTATTGCTTTGACAAGATCTGCACAATAAATCCCTCTGAAAAGCTGCAGCAGCTTTGAATCCAATAATAAACTGTGTGTTTTTTAGCTCTCAAGAGGGACAGTGTCTACAATTGGCATCAAATTCAAATCCAGATAACTGCATGAAATGGAAACCCAAGAACAGGATGTAAACAGCCAAAGAACTTCTGATGTCTGACCTGTGAGCAAAGGTGGCAACTGTGAATTGTATGATTATTGAATTTAATTTAAAAAATTTAAACTGAAGTTTATTTTTCACGAATTAGGTACTACATTCCATCGTCAACAATTTCAATTCTCAGGAGGGTGTTGTTTCATTTTGTTGACCACGATTCAAAAGTCAAAAAGTAAACTAAGGTATATCTGTTCTGCAAAGAGAAGTCTTTATTAGATTGGCAGTGACTGGGAAATGGGAGGTGGTATGGGGTCAATTTCACTCTTCTCCAGGGCCATACTGATTAGCACAGGATTGGGGGATAATTTGGGTAGGAGACACAATCTGTTCTTTTGTAGTGAGGTAAGGCACGACCAGCAAGTATGGCCTCCACGAAAACATCAAAAAAATGAGGAGAGAGAAGTGGGCAGGGAGAGGGGACTGAGAGAACAAGAAAATGTTAGCACAGGGTGAATCCCCCACAAAGAGTTAATGAAAGTTGCTTGGGTTGTTCTTCCATCTTTTTTGTATATTTAAATTTTTTCAAAATAAAAATTGTAGGGAGGGGAACTTTAAAGCAAAAACTTCAAACAAACACTTTGAGGGCATCTTCAACAACTCTCGGGGTGGCACAGGAACCTCTGTCTACATGCCTGTATATTCAAGTAAACTTGGCATATGTTCAATTAAAATGTAGACTGTAGGTGACATATAAGCCTGTTTTCACTACTGAGGACTTCAGAACGATGTCTAGAGATGGACTGGAAATATAAAATGTTAAGAAATTTGTCATTAACCAACAATAACTTCAAAGGATCCCTATAGCTCAACAACATGTGTTTTTAAGAAGCAAATAATGAACTACACAAGGAGATATTCTCAGCATGTCTCAGGCAAGGTGGTTTTAGACAGCAGTCTTTATTGTCCAGTGTGCTCTGACCACTCCTCAAACCCCATGGGTGTAAAACAGCTTCAGATATGAGCACCAGCGACACAGAGAGGTCAACATAACACAGGTCTCCCTATGTTCTTCAGAGATGGTCTACTAGGACATCTGAGCACAGAACCCCTAGTGGTACCTAGGAAGAGAATAGTGGTGCACAAAGCTAGCTGGCTTCTTCTATCAGGTTGGTGATGACTGAGTGAATCAATCAGCCATTCCTGATCACACTTCCTTACAGAATAGAAACTATGTCTCCTACCACATAATCAAGAGATGGCAGGAGTTTTGAAGAAGGCACTGAATCACACACAATGCACTAGAAAAGGCACCTTACGTAAAATAATTAATTACAGTATGTTCATTTACTCATGTATTTGTTTCACAAAAATATACTGAGTGTTTATGTATCAGGCACTTTTAATGAGATTTGGATTAGAGGATTCAATTAGATTAAAATGTAATTTTAGTACAAAACCTATAAAACATACTGAATTCCTTGGAAAACATGATATTCTCCACTATTTAAAATAGCAGATGGTAGAATCACAAGCAATTCAGATCCCTCTCTTACTGCCCCCTCCCCATTTTAGAATGAAGATTTTTGGCATCAAACTATAATAAGTCATTAATTATACATTAAGGATGAAATATCATCATCCCAAAATATTTTATTTTATATAACATGGTTGCATAGCATCTAAAAAGGCATTTTGATTAGCTCTCTTCTGAAAACCACTGAAGAGCAAAACAGAATCATAGAATTAGGAGAGATTTTAACAGTTCTAATTGCTTATGAGGAATAAGTTTAGGTGCACAGAGATTAAGTAGTTTCTCATGGTCCTAAAGTCCATCAATAACATACCTTGAGACATAGCTGAGATACCTGATTTCTAGGAGGTCCTTTCATTATTAAGAAGTTAAGATAGGATTTTTCTGAACTCCATTTCAAACTCCGCATATGCTGATGTTTTTGTACCCCAAACCATTCTTCCTGCAATCTTCCTCACCCCAGTAAATGACATCTCCAACTTTTTAAATGCTGAGCCCACAGCCCTTAGGGCACCCTTGACCCTTTCTCTTTCTATTGCACTACATAGTCAATCTACCAGCAAATTTATCAGCTCTGACCTCCAAAATACATCCAGAATCCAATCACAGTCAGCACTTGGTATCCTTGGGGAACTGGTTCCAGGACCCCCTTGGATACCAAAATCCACAGATGCTCATGTTCCTTATATAAGAGGACATAGTATTTGCATATAATCTATGCACATACTCCCCTATACTTTAAATCATCTCTAGATTACTTAGAATGTCTAATATAATGTAAATGCTCTGTAAATAGTTGTTAACTATATCATTTATGGAATAAAAACAAAAAAGTCTGTGCACGCTCATTACGCACTTTTATTTTTTTCAATATTTTCAATCTACAGGTGATTGCATTGTGTATCAGAACTGAAGAAGTACAGACACAGAGGGTACACTGTGTTTCTTAACATTTCCACTGTTACCACCATGACCCAAGCTACCATAATTTCCTGCCTAGTTTTCCTTACAACCTGTTTTCCATGTATCGAGGGTGATCACGCTAAAATATAAGTGAGATAATATCATTCATTCTTCTGCTCAAAACCCTCCCGTGCCTTCCCATGGGGAAAACTCAAGTGCTCACTGTGACTTAGAGAACTCTGTACCATCTGGTCACTCTGTGCCCCCCAGACTTATCTTCTTCCCCTCAACCCCTAGTTTCCTCTACTGCAGCCCCACTGATCCCTTTCCCTGTCTCTGAATGTGCTGGGTACGCTTTCATTGTACAGATGTCCTCGTGTTATTCCCTTGGCGTGGAATTCTCATCCCTCGGCTATTGAAAGGTTAATTTCCTCACTTCTCTTTCCTTCCTTATTTTTCTCCATGGAACTTAACACTTTGACATGCATTTATTAATTTGCTTGTCTGTCTCCTCCCACTAAAATGGAAGCTCCAGAAGAACAGCAGCTTAATGTATGGTCCCTACTGTATTCCTAGCAATGAACACAGCACATGGTGGGTAGTCAATAAATATTTATTGATTGAATGAGTTTTCTTGGGGGGAAACAGCCTTTAAAATGCTTAAATATTTATCTCTGAATATATGTATAAGTTGAATATTTTATTTTAAATATTAAAACCAATATTTTAAATTCAGAAATCTAAAATATAAGCAAATGGTGCTCTTTCAATAAGCATATGTTTAAATGCCCTCTGTTTCTTTATAATGCAAAGAATACTTTAGAAAGGGTCAATAGATACAGATATGATCAATTTGTTTTTACTATAATGGAATCATGCTGAACAAAATGTTTCAACAAATTGTTGCTTTATAACCACTGGCTTAGACCAGCTACCAGCGTCCATGAAGACATAGTTATTTAGGTATGTAGCAGGCTTACATCCCTGGAAGAATGTCCCTTCTGCAAAAGTCAATCATGTATCATAGGATGCTCCTTAAAGAAGTCAATGAGAGGCAATAGAGAACTGATGACACAAGGCAAGGACCGCCTCTACGCAACCACGTGTTAACAATCCTGCTTGATGTAAAAGGAGACACTAGAAGATGGGGTAGGTGTGGAAACAGAGATATACATGAGAGAGACAAAATGAAGAGTTGTGAAAATCAAGGAGAATTCTTGATGACACCAAAAATAAGAGCAAATAAGAATCTGAAAAAGAGAAGATCTGGGGAAATAGCTTAGTGGTGAGTGTGGTGAGTGTGTGGTTAGCATATATGTGGCCCTGGGTTCAATCCCAGTACTGAGAGAGAGAGAGAGAGAGAGAGAGAAATACAGATGTACAGGCAAAACTTTAAAGTACCTGAGATAGTTTTGTCCAAAGGCCAGGGCAGGATAGTCTCAAAATAGGGCCTTTGTAAAACAGTCTAGAGAGAGATGCAAGTTAGTAATTAGGATTTTTCAGTTAGGTTTAGAAATCTACCACCAAAGTGTGAGCTAGAGATCACATATGCATTTAACTTAAGCTCAAACTTTTCCAGAAAACAAAGGTGGAGATCAAAAGAAATGGCTTAATCTGAAACTTGAGAATAAAGACAGTGTGAAATATATATCCATAATCCCCCCAAATTCAAAGGCTGGCTACTATAAAAGTATTCAGACCAAAGGCACTGATGATTATCCACGGGTGGCCCCTTGGTACTTTCCACCCAGACCCTACAGCTCAGCACTGCCCCAAATAATACAATGCAATCATAAATGTGAGCATATATGTGATTTAAAATGCTCTAGGAGCCAGGATTTTGAAAAAAAAAAGTAAAATAAAATAGATGAAAATAATTAGAGTAGTATATTTTAACCCAATACATCCAAAATGTTTTCAATTATATTACAATATATAATTGATATGAAAAACTTCTTAATGTATTTTACATTCTCCTTCTCTTTTACATATTGAGCTTTCAAAAAGCCCTCATGTATTTTATATTTTATGGGACATCTCATTTTGGACTATACATGTTTCAAGTGCTCAAGAGCCACATGTGGCTTATGGCTGTTATATCGGACAGCAGAGATATCAAGTGCAATTTGTGTATCATATTTTAAAGAAGGGTTACCTAAACAGGACACAAGATTATACCTGAAGGTCTTATTTTTAATGAAGTTTGGTCATACATTAGAACTTCCTATAAGTGCTAAACCATAGCAGGTGGAGTATAGAAAGAATAATATCAGATAAACAGAGATGACAAAGAAAGGCTGAAATCTGGAATATAATCTTAGATACAGAACTATATCCTCTTTCAACCTTAAGCACAGCAGTGAACTTGAGTTCTTCCTCCAAGATGAGACAGTCATACTACTTTCTCCACAAGAAATGGGGCCAATGGCTTCACAGTGAATATTAATTCAGCACAAAAGTTAATCCAATAATGAAATAGGAAAAAAGCAAAAGAAGGACAAACTTACTTAAATCTGTAGCTTTCTCGTTTATTATTCACAAATCCATCTGCCAAATCACGAGGTATGATAATTTCCAAGCTAGGTGTTAAATTTTCATCATCATCTATGGAATAAATCTGTAAATATGAGAACAAATGAATATAAAATGGTGAGATCACAGTTTTGAACTATGAGTGTGTTATTAAGACTTGCATAATAATGGTATAAAATTGTACTTTTAAGGGAAAATGTCATAACAGTATAATTTGGATAATTTTCCTCATTGAAATATGTGGACTCAAACAAATATGCGGAACAGAACCAGAGGTAAAACCTGAATCAATGCGGTATCAAAACTCAGATCATCTCTGAATGATTTAAATACTCAAATTTGAGAATCTGAATGTCTGTTGTTGTCACTGAAAACTAATAGCCCTGAAAGAAACATATTATCTCAATATTGCTTTGGTGCTTATCAAAAATAATATTTAACTACAACCAACAAGCATTTTTGAGTATTTACAAAGTATTAGACACACATACAAGGATGAGAGTAATCTGAGCCTTCTCAGAGAGCTATGAGAATTCTCGAATTTAAGTTATGTTCAAAGAAGCCCAAGTTTCCATGAAATATATTCAGGCATTTGATAAGACATGTGGTTTCAAAAGATACATGTACTTTGTGTCTTTGATGTCATTTTCAAGATTTTCATCCCAGTCCAGCCACTAATTGGCAAGTGACCTGGGAGAAATCACTTAGCCTTTCTAAGCTGATATGGAAATGGAGGGTCATAATCAAAGCCCTACAACCGTAACCTTCTCTGGTTCTCTTCTCAGTTACCTACTTCTATATTTATTGGCCAGGAAAACCAAGACTCAAGCCTATAAAGAAATCATGTGGAATAAGGAAAAGCATAATATTTGGTGTCCAAACACTGAACTCAATTTACCAGCTGTGTGATCTGCCACCACTTTCAGAATCAAGGTTCCTTATATATCAAGCAAATGAGGAAAACAGAATTGCCTCCCTTACAAGATTGCTGGGGGCACCAAATGATGTAATGGAAATGGAAGTATTTTGTAATGTACCATAAAAAAAAAAATCAGTCATTAGATTTAGAGGTTTTTGTTTTTTTCTTTTTAAAATAAGACTTCTTGTCTTTCACCAGGAAATAAAATTCTTTCTAACAGGCAACACTTCCTGTTTAAGACCCATTTAGATGTTTGATTATGGGAGGAAAGTCATTCCTAAGCAAGTAAAAGTTCCCCTAAACCTCCAGAAAGTATGAATAATTTCCTAAGTGGATTTTTATTGAAACCGCTCATTTAAAATGTGAAGACTTCAGGTACAAAAGTCATTTGTAAAATAAAGTTGTTTGTAGAAAGTATGAACGTCAGGTTCAAGGTTTTCTGGCTAGGTTTTCTCAAGAGACATGCAAAAAGTATAACCTGTAGAGTACTGTGTTGCCAATCCTCGCTCCCCTCAAAAACACAGTTTAATAACCACAGGTAAGTGAAGGAAGTGTGTAAAACACTAAACACACAGAAGCAAGGAGTGGTGTGCATTTAAAAAAAATATATATCTATCTGTTCTCAGCAGACAAAGAAGAACTGATGGGTAGGAACAATGATTCCTTGATATCCACCCCCCTTACTCTGATTAAGCCAATCTTTGAGTCATTAAGAAAAGTCAGAAAACTTAGTTTAACATATTGGCTTTCTACTCTTAGTCATAAAAATATTTATTTGATAATAATTATCTGAGATAGGATAGTTATTTTTTAGATGACAGAACAAATGCAAGAATGAATATGAAAATGTTTCTGAAATGTACAAAGCACTGTACAAAAGTGTTACCATTGCTAAAATTATCAGTTTCATACAATGTATCTTCCTTATTAACCTATAAATTATTAGGATTTAATATATGTCTTAAGGAATATACAGCCTTTGAGTCATTCTTGGTTTAATACTACAAATAGCAATTGCAGACAGAGAAATAATCATATAATCTTTTGTAGACAAGATCCAGTGCTAAAATATGGAGTTTCTAAAGTAGCACAGGACTCTACTCAGTATTTATTCATTCTTATTCTTTTTGTAAATGTGGCATGTAACGTTTCAGAGAAACTGACATCATGAAAAGGCAACATGATACCTAAAGGTACTTTTGGAGGATCAAGTAATCCACTTCCTAGACTCACCTAAGAAACGTGAAAGGAGACACATTAAAAGAGCCAAACCCTGCATTTTAAGAAAAGAGAAAGTTAAGGGCTGCCGATGTGGCTCAGTGATGGAGCACAGGCCTAGTATGTGAGGCCCTGGGTTCAATTCCCAGCATTAGAGAGAGAGAGAAAGAGAGATATTAAATCCAAGCCTCTCCATCAGCTGCCCAACCTTACTGGTCTTTTCATCTCACGAGAACATCTGCTTTTGACTGCAAGGTCTCTGTAAACTCAATGCTTTTAGTTAAGACTCTGTGGGAAAAGTTGCATACAATATACTTTTTACATGCATTTTATATGCACTTTAAAAAAATCTTTCCGTAGGTGATTGTAAAAGGAGAAAAAAATGGGAAGATATTCATAGTTCTTTCCATACTGCTTTGTACCTTAAAAAAAATTCTTTGGAGTCTTCTTATGTATCTTTTTCTGAATGTACTCTATGAGAAAAACAGCTGATAATAATGATAATGACATTGTTTTCTCCTTGTTTTAAATACATAAATTACATGAGGCAAATGCTAAGTTATGAGTTGCTATGATGTTACATACATGCATACAATATAGATATGGGATAGAAATAAAACATAAATAATATACCTATTCTAAATAATATACCTATTCACAAATATGACCCAAGTTACCCTTGCCTAAATTCTCATTCTGGAAATGATTTTTATTTTTTTCTGCCCAAAACATGAATAGCTATAGAAAAAAAAAATCTTTAATTAAAATCACAGTTCTGCTACTCACCAGCTGGTTGCCCTGGTCACATTATTTAATCCCAGACTCAGTTTCCTCATTAGTAAAATGAGGGAAATGACACCCATCTTGCAGGTTCTTGAGAGGATCACACACACACACACACACACACACAAAAAATGCAGAGAAAGCCCCTGTCAAGTGGCAATTTCTCAAGACGTGATAAAACGCCTATATTCCCTTATAAGCAGAGAAAACACTGTTTTGAAACATTTAAGAAGCTTAACAAAGTATCTCTGCTCAGAGCCACGGTTAATGCCTTACTTAACATTCTTTGTAATTTGAATTAGCACACTAGAGGAAGTACCTAGTAAATACTCACAGATGTTTTCTGAATGAAGCATATATGTGTATTCTCTGTGTCAGGATGCATAAATAATCTACAATGAGTATACATCGAGATCACGTGTTTGTTACAGAATGACAATATTGTTGGAAAGAAATTCCTGAGGGACCACTGCCTGCAAAGTAGTAAATATGTATATGCTTTGTGTGTCCGTCTATATTTGTATCATTTCAGACATTTAGAAGCATGCATCTCTTACTTACACATATTTTGCCCCAGTGGGAAAACACGTTTCAGTGTACCTGTATGTCGGGAATTGTGACAGTTTCCCAGAAAGGTGCAGTAAGCGCCCGGGTGTGGCTGAGGCGCAGTCTATGTGAGTTCAAACAGGCGACAGCCCACCATGCGTGAACACTTTTCTTTGTGCCGGGTTTGCACCCCGAGGGCTGTAAGGGGTGGGAATGGACTGGGTGACCGTCGCGTCCCTCACGGCGTGCAACTGCGTCCACCTGGCCGCAGGGGCTCTCGCTCAGGGCGTGCTGGATTCCTGGCCGTACCCGCGCGTCCGCGAAGCCCTCGCCCGGCCCGGCCCCTCACGTGCCCCAACCCGCGACCTGGAGGCCCCACCGCGCTGGCGCCCCCGCCGTACCCCTGATTGGTGCTTCCGGACAGGGGGTTTTACCCTCGCGAAAATCTGGATCGTTTGCTTCACCATTTCCTCCCTGGCTCTGCACTGACCCTTGACCTCTCTCAGGCCTAGGCTTCCAAAACTTGGGACTCCCACCACCTCCAGCTACCCGCAGCCTTAGCAACAGTAACTAGGAATGCTACCCAACGAGCACCGCGGCAACCAGGACCCCGCCTCCTCTCCCTAATTGGTCGCGGATTAGGGACGGCTCGGAGGGAGAGGTTGAGGGGCGGAGTTGGGGAGGGCCCGAGGGGAGGGCACTGCGCTTGCGTGTGGGCCGACTCTTGCCGGGGTGACGGGGGTTGGGTAGAAGTGGTAAATGCCGGGTATACTTTACTCGGTTCCTTAACTCATTCTTTCCTCGTGTCTTCGCCTTTTTGGGGCACAGAGGTGATTTTGCATTTATTGTTTCTTCATTGAAGAAATGGCACTTGATTTCTGACAGTATCCTGCCTGAGAATCTTGAACTAAGCAAAACTGCCCTGGCCCACTTGGAGATCATGATCTGAAGAATCACAGATTTTCCACAGAAAATTACAACGGAGGGAAAATTGCTATGCTAGGATCGGGTTAGGCACGGTATTCGTCCTAGCTCTGTTTCGGAAGAGTAAGACTGGAGGAAGGGGACTGCTTCCCACGTAAGTCATGTCAAGAAAGAATGGGCTCCTCAAAAGACACTTCAGCACCCACGAAGATGCCCGACCTCGTTATCCCCCAAGGAAACCGAAATTTAAACCACAATGAGATATATCACTGTATGGCTATAATGGCTGAAATAGCGACAGCATCAAACGCTGACAAAGATGCTGAGAAAATGAATCACTCATACTTTACTGTGGAAATATATATAATGGTTTGACCCTTTTTTACAAAACCGAAAGTGCAATTACTCTGAGACCTGGCAGTTGCACTCTTGGGCATTTATCCCAGAGAATGAAAACTTGTGTTTACACAAAAACTCCTCTGTGAACATTTATAGCACCTTAATTTATAATAGTCCCAAAATGGAAATAACTCAGGTGTACTTCAGCTGATGAATGGTTAAGCAAACTGAGAGTACTATTTATCAATAACAGAGACAAAACTATTGATACATGTAACAACTTGGATGAACTTCCAGGGAATTAGTTTGTGTAAAATAAGCCAAAGTCAGAAGTTAAATGCTGTATGATTTCACTTATATAACAGTCTTGAAATGACAAAATTACAGAGATGGAGAGAAGATTAGTGGTTGCCAGAGAGATAAAGAGGGCAAGAAGTGGCTATGGTTGTAAAGAAATCCTTGTGATGTACTGTTCTGTATCTGACTGGGGTGGTGGTCACAGAAATCCACACATATAATAGCATTGCATGGAACAAAATACACACACACATACACACATGTGCACGCATGAGTGCATGGAAAACCTTCAAGTCAAACAAGTTGGAATAAGATCAATGATTGTAGCACTGTCAATTTCCTGATTGTTATATTATACCACAGCTATGTAAGATGTTACTATTGTGGGAAACTGGGGGAAGGGTATGCAAGTTCTATTATTTTTTACAACTACATGCAAATTTACAATTATCTCAAAATAAATAGCTTTTAAAAAGAAAATGAAAAGGCAAACCACAGACTGGGAGAAAACTTTTGCAAAGCATGAGCGATAAGAGACTTGCATCCAGGATCTATATAAAACTTTTCAAACTGAACCTGATGATAGAAAAACACACAATCCAATTTTTAAAAGGAGGCAGCACAGCCAAAATATTTGAAAAAATGCTTTACCAGAAAGAATAAACAAATGCTGGGGTTGGGGGTACAGCTCAGTAGTGGAGTGCTTACCTAATGTACACAAGGTCCTTGGTTCAATCCCACTACCACCAAAAAGAAAAAACTGGCAAATAAGCACGTGAAACTGATGCTCAATATCATTTATCATTATTGAGGTGCCAATTAAAACCACAATGAGATACCACTACATGACTCTTATAATGGCTAAAAATAAGAAAAGGAAACTGACAATATCAAGTGCTGTCACAGACACAGCATCTGGGACTCTAAAGCATCACAAGTAAGGAAGTGAGATGAATCAACCACTTTGAAGAACAGTTAGACTTACCGCATGACCCAGCAATCCTGATGCCAGATGTGGGAATTTAGACTTGATGATGGGAGAGATGAAAACAAGTCAGGAGAGAGAACACACCACCAAGGCTTTTATTAGGGCTTCTACTAAAAGAAGGGACCAGAGTGCGAGGTTGGCTCACACCCGACAAACAGCACTGTCCAGAATGTGAGGCTGGCTCCCCAAAGGAAAGAGTTAATTTTATTTTTGCAAAAGGGCTATTTGCAAGGAGGCTCAGGTTTAAGAATGTTAATTGTCTTGAGATAAGTTTCAAAGGTGTGTGTGTGTTTCTGTGAGAACACTTTAACCGAGGAAGGCAAGATCAGTGGTTGTTCTGGAATCAGATGTTAGATTTTCACATCCACATTGGGTTCTTTAGAAGCATCTTCATCTTGTGATAATGATGAGCTGCTGTACCTGTTAAAAAAGAACACACAGATGGGAAATAGAAGAGAACGTAAATCATGGCCAGTAACAAGTTCAGGACCCCGGGAATTTGCCATTTTGATGGCTCCTCTATGGTTTTATCCTTTATGTTGTTTGTCCTTGGAGGGTCATGGCAAGAGCATCCTGGCTCTAATGAGGCACCTGGTCTCTGAAGCTGTTCAGGTTGTTTGAGGGGGTGGGTAAGGCACATACCAAGCTTCTAATACCTAACAGGCTATGAGTTAAGGTAGGGGAACAGACACAGAGGCTTATGCCATTTCTTAGCGGTTGTCAGGTCATGAATTAAGGTCCAGGAGTGCATTTGCCCTTTGTCCTTATGATGGTCTCTAACTGTCTAGTTCTTGTGCCTAAATATTTACCCAAGTGAAATGAAGACACACAGAAACCTAAACAGGAATATCTATTCCCAAGTGCCCCAAACTGTAAACAAAGTAAAATGTTGTTTAACTGAAAAATAGATAAACAAGCCGGTATAACCATACAATAAAAAAGAATGGACTGCAGGCACCCACAACGGCACAGTTAAATCTCAGATTTATTATGCTGAGTGAAAGATGCTGAACTCAAAGGTTATGCATTTAAAATTCCATTTATATGACATTCTAGAAAAATAAAAACTATAGAAATAGAAAACAGATCAGTGACTTCCAGGGACTGGGAGTAGGGAAAGGGGTTGATTGCAGTGAACATAGGAGAGGGTTTGTGTGGGGGCTGGGGGTGGGAGATGATGGAACTGTCTCATTGTGATTGTGGTTGTGGTTACATGACTCTATGCCTTTGTCAAACCTTATAGAACTACCTATACATTTAAAAGAGTATACCGTAGGTAAATTGCTCTGTAAAAAGAAAAGGAAGGAAGAATGGGGTTTGAACTGGTGCAGCAGTCCCTGCAGATGGAGGAGGCAGTAGGTATTTATTAAGTAGAATTTGGAGATTTTTACCTAGTGAGGAAGCCATTATTCAAGATTGGGCAATCTGGCAGACAGATAAAATTGATTCAACTGGGGAAGAAGGAGAAACAAGAAGCTGGGGACATGATAAAGGTAAGTGCCCATGGAACTTCAACAGGTATTTGGATAAAGTTTAGGAGAAAGCTATGGCTGAAAATATGAATTTGGGAATTCTCACAAAGACCTCTTTCCAGAAAGTGGCCATGTTATTCAAGAAGACTGAGTCTGAAATGCTAACACCAATGGTTGGAAGAGCAGAGGAGGCCACACAGGAAGCTGCAGAGAGTGGACGGCAAGGTCTGCGAGAGGAAATGGAATGTTACATGGAAGTCAGGGGAAGAGAACGTTCTGAGAAGAAGAAAGTGTTCAGCAGCGTTGGACATTAACAGGAATGTACTAAAAATGTCCATTCAACTCAGCAGCCGGAAAGCATTAGTGATGGAGATGGTGGTTTCAGTGGTGTAGTAGGGTTAGAAGGCAGGTTTTAAGACATGGTGGAGCGAGTGGGAGGTTAGGAAGTGGAAGAAGCCAAAATAGGCTACTTCCTCCAGAAACTTGCTTGCCAAGGGTTGTAAAGAAGCAAAACCCAGGGTAAAAGCCAGAGGAACCCCAAGTGAGGAAGGGTCTTTTGTTTACCTCTAGGGTGGTAAATCCAATAGAGAAGGAGAGGTTGAAGGTACAGAAAAAGAGAAGGTAGTGAATGGTTGCCCCAGAGTAAGTGGCATTTTATCAAGAGGGTGCCAGGAGAGGTCATAGGCAAGGGAGCTGAGGGTAAGTGCCGCAGATCATTGTAAGCATTGAACCAGGGCATCTCGGTTGTTTGAAAGATGCTAGTGGCCTTTGATGTGAAGGAATGTTGCATAGGACTGGAAGGATATCTATAGGACTAGGAAGTGGGAGCTTTGTTCTTCCTGTCTTGAGCTCTGGCTCATATGATCAAATGCATCGATGAGGAGGAAGTTTAAGTTCAAATCCTGAGACTTATCATTCCTGAGAGTGTGACCTTGGGCAGGCAATTTATGTTTTCATATCTTAGTAAGTGGGAATGGTTTAGTAATAGCTACCTCATGGAGTTATCCTAGAGATTAAATGGGGGCCTGCAAGTAAAAATGTTAACAAGGTACTCAATGAGGAGAGGACATTTTTACCCATAGGATTCTGACCTCTGAATTGGATTCCTTGGGGTTGTAAACACCTCCTAAAGAACAGAAGCTATGGCACAAATATGTATATATGACTCACTGGGATTGTAAACTCGATACCTCCCAAGGCCTGATCTGTGATGTAAATACCTTAAGCAGATGAGGAAAAGAAATAGGGAGTGGATATGGAAAAGGGAGACCAGTGTCTCAACTAAAAAGCAATGCAAGGACAATAGAATGAATCAGACAGAACTTTCCCATGTTCATACATGAACACATGACAGTGAAACGCAACATCATGTGCAGCCACAAGAATGGGATCCTAATGTAAATAAGTTATACTCCATGTTTGTATAACATGTCAAAATACACTCTACAGTTGTATATGTCTAAAAAGAACAAAATAAATTTTTTTAAAAAAGCACAATGCTGCTTAAAGACAGCATATTTGTGGCTCCCTGTTCAAACCTCTGATTCTGTCCCTGATGTAAGTTACTCCCAGGCCATCCTCTCCTCTGACAGCTTTCCCTAAATCTCTAACAGATGGCTATAATGGGTACAAACTAGGTTTTGTGATTAAATCTCCAACTTCTAGTGTTTTTCCCACAACTTGATTTACATTCAGTATTATTATTTGCACCTTACCAACTTGTTTAAATGTGAGAATTAAGATGTTTTTCAATTGTTTAAAAGATTCTTGAGCTCTGCAGTTGTCAAAATAACAGATAATTGCACAAGGAAAATTAGCGTGGGTTTAGGAGTCCCAAATCTGAAAGAAATTAAGCTGTATCTGAAATGAATTAGTCTATAGGAAAGTTAGTTGGGTTTGTTTGCTTGTATATTTTGTTTTGTTTTGCTTGGGAAAAGCTTTCAGCTCTAGTACTAGTTTTCAAGGACCTCTTTAGCTGTTGGTGCTACAACTATAAAATGCATCATTTTACTTTATAAGTCTGAAGAGGGACCCGTAAAAATGTTATGGGCTGGTAATTTTGATATAGAATGTGTACATAAAATTGCCTAATTGCAGTAAGCTTTCTTCTCCCCTCTTTCACACATGACTTTGAGGGATTTATGTTTCTTTGTTCAAAAACTCCCTCCTGGTCACAGCATGACTGTCTCCCCCTCCCCTTATTATCAGATGAACAGGCAGGTCAAGACATATGCTAGAAGTTTTACTAACCCCATTCAGGGGTCTTCTGTTAATAACATCCACCAAAGAGCAAGGCCAGTAGTCAGAATTTCCTGGTTATTAGTAAATAGCAGTATGAGTAGAATAGAAGTCAGTTGATTAAAAAAAAAAAAAAAAAAAAAAAAAACTGTCCCTTTATAGTTGTGAATACCAGATAGGATACTGGCCTTGCATAATTCCTGAGTGCCTCGACTGAGGCTTTTGTGGAGAGGAATTGAAAGATTCAGAGGACAGGGCATATTTTCTGTGGAGGATACTTTCATTCGGAATCCCTTTCTCAGTCCAGCCCCCATTTATTCGTCTTATGGGTGGTCGGTACTAGAGGGAACCCCTTAGTACCACTCAGTGGAGAAAGGCCATTTGTTTCATTGTTTTTGAACCAAGTGGAGAATACACAGGGCAATTTCTGGTACTCATTAAATGCTAAATAATAACATGCCGTTAAATTGCAGAGCATAGGTCCCACAAAATCTGTAAGATATAATTTGAGCAAAGAATTTTCTCTTTGGAGAATATGTTCGGCTAATTTAAAGCATAATTTCATTAACATATCCATCTTTCCACACACAGCAGAGTGAAATTCTTACAGCTTTACTAGCGCCTATGTTTACAGGATGCAGTGGGACTCACTGGGTTGATCAACTTAAACGTCCTTCCTTTTCCTACCTGATGGCAGATTTAGAGTTGAACTGTCATCCTGGGTTCTCTCTCCTGCTGGTCCATCACCTCTCTGGCTGAGAGACAGAGCCCCCTTCCCCAACATTTGTCTGCTCCTCTTCCTGCAGCCCTCCTGGGGCTCCCCCTGAACAACGACATCAAAGTCATGTAGGGCTGGGAGCTGGTGGCCAGCCATATGGAATTACAGCCCAGGCTCCGGCCGGATTACAGAGTGGAGCACAAGAACCAAATGACAGTACCATGGCACAGAGGGAAGCCTCCCGTTTTGAATGGAAAATATGACTCTTTGTGTATTTATACGCAGGCTCCTCATAAACAACCTGAATATTTCACCAACGTCCCAGTGAAGTAAGGGATGGGCTGAGTTAAAAACAGTTCTAGAATGTCTCTCTTCCAAGTAAGTCACCCTCCCTGCCCTATCTTCTCAGGGCGTTTACTTAACCGTGTTTCTGTGGCTATTTCAGAAGTAGAAAGAGTACTGGGCAACCTAACTAGAAACATAAAAGAAAATGACTTAGGTGATAAGACGCCTTATCTGACTCATCATTATTGGTCCCAAATCCAAACACACCTTATCCATCCTGAAACTGGTTGTTCGGCAACAGAATCTATCCTGATCTATCTCCACTTCCTCCTCTCCCATTCATTTCTCGGCTTCCTGCAGTCTGGGTTTCGTTGCCCATGCTGCATGGAGCTTGTTTAAACTGCACCTCCAGAGCAAAGTCTTTTGTCTGCACATCTTGGAATAGTGTCACCATAGACCCCTTGCTTCCTTTCTCTTTGAATAGCTATAGCCGAACCTTTTTTAAAGTCTGGATGATCCCGCCTGCTAAATACCTTTTGTCTCTCTTCCATCAACTCCATCCTCACAATGTACTGCAGGGGCTCCTGGTCTCTTTGACAGAATTAACCAAGGCCTCCCAGCTATGTTTCTTGCCTCTGATCTGGTCCTCCTCTTCGTTCCATCTTCAATAACTATTACAAAATTATACAATGCAAACCAGTTTGTACCACTTCTTGTTTGATGATCTCCAGTCCTTCCCTGTTACAAATGGTGTCTAGTCTAGAAGTCTTTCAAATCTAGTCCAAATTGCCTTTTTGTCAATTTCATAGTCCTTACCATGTCCTCCACCTCCAACTTCCCTGCTCCGGTACTCTGACTTCCTGCAGTTCCCAAGCACGATGCTATGCTTTTCCATGTCTCCACATCTTTGTCTGTGCTGTTCTTTATGTTTGCAGTGTTGTCTACCTGCTTAGGCATCAAAAATATTCAACCTACCCTTCAAGATCCAGCTCACATCCGATCTGTCCCATAAAGACTATCACACCCGTCTCCCGTAGGCAAAATTAATGACCCTCCTCTGTGAAGATATCTTATTCCTTCCTTTGTGTTAGTACTCATTGTTCTGTTAATGTGACCTATATGGACCCACCCCCTCCCCCATCATGTCTGGAATCATTTAAGGACTGTGACTGTACCCTGGAGTTACCTATGTATTTCCAGTGACTAACAGGTTTTAGGCACATACAATTTTGATGAATGAGTGAATGCATAACTCATGCAGAGGATCAATAAAACCCCTATAAATTTTTTAAAAAAAAATTTATCTGAGGTTTATATTTCTGCTGGGAAAATTACTTTCTCCTCCTTTCTCACCCAAGCAGAGATAACCTACAGACCAAGTATGGTGTTAGCAAGAACAGGTTGGAAACAAACACCATTACTGTTTCAATTTCTGAACTCATTTTCTTCAGGTTAAAAAAAAAAAGTGGTTATAAATTTCCCAGGGTGATAAGCGAAGCACATTAGCATTTGTATCCACGGAAGACTACAGAAACAGGACCTGATGGAGTGATAAGTATGAAAACAAAGTAGTCCACCCCTTTAAATTAGTGAGGTTTTTTCCCCCAAGATATCTGGGAAGCATTTAATGAATCTAGAAATCAAACTTTTTTTAATTTCAGAAAAATGCACCTTTTACAAACCTCTAATGAAATTGTTTTTCACCTTCTTTCATTTAATGTAAAAATGGATTTTCAGGAGATTGCAAGTCTTTGGCACTTGGACCCACAGTTCTTCCTCCTCTTCCATGACTTTTATTCTCCCAGACACTAAAGAAGGTTTCCTGAATTCCACAGCCTCCTTTTCTAACCCTCGCTCATTTTCAGGCCTAGACTGAAACCCCACTTTCTCTGACAAGCATCCTCTGACACTCTCCGTTTAGACCCAGGATTCTAGCTGTGGGTACCCTTAGCCCCTGGACCTTATAATTACTACTCATAACAGATTCCAGGTCTTATGAAGACAAAGTTCAATTTGCTCTTGCTTACCATTGTGTTTCCATCCCATGTGCATAGAAAATGATTGATAGGTATTTCCTTAATAAAAAACTATATTTATTTATTTGTAAAAAGGGGTCCATTGGGGGAGGGGAGAATAACTTCATGTGAGAGTGCACTCCCCCCAGACAGACACTGAGACAGGGATTTGTGTAGGAGTGTATCGGGGAGATAATCTCAAGAAAGCAGGGAAAGGAGATAAAACAATGATGGGGTCACCTGCGGGTGGAAACTCAGGATGAGAAACTAGGACTCAGCCCCATGGAAGACACTCCACAAGACCCCACACAACACAGCTCGGCCTGGGGGCCAGGAAACTAGGGCATTTATCCAACAACTCTTGCTCCTCACTGTTGGAGGACTGCTCAGGAATGGAAAAACTGCCCTGCCCCAGCACTTCCAGCCTACCCAGCAGGTGTGACAATACCCTGACATCCAGAGAAAGCCTCTGGGCAAAGGGAGTGCAGACATCAGAGGTAGGATATCACTGGCATGTCCACAGGTAGGTCCACCAACGTCAGAGTGATCTCTATGGTGGACTGAGGAGATATGGGCAGGTCACCAACAGTGTCTCCTGCAGTCAGTACTGTTCTATTTTTCTTCTAAATTTCATTTTCTAAAACTATGTAGTATTACCATTTATTTGATGATCTCTGGTGTACGATCTATGTTTATGTTGTATTTTGTAATGTCAGTGTATAGTTTTGCTAATATCACCTTTTTAATATGCTAAAAGATTACTACTATGCACTGTTTTCTCTATGAGTCAGTCATGGAATCGAAGGCATTTTGACAAAAAACTGGCATTAGCTCTCCTGAGCCACGTGTTGGTATTCCATCTGAGCCACGTGTTGGTATTCCATCTCTATGTTATAATCTGTAAGCGCTCCATGATCAAATGAGTTTGGGAAATTCTGTTCTAAGGTCAAGCCCTACTGAAAATGTTTTAATGGCTTCCCACTGTCCACTGAATTAAGAGCATCTTAGCAAGCCATTCAAGATGCTCTACAAATTAGCTCCAGCACTTTCCACTTTTCCTCCAATCACGCTGAAATCACTTGCTGCTCTCTTCACATGTCCTGCATGCCCGCTGGCACCCAGAGTCTTCTCTGTGCTTCCTTCTGCCCTGACCTCCCTCCTTCCCCATCTCCAGTCCCTGACTACTAACTCGAGGTTATCTCAGAGGGTCTCTCTTCAACCCCAGAGGCTCTCACTTCTTATCACATACGCAACTTTACACCTCATCTGTTCTGCCTTTAAGCCGGTTATAATTTGGATTTGGAATGTCCCATAAAGTCTCATGTGTTCAGAAGTGGAGCTTTTGGGAAGTGATTGGATCACCGGGGCTCTGACCTCATCAGTGGATGGCTGAATGGACTACTGGAAGGTGGGGCCCAGTTGTGGGAAGTAGGTCACTGGGGCAGGCCCTGGAAGCCTTCATCTCCTCTCAGGCCATTTCCTTCCTCCCAGCCCTCCTGCCACTCCTCCTCTCTCTCCTTCCCAGCTGCCACAGGAGCTGAGCAGCTTTCCTCCTCTACACCCTTCCACATAATGTTCTGCCTCTCCTCAGGCCCAGAGTAATGGAACTAGACAAATATGGACTGGAATCCTCTGAAACCATGAGACAAAATAAATCTTTCTTCCTCCACATTGTTCTTGTCAGCCATTTCCGTCATAGCAACGTAGAGCTGACCAAACCAGTCTCTGTACCACCTCTTTATATTGACTGCCCTGGAGTACGGTTTCCAGTGAAAGTGTGTCCCTCTTCCTCTTAGACAAATGTCTTTTAGTACATTTTTCAGTTTCCTTGAGGGCAGGATCTCTGACTTTCTCATTTTTATATTTTGTATGACTGTTAGACCAGAGCCTGGCATGTAATACTCAAAGTCAGAGTGATCTTTGGGGTGGACTGAGGAGATGTGGGCAAGTTAAATGTTTGTTGAGTCAAATTTTTTAAAATTTATTTTTAATTTATGTATAATATAATAAAATACACTTTTTAATAATGTGCAGTTCTGTGAATTTTGACAAATATGTAGTCATATAAGCATCACCACAAGTAGGACACAGAACAATTTATCACCCCTTCCCCCAAGATCTTTTATGTTATCCATTAGTTGTCAAATATTCCCCTCACTTTGGGCCC
This sequence comes from Sciurus carolinensis, assembly GCF_902686445.1. Classification (NCBI taxonomy): domain Eukaryota; kingdom Metazoa; phylum Chordata; class Mammalia; order Rodentia; family Sciuridae; genus Sciurus; species Sciurus carolinensis. The sequence goes on along the minus strand of NC_062219.1, from coordinate 115,737,256 downwards.
CTGACAACTCCTGATTTAATCTCAGCATCTAGTTTTCCCTTTTCTGGAATGTTGTATAAGTGGAGCTGTATGATATGTAGCCTTTGCTTCTGGCTTCTGTCATTCAGTGTGATGCAATTGGGATTCATCCATTCTGTTACACATAGCAGTGGTTAGTTCATTTCTATTGCTGAGTGGTATTCTAGGGATTGGACAAGGCACAGTTTTATCCATTCACTCACTTAAGTACATTACGTGCATCTTTATTTACCCAGGGTTAACACCTAGAAGTAGGTTTGCTGGGTCGTATGGTTAGTGTATGATTTATAAGAACTCCCCCAAACTGTTTTCCAGAGTGACTGTACCATTTTGCATTCCCATCAGCAATATTTGAGAATTATAGCTGTTTTGCATCCTCATCTGCACTTGCTATTGACATTTAAATTTAAAAAAAAAATTAATTTAGTAAATACTAGTATCTCATGTGATAATACTTTTCAATTTCCTACTGACAAATGATGGCAAACATCTCTTCATGGGCTTGTTTGCCACCTGTTTATCTTTTTCATGAAGTTCAAGCCTTTTAGTCACTTACTCAATTGTGATTTTTCTTTGCTTCTCCTTTTAAATTTTGATGAAGTCTAATTTATTAATTTTTTCTTTTATGTTTTGGGCTTTTGTGTCATATCCAAAACTCTGCCTGATACAAGGTCGTGAAGTTTTTTTCTTACATTTTCTTTGTTTTATACTTCTGAATCAATAACTTTGTATTAGGCCTGTTTTGCATTCTTCCACATTTTAAATTAATATTTGTATAAGGTGTGAGGTGCATTGAGTTGAATTCAATGTCTGTGGGAGACAACTTACCTTGGAAGATCCTACTTCCAGCTCTACTATTGCAAGCGTAAGATGCTCCATTTCTTTACATTAGAATCAAAACACCAGAGAGCATATCCTTTGAGGCTGTGCAAATTTGAACTGAAATAAGACTTAATTTTAATCAGACAGGGTTGACTGCAATGAATATTAATAAGGAAGACAAATTAGATGCTGAAATATCTAGTTGTTGGCTTTGACAAGTAAGTATTGGTTGGCAAAATCAACATACAGTATGTCCATCTGTATGTATGCATTCATACACATGCACACACACGTACTGACTATTAAATATTTCTGAGCTATTGCCTCTCCTTTGAACTTGAAGCCGCAATTTCACTTATTTAGAAATTTTAGCTACTCTTTTCCCAGAGGCAGGAGATTTTGGTTAGTGGGTTTAGAATTTGTCACAAATTGTCACATTATTCAGTTTATAAAATGTCCTTGACTGGAGTAGGCCAAAGACGGATTTTCCATGACATCACTTAGAAATAGATAGGTCTTCCCATAAACTCACTTAGACATTTTATCCCAGCTTTAAATTTGTTTTAATCTTTCATTTCTGTTTTTTTTAATAGCACTTTTTCAGGCATTCAGCATGTCCTTTTTGGTGCTGGCAACATCAAGAAGCTTGAGTGCATTGCCTTCCCCCAGCCAGCCAGAAGAGCAGTGTGGCACTTGAGGTCTGAGGCAACTGTCGCTACTGTACTCAATGAGACCTTGCCCTAGGGCTGGGAGCGTTTTACAATTTCTTGGATTTAGGATTAATGACTTTCTCACTGTGTTGTTTCTTTAGTGCTTATGGGTTCACTAAATAAAAGTCACTATCATCCTTGGCCTAGCACATTGTCTATGAATTAAAAAATGTAATTATCTAGGTTAGCCTTTACAAAAAGTATAGAACACTTACTTATTCTGGAAGATCGAATTCTTTGTTCCACCCCTTCACTCCACTGCAAAAGCACCAGACATCTATACTCTTTGCCTCGTAACTTTGCATTGTCCTTCCATGGGACAATGGGACAATGGGAGGAGTTTCTCCCCCCAAGCTCCACTTTATCCACAATGGACTTGACCTTTGGAATGGAGTAGAAGTGGCATGAACAGAAGCTTTTTTAATTTCTTTCTTTCTTTTTTTTTTTTTTTTGGTACTGGGGATTGAACCCAGGGTACTCTACCATTGACCTAAAGAATGGACCAGGCTAAAGAAAAAAAAATCTATAGCAGATTGTTACCTGTCCAGTTCATGGCTAGAAATATTCACTTGTTTGTTCATGTCAGGAAATAATAATTGGTGCTGGTTTCACATTGACTATACCGTTCACAGGAAACATGACTGGAGATGAATAAATGTACTAGTCAGCTATTTCTGTAATTATGCTGTATAAGAAAATTCAGAAGAAAACTCCCCAGTCCTTTTTATTTTTTATTTTGAGGCAGAGTCTTGCTAAGTTGCTGAGGTTGACCTTAAACTTGTGATCCTCCTGCCTCAACCTCTCAAGTCACTGTGGTGTGAGCCACAGTGTCTGGCAAACCGAGGCTTCATGTATGCTTATGTGGTTTGGCTTGTTTTTTGCTCCTGTGATTACCAAGAGAAGAGTATGGCCCAGCTAGCTCCTCTTTCCTCAGGTTGGGCCCAGAATGACACACATGGAGTAAATCCAAAACTAATCTGCATCTTGGACCTAAACTGGTCAAACTGCTAATCCTGAAGCAGAAGCTGAGGACCAGTGAGCAAGAAAAATAAAATGCTGGTTGTTTATAAGCTTCTGAGTTTTCTTACACAGCATAATTATAGAAATAGCTGACTAGTACATTTATTCATCTCCAGTCATGTTTCCTGTGAACAGTATAGTCAATGTGAAACCCTGCACCAATTATTATTTCCTGGCATTAACAAACAAGTGAATATTTCTAGTCATGAATTGGACAGGTAACCATCTGTTATAGATTTTTTTCTTTAGCCTGGTCCATTCTTTAGTAATCTTCTCTGAACCAGTTTTCTGAGTATGTTTTTGGTAGGACCAATCTATGCAGAATTATAAGATATTAGTTATCCTCACAAGTGCTAGATTCTAGTAAGTTTTAATGTTATTATTTATACATGGATTGATGGCATGGATTCCAAGTGGTAGGATTCAAAAATCTTGGCAGTAAGAAGAGCCTTTAAACTTCAACCTTTTCATAATAATATTAACCCTGATCATTAGTGGTTACTAAAGTGTACTCTGCAATGCTCAGTGAATATCAACATAGAACAAGAGTCTGTCCCCCATTCTGCTTTATCCTCAGATGAATACATTTCTTGGCATTCCTCGCTCCGTGAGTATAGAAACATTTTGCAGTTAAATTACCAGGGTTGGCTAGACTTTGTAAGTATATGTCCTTATGTCCAGATGTTTAACTACATAGAACTGGAATATTATTAGAGTGTATTCTGTCTAAGGACATAGATCAACACCCCCTTTACAAATTATACCTCCGAATTGCATGCTATCATCTTAATAGCAGGAAGTTCCTAGGTCACCTCGAACCCTAGATGCTTAACTTTACAGCTTGGTCAAATAATCTTCAGTCTTTTAATCTATAATATGAAGTCTCAAAAAATTTTAAACAATTGCCAAGTACAGAAAAGTCTTACCTTTAATATTTGTTGACTCCATTCTTTTTTTCAAAGTTAGTTCTTTTCTCACCTTGACTCTTTCTACTTTCCGTCCCACTATTTTCTTTTTCCATGAATGCGATTGTTGGGCCTTTGGTTACCCAAATACAGACAGATTAGGCAAAACTACATTTTAATTGTAAGACAATATTTAGTCTACAAAAGCAAATTCTAGAGGGATATATTCTAGTCACTTTTTAATATTTGGTCATGTTAATAGAAGAGGGAGTGTTTGTCTTGTATTGTTGTGTAAAGACTCAATACAGACAAATGAGAGCAAGTCATATGAAAGAAATGTAGGCTCAATTAAAACATTTTCAAACAACTAGGAATATCCAGTGATGAAACAGAAATCAGTGAACTTCTCATCAATGGATGTGTTCAAGCTTCTCAGGAATAAGAGAGAGGAAATTCCCAGGTCTCTGAGTACCTTCCAACCCCAGAACACAGTGACCTGCTCTATTTGATTCTATTTGTTTGTCAACTTGAACATATGAACTGTGTGACTGGGATACCATGGAGCACTTAGTAAGTGCCATAACATCTTTATGATCTTATGATTAAATGGAAAAGACAAGCACAAGTTGTAACCTTAAATTCAGTCTGTTTTTCTAAATAGTCCTGGCTTCTGTGGAATCAAAATGAAAAGCCTATATATAAGATAGAAAACATTCCATTTCTTTGTATTCTACTATTTAGTCTTTCATTGTAGCTATAGCTATTTGGGAACATAAATACACGTGTATCTTTATAGCTGAGATGGAAATTTATTGTGGCCCATGGCAGTTACGAAAGTATCTTGTTACTCTCTTTTTTATTTTCCAACCACAGTGATTTTGGGGTTAAGTTTCCTTAATCTAAGTATATTACTGTATAGAGAATACAATGTGTAACACTTTTTATGTACATTTATTCAATCAAGAATAAAATTCAAAAGATTTGAAAATGGTATACTTTGAAAATTATCCCTTTTTCCCTAATTAAATCAAAGGTCAGATTTTTTTAAAAGTATTTAAGACTTAAGCTTCAGCATTCAGATGATTTAGTTTGAGATTTGGGATTATTTTCTTCTGCCTAAAGACAACCTTTAGAAGTTCCTTCACTGTGATCACTTGGTGGTGCTCTATCTGTGTTTGACAGAAAATGTCTTTTTTGAAGAATATTTTTCCTGGTGAAGAATTTTCAGTTAGAACTTACAGTAGTCCATCCATGTTCAGGGGCATTAGTTTCAAGATTCCCCTGCACATACAAACTCAGTGGATGCTCAAGTCCTCCCTACTAATGGCATATAACTACATACATCCTCCCATGTACTTCAAATAATCTCTAGATTAATTGTAGCACCTAATATAATGTAAATACTTATAAATAGTTATGTATATTATTTAAGAATAATGACAATAAAAAAGTCTGACATGTTCAAATACAGACAGAATTTTTTCCTGAAAATTTTGATCTGCAGTTATTTAAATCTAAGCAGAACTCATCAACATGGAGTGCCAACTGTACTGTTGTTATTGTTGTTTCAGTATACTGCAGACATCAACCCATTGGCTTCTGGCTTACATCGCTTCTGTTGATAATCTGCTGTCAATCTAAATGTTGCTCATTTGAACACAGTTTCTTTTCCTCTGGCTATGTTCAAATTTTTCTCTTTGCCTTTGGTTTTCTGCCCTTTCCTTCGAATGAACCTGGGTGAATTTCCTTTGTTTTTCTTGTTTGGGATTCATTATATTCCTTAAATTGGAGCCTAGACCTTGCATTTATATTTCTAATCAATTCTGGAAAATTCTCATCCATGAATCTTCAAATATTGCTATATATCTGTTCTCTTTCCCTTTGTCTTTTTAATCCAATTAAACAGGTTAAGATTCCTCATATCTCATATTCTCCATGTCCCTTATCTTGCTTCTGTATTTTCAGAATTAGTTATTTGTCTCTCTTTGTTTCATTTTAAATATTTTTGACACACCTTCCAATTTTCTAATTCTTTACATGCTATCCATTGGGATCTTAATTTGGTTATTAGAATTTTTAGGTCTAGAATTTTTATTCATTTTCCTTTGAAAAATTTTATGGTTTCAGTTCCATGTTGAAATTTTCAACTTTTTCTTAACTCACAGAATATATTAAACATAATTTTATTTCAAGTATATATCTACCAATTCTAATACCTAAAGTCCTATATTCTGTTTTTTTTCATATTATATTATACACACAATGTTACCTAGTCTTATTATTTTGATATCTGTATGATATCATGTTGATCTAAGAAATAATAGTTTCCTCATACTTAGGACAGGGAAATTCTCACCTCTTGGATTAGCTGCCTGACACACTGATTTGTCTTCTTGCAGAGTGAACCATAAGTGATTTTTTTCTGTCTTCCTGCATCTTTGCGATAATGATTAATTTAATAATAATGTCTGTGGACTAGGGATGTGACTCAGTGGTAGAGTGCTTGTCCACCATTTGCAAAGTCCTGGGTTCTATCCTCAGCACAGGAAAAAAAAAAAAGATTGTGTGTAAATGGGATCTTGAAGAGAACAGAAAAATGAACTAAAATGATAGGATATTGGGATTATGTGCATCTAAAATGCCTATTACTGTTTTTGCAAAGACATAGTTGGGCAACAAAAACAAATCCATGCAAATGACAACATTAAGTTCCATAAAGCTAAAATGATAATAGCTAATATTTTAATGAGTACTTACTATGTACCAAGCCCTATTCTAAGCCCTTTACATATATTAACTCATGTAATTATCCCAGTGACCCTCTGACAGATTTATTATTATAATATTATTTATAGATTTATTGTTATTATTTACTATTTCATGAATGAAAAAGTTGAGATGTAAAAGTGATAAATAATTTGTCCATAATCACACAATTTTAACACAGACAGTCTGGCTCCAGAATACACTTTCTTAATTTTTGGTTTATAAAAATAAGGAATCAAGAAGGAAAATTAAATGAGAATATCAAGAAGTATACCTTTACCAACTTATTATCACATCTTCTCTGACATTCTCAGCACCATTCAGAACTAGCTTTAGAGAACTAGGCAAGAGAGGAAGAGAAAAGGAACATGTCCTAGGTACCAAGTAGACATAAGGAATTATCCTAAAACTCATTAGTACAAAAGAACCATTTATTTTGCTCATGGATTCTGTGGTCAGGAATTTAGGACATCTGGAGCCTACTAGAAGAAGAGGTGCTGGGAATACTGTAATTGTCGGAAAGCTCCTTCACTCACATGCTGGCTATCGTCGATGACTACTAGTTGGGGCCTCCTCCACTGTCCATCAAGTCCATTGGGACTTTCCTCATAGGCTAGTTTGAGCTTCCTCATGACCTGGGGCTGGCTTCCTCCAGAGGTAGCATTTTGAGACAGAGAGAAAGCCTGGGGGTAGGAGGGTGGGGGAACAGAAATTCTTATGACCTAGATGGGAAGTCACAGGGCATCACACTCTGTCACAACCCCCACTCAGGCTTATGGGGAGGACAAATGATGGGACATAAATTGAAATATACATTATGCCTCAGAAGGAATATATAAACATTTGTTTCTGTGTTGCACCAAAGTCAATAGAAAGAACAGTAGTGATTTAGTAAAATGTGAATGACATTCTTTTTTCAATTAAAATATAGTTAACAAAAACATGTTTCTTTATGCCGGGTGATAGCAAACAATTATATTTGTTTATATAAATGCAAATGATATTAAAACTAACAATGTAACTCTGCCTTGAATAATTTATAAGCTTCATCTATTACTTAACAGTAGGACTATTATTCTGAAGGAAGAAAAATCTGATTTGACAAGATAATGACTGATCTTTACACCAAGGATCGACCTGAGACGGTAGCTGTGTGGGCAACACCTTCCATCAAGCAGACAGAGCCTCTGATAGTTAGAGAGGGTGGCAATTTGGTTCTTAAGTGTAAAATATGACACAAACAGACATTTTGGAGAACATAAAATGGGTCTTGAGTGTCCCTGAAAAACAGCGATAATAAAAGATGAACTTCATGAGAAACAAATATTATATTTCAACAAAGGTGGTCAGTGGGACAAAATTGTCCACTCTGTTTATAAGGTGAAACTAATGCCAGTGATAAACCAACAAATGACACATTGTGCCTTCCTGACATGGCATATAAAAAGCCTGAACTGTAAAGAATGTTTGTGTTCACAGCCTGACCTGAGCCTACTGGAGTGTAAACAGTAGCCTGAGCGTTCAGGAGAAGCTGGCTGTGAACGCCCACCATGTTGGAGATGACTCCACTTTTAGTTCATCCCTAGCCTGTTCTGCAGCCAATGAGGTGGGAAAAGATTCAACCAAACGGGCTCAATAAAATCCTATGCAAGAAAGAAATCCATATGTATTAAAATAAAACCCAATCCCTCGACATGTACAAAAATACTTACAAGTTACTATAAAACTTTTCTTGAAGAAGATGATCAAAATTACAGAATTCAGAGGCAGCAAAGCCAGACACTGGCACAAGAATTCACAGTCCTGTTCAGGACAGATGGTTGAGCCAACTGCTTTATGGGAGGCTCACAAGAAGTGCAACTCAAGACAGCGGGAGAGATGATTGGGGCCACTTCCTGGGCCATGTCTCCAGCCAGCCCCCACCCTGTAGATGTGTGAGTTACTTCACCTCAGGCTAGAGTTTTTCACCCCTTATATTCTGGTGATACTGCCTTTAAGACCAACAAAAGCAAAGACAAAGACAAGTCTTTGCAAGATATAGTGATTATAACTATGTAAGAATCTCTTTGTGTGCTTGCTATAGCTCTGGCAATAGGCAAGGATATACAAAGATTACCTGGCTCATTTATTGAAATCATGCAGGTTTTCTTTTATGATAGCAGGGGTCCATTTGAAATTTTTAAGCAGTAAAGAAATACTGAGAACATAACTTAATAGAACTGGCATAAATCAGAAGTAATCCGGATTTACATATGGATTTAAAAAAAATCTCAGAAGACGACTATACAAAATTCTTTTTCTTGAACTAAGTGATTTTAAAATAAGTTAGAAATACCATCTTGAGCTAAAAATCTTGCATTTAGGGATACCCATTTCAAATGTTATAGAAAAAAAGAAATTTCCAAAAGATGCTTATAAATGTGACTGTTTTATGATGTTATTCAATTGCCAGAGATGTTCTGGAAGTGCATCTGTGGGGACAGAGCTAGCTTGGTAGGAATGGGGTCTGGAGTCTACTGCAGTGTAAGCTACAGGTGCTGATGCGGTAGCATCCTCCTTCCTCTCCCTTTTCTTGGAGCTTTTGGCTGTCACTCTACTGGAGGGAGACAGGAGCTTGCTGTTCCTTGGGGAGTAAACTTGAAGAATGCCATTTTATTTAGAGCTTAGGCAAAGTCCACATGGACCTAACCCATAAAACACATGGTATGGTTTCCTTCTCCTGTCTGACAGGAGAACCAGTCACCCACGCCAGCCTCCTCTCATCTGACTATGTGGAGCATGATTACAGTTGTCCTCAGAATAGTCTCCTTAATGTGCCATAGTGGGATGCCACCCACTGCCCAATATCATCAGAACATGTGGTCTCTCTGTCCTCACTTCTAATGGCTGCTTCTTTTTACCCTCCTCAGTGGTTCCCAAAGCTTTCGTGATCCATTTGCCCATTTCGGCTAGTGAGCTGCTTCCCTCTGGTCACAAAGCCTTTCCTTCTGCTTCATGACTCTGTTCACATGTCAGAGTGTCTATGTTCAAGTTCCTGCATATGTAGTCCTGTGTGGTATGGTTGTTGAGGAAGGGGCCAAGGGGCCTGCCTCCTTTCTCTGTGGTCTGCAACATGCCCCTCTTTGCAAGGTGTTGCACAACATATTAATGGCTTCTGAAAATAATACTTATCATGCCTCTAGCAAAAAACAGGATAAAATTTACTTGAAATAAAATGACCAATGCAATCTCAAAAAAGAAACCCACAAGAACTCACTTTTTTTTTTTTTAAACAAAACAGAAGCCCTTTTGGCCTGAACAACTTCCTCAAATTTACTTCCAGCCAAGGGCTTATTTATAGAGACAACCTGATGGATCCTTCTAGACTTTTTCCTTAACCTAGTAAGTAGGTCAATGAATTTTCTAGTTCCTTTTCCCTCATTCCCTGCCCACCTCAGAATCTATATGCTGAAACAGTACAGGATGCATAGGACTGGATTGCCAAATTCCTGAAAGTTAGCTTCTGAACCTGGTATTTTCTTGCAATACTGAGCATGTCTTAGCACAGATATTGTTCATTTACTTGTAGTTCAGCTTCCAGTTAAATGACAGGAGACATATGTTTGACAACACAGGTTGGATTAATATGTTTGAGATTCCAAAGTAGAATTTCTAAGATCTTGAGCTATATTATAAAAGACATGAAACACACAGATGTTACCTGCCATCACCATACAAATAGTGAATCTCTCTGTGGGGAAACTGACCTTCAGGCCACTATTTCTAATTAGCTGAAAACATAATTTCATCCCTCACACGATGCACTTTCCCTGGATGATTTCAGACACAACTTTAGTTCCCTCTTCAAACTGGAAAATTCTCATATCTCTATCCAGTTCCTAAACCTTTCATGACCTCTAGGCCATCCCATCCAACTGTACTGGAAATATCCATGTGAGTGTCCAACAGCCAACTCAAAATAAATATGTCCAAAACTAAACTCCAAATCTGGTCTTCCTCCTATTCCAAATATTATTTTTTAACGACGCTATCCTTCATACTGGACCCTTGCCAGAAACTCTGACATCATTCTTGACATTTCCTTCAAACTAATTCTCCAGATTGAACTAGTTGTCACATCCCATCTCATTGGACTTCTTAGTTCTTTTAATTTCTGAATAGTTTTTTGAGGTTTAATTTACATTTCTTAAAATTCACTCACATTAAATATAGTCTTTGATGTGTCTTAATAATTAAAGCTAGTTGTGCAACCATCATTCAATTTTAAAACATTCCCGTTACACCAAAATTTCCCCTGTGCCTCTTTATACACAAAATTTCCCCTGTGCCTCAAGCAAACACTTCTTCTGTTTCTGTGTTTTCACTTTTTCTGGAAATTTCATGTGAATGGTATCATACAATATGAAGTCTCTTGTGACTGGTTTCCTTCATCTACGTGATGATTTTGAAACTCATTTATGTTGTTTCATGTATCAAAAGTTTTTTTTTTTTTTTATTGTTGGTAGTTTTCTATTGAATGAGTCTACCATGTTTTGCTTATCCATGGACATCTGGGGTACTTCCAGTTTGGGGCTATTTTGACTGATGCTGCTTTGAACATTCTCATACAAGTCTTTGCGTGGATCTTGATTTTCATTTCTCTTGGGTAGATACCTAGGACTGGAATTTTGGGTTTATATTGTAAACGTATATTTAACTTTTTAAGGAACAGTCAAACTTTCTATTTTACATTCCCTCTAGTAAGTTCCAGTTTTTCCACAGCTTCACCAATACTTGACAGTGTCTGTCTTCGATAGTAACCATTCTGGTAGGAGTAGATGGTAAATCATTATCATATAATTTTCCTAGTGACTGATGTTGAACATCTTTTCATAAAATTTGCCATTCTTCTGTCTTCTTTGGTGAGGTATCTATTAATATCTTTTGCTCTTTCTATGGGGTTGTTTATCTCTTAGCATTGAGTTGTAAAAGTTCTTTATATTTTCTGGATACAAATCCTTTATCAGGTCTATGTTTTGCCAGCCTTTTCCCACCGTTTGTGACTTGACATTTCATTTTCTTAATGGTGTCATTTTGAATTTCTTAGGTCTTTGGAGTCTGGGTTGTTCCTCCCTTTCCACAGCTACTTCCTTAAGTTCAGTTGTCTTCCATTCCTGTCTTCCACAGTAATCCACTGACTGGGCTCTTTATCACCATGTTGCGTTTTTAAATATCTTGTGCTTTCAGGATTGAACACCTCTTCTTAGCCATATGCATAGATGACAGCTATGGACATGTGCCACCCAGATCTCCTTCCAAAGAACCTGTTGCAGGAGCACAGCTGGCTGAGTGCCTCTAGCTGCCCTAGCTGTGACCCACCAGCACGCACACCAATATCACTTGTGCTCCAGGCTGCACTTATCCATCTAATCAGGCCATTCTGCACAGTTCAAGAGTCTTCTAACAGGCAGCCTGTGACTGGCAACTCCCAATCAGCCTGGCCACGGCTTTCTTGGGAGTGCTACATGCTGCAGCTTCCAACCCACACCTTCCCATCTTTGTTCTTTTCAAGATGGCAGACCAACACTGTGATCTGAAGGCTCTCCTGCTCATTAGGCAATTCTCTTTCCCACTATCCTTAAAGGTCTTTTCTCCACTCAGTCTCTTGCCAGTCCCATCTTGTCTTGGCATCTGCTTCTCAGAGTATCCAAAATGATAAACAGTAAGGCCCCCACCTCAATCTTACCACTCTGTCAGCTGGCAGTGAGATTGCATCTTCCCTCTTTAGACACTATAACTGTGGAGAGAACCAGATTTCTTGTGCCTCATCCAAGATTCCTCCCTTGTCTTCAAGCTTCCGGGGCAATAGAAAAAGTCAACCTGCAATACTGTAAAGACTGTATTAATATACTGAGAAGGCATATATGAGCAGGAAGAAGAGGAACTCCAAGGGAAACTTGGCCATTAACTACCACCCTTGCCTTGTCTATACCCCAACATTCATTTTTAAGCTACAAATGTTGGAGGTAGAAGGTACAAAACAATGACCTTTCTTTCCATGGACAGTTATTCTCTTCACACGCATCAATAAATTCATTCCTCCTTTGAAAAATTATGTTTCAGACAATTGGTTCAACTGTACTTTTGGAGAGATATTTTCAGTAGTGAGAGACAGTAGAGAGAAGTAAAGTATTTATCATCATAAGAATCTATTGGGGCTCTTTTAAATAAATTACAGGACTCTGGACCCCAACCCAAATGTTCTAAAATAGTCTCCCCAGAGAGAGGCATTGGTGAGATTATTTTTAACAATCACCCCAAGTAATTCTTAGGATCATATATATTTGGGAGATGCTAATAGAATTAAGAACACAATTACTCAAACCAGTCTGATTCTGTTTCATGTTAGATTATGATCTTTGCCAGCTATGTAACCTTGGACACATCACTTAACATTTCTACACTTTAGTTTATCTATTGTCAGTAAATATGCAATAATGGGTAGAACCTGGTCCACAGGTTGCTACGAGAACCCAAAGAGTATGTGGTTTTCGAGTATGTAGGACTCCGTGGAGTCTACCATGTAGTAAATTGCTCTTTAAACTTAAACTCCTATTATTGTTGTTGTTATCATTATCATTCTTATTAGTAATAATCCAGTTCAACAACAAAGATCTTGAACACTTGTACGATATTATACTAGAATTCAGGGTGGAGTGTGTGTTATTGTCAGGGTTAGAATTAGAATACAGATGTGAGTGAGACACACCATCTGCTCATAGCTTGGTGAGTTTTTCCTTTCCCATCCTCATTCTCCTGTGGACTCTCCACTACCCATGCATGCAGCAGCAGCTACCTGCCCCTATCAGGAGTGGAGTCTGTGGTTTGGTGCAGAGTCAAGTTAATGGTCTTTGATCTTGGCTTCAGAGAGGCTCAGATACATATAGGAAAGGTCTTTCAGGCATGAGATCAGAGTTCACATTCCAGGTTATCTCACTTCCTGGAGGAATGAGTGACCTTGGGCAAATTATTTAAGCTCCCTGGGCTTCTGTTTCCTTAATTTCTGAATGTCTTATGCCTCCCTGGGCTATTGTGAGGCTAAATTAAGATGCAACATGTAAAAACTACTGGTGAAGAGTAAGAATGGAGAAATGGGTACCTCATCTTATTTCTTGGTGTTGTTTTGCTTCACTAAATTACCACCCACAAAACCTGGATGAACCTAGCCATCTCCCTATGAGTTGTAAGCCTCCCCATACTGTTAGGCCCATAACTCAAACATTCCCTCTTCATGTTGGATGTGTCTCTGCACAACCATTAGTTTGTGATATGTGGGACTGTTTGCTCCTTGCTCTTGAAATGCTTTATTCACTTCTACAGACTGGGAGTGATATCACAGTTCCACAGTCATTTAAAATAAGGATAGAAATACATCTTGGTTCAACAAACCCAACTCTTTTCCCAAACTTTGACTTGAGTTTCATCAACATGATTTCGATTCCTTGCCCTCTGCCTTGCTGTTGAGCACATCTTGCCTCTATAAATATGGCATCAAAGTGTTTTCAAAATGAACTTTGGAACAGAATGGTAATTAATACCACCAAAGTAGCAGTCACGGGTCAAATGATCTTTTTAAATAGTCTAACATTTTTGTACTTTGATGTGTCCATATTTCAAAAGAATATGTAAACTAATTGGTATTAATTTTATTTTTTAAAAATTAGAACATTTCTTCAAGTCGTTGCCAAAATTGTGTCTCATTTTGAATGGTTCTTTCTTTCCTCATTTGCAAGGGATTTGGTAAGGATAAGGTTGAGTAATAGAGACTGCAAATCCAAATTTCCTTCTCACAGATTTCTAAGCTTCACAAGAAAGCTAGTGCCCGAAAATGGATCGGGAAGCGCTTGAAAGCTTCATGAAGGCCAAGGGCAGGATCATGCAAAGATAGGAACAGGCAGTTCATGACCTTCTTGATATTTTTCAAGTGTGATGGTGAACTCCTCCAAGTTAATAAAACACAGAAATAGAGACATAACAAAAACTTTTTGGCACTGAGAACGATAACACTGGGATATTCTAAAAATTTGCTAGATAAGCAACTCATGTTCAAAGGTGAAATAAGTCATACACATTGTATGATTGATTTATTTAAACACGAGTCTATACTTCAGGGGAAAGTGATTTCTGGAGGAATTGAGTGGAATTCTGGACACGCTTGCCAAGATATGCTTGAAGAAAAATTGCATCTACCAGATAAAAACCAGGATGTAGGAATACCCACAAGAGTAGACTGCCAATTCCTAGGGTGCTCAGCCACAGCTGATCCTTTTATCCTTTGTACACAAAGAAGAGGTTTCCTTGGGGTGACAGAAAGAACCGCCTTTTGATGAAATGCAGCAAGTGGAATCCTACTGAAACCAGTCCTCAGAAAGGCCAGCGGATGAGGAGGAGCAGTACGGCCGGAGCAGCAGCAAGACTCCCCCTCCTTCCTCGGTGAGTTGGCAGTCCATTTGACAGTCCTGCCCAAATGAAGAGATTTAAAGCATAGTCCCACATGCAGCCTGGGAGAGACATTTTTAGGCATGGTTCTTGGCCTGTGTCTCAGTCATCTGTTGCTGTGGAACAAATTTCCCCCAAAACTTAGTGTATTTAAACATCATCTTATGATTTCTATGATTTTGGATTCAACTGAGTACTTTTCTCCTCCATGTAGTGGCGGTTAGGGACAATTGACTGCAATCTGGTGGTGACTGGACTGGACTGGAAGGTTCCAGAAGACCATGATCACATGTCAGTCAACTCAGTGCTCCTCCATGTTGCCTCTCCATGTGACTGGCGTGGGCTTCCTTACAACACGGTGGTCTCGGAGCAGTCCAGCTTCTTATATGGCAGCAAGTTTTGAAGATGGGGAAAGGGAAGCTATCAGCTCTCAGAACTTCCCAACTGTCACTTCTGTCACATTCTACTCATTACAGAGACATACCTCCTCAGATTCAAATGGAGGAGAAACAGATCCCTTGTCTTGATGGAGTAGCATGACATATAAGAAGGAAGGAAATGGATGGTGGTTCTATTTCAAGACTCCACCACAGCCTGAGAAGGTGGGGCTGGTAGCGAATGGCTTTGAAGAAGAGAGTGAAGCTTTTTCAAGAGGAGACAGTTTGGCATCAAGCTTCAGATGGAAGTTCAGAGATCGAGCAAAGGAAGTTGATCCTGAGGAGTTCCAGGGAATAGAAGAAAGGAAGTAGGAAAAATCAAGCTGGCATGAATCGGATTTCCCCTGGCACCACAAATTTATGAATGCTAAATGTTTAGCAAAACCAGTTCCTTTTGCATTATCTCGTTTCACTGATGACTTCATAAGTTTGTTGGCTTTAGGTAAAGAGCAGGGAAACAAGTGGCTGAGTAATTGTGGAGCCAGAAAAAGCACAGTCAGTTGATTTGGTTGCAAAGGGCTTCCCCACTGTGGCTTTGGACACCAGGGTTCTGAGCCTGGGAAGAAGAGGTAACTTCCAAGGGCATTCCGGTGGGCATCCTAAAGACTTTTGGTGCTGTTGGAAGATCTACTGGTATTTAGTGGAGAGGAGAAAGGGAAGTTAAATGACCAAACACACTCACACTGGCGGGATTAATCCAGAGACATCCCAGTTGAGAAACACTAAGGTAGACCATAGGGATGACGTAGGACATTGGGGTGGAAAATACGTAATTTAATGTTCCATCTACCACAATAGGCTTTTGTGCTCTACTAGGGCTGGTGGCAGGCAAGATGCTAAAACTGTAGGAAGTATGATGTCTATAAAAATATGCTTTTTGGATCATACAAAAAGGTTATCATTGGTAATAAGCATGTTCTCACTTAGCAGCCTAGTCCTTCTGAAATGTTAACTGAGAAAACGAGGAAGATTGTATGAAGAGATAATTGTATGAAGAGATAAGACTGACACTGGGTGAGGGGTAGGAAGGTAGAAAGTGGGAGGGTTACTGTCCCCTAAGCTCTTTCAAACTTCTTCCTGGCCATTGGTTTTCCAGCATCTGTGCAAATCATGACATCCATTTCTGTTGTTGAAAATCAAATATATTCAGTTTGGCTGTGAAGAGATCTTCCTGGTAATTATGCATTGAATCACATTTTGTTCTTTTCTAATCAAAGTGATGTTCTCTCCACATGCAAATCAGCCAGTTGCACACTGTCAACCCCCGTCCTTGTTGATGGCTGAACCTGTCTTATACCTAAGCCTTATGCAGGATGGAATGAGTTGGGTTTCACCTCATGTTTCAGAGACATACTCTATCTTTTCTCCTGTGGTGCTACATTTAAGAAGTGGGCTTAATCAGATTGGGCATAAAACTGCTCCTCTCAATTTGAGTCCTTTTTTTTTTTCCCCTGCTTTCTTTCCTGCTCTTCATTTCACATGAAGCATTCGTGTGAAGCTTGGCTTTGTCCATCCTGAGGCCTGGAAATGGACTAGGAGTTTGCTGCTGTGTGGTCGGCAGATGGGAATCATAACGTAGCAGCATCCAAGAAAAGAGAGTATGTCTCACGCACGCCTAAGCTTAACAAGTTTCAAATTTTAAAAGCTTTTGAACTATTTCTAATTTGTCGATGGATAAGACAAAATTACGCACAGACAGTATGGATTGTGTGCGGTACGCTGACATCTGCCCTTCTTGCTGCATGCATTCAAAAGCTGTGCACAAGTATTTTGGTCGAGTCTACAGTGACCACGAAGAAACTCACTGGAACAAGGGGAGGTTCCAAGTGAAGTGGGTGCAGATATTCATTATCCACAGAGTGAATTACCTGTGGCAAATTTGAAATTCCCATTTTAGTTCTTCGTCTACCTAGCACTTATCTGGCCCCCTGCCCTCTGTGGTTGGTTGATGTGAGCTCTGGGAAGGCAAACTCATTTTAGTATGTTCTCTTTGATGGTTCAGAAGGCATCTGAGACCACGCGGAGCCCCAGGGTCATGATTATGAACAACAATTATTGTACTGGAGAGTTACAGATGTGCTGGTTACTAGAGGGTTGTGGTTAATAGAATGCGAAACAACAAAGGCGCTATTGTATAACCGAGGGGTGGGGGAGCTCCCCAACAGCAGAATACATAATCTCAGAAGGTCAGGGGGCTGGAAGAAAACACATGAAATTGAGTTTTTCCTCTATATAAATTTTTTTTTGTTCCTCCAAATCAAATGGTCAGTTTTAAAAAGTTACTCTGTGGGAATATTTTGCTTCAAAGGAGAAAGAGATCAAATGTAGATGCAACTAGCCAGTGACTCCCATGTGTAAACTTTTTTCCACAGCGTGGTTAAGCCTTTGGTGAAATCTGATTAACTCAAGTCTCGTGGGAATGATTTTGTGGTGTTTTATTTCATTGCACTGATTCAGGTCCCATGGACCTCCTGCAGTCCAAGGAGCATCAGATCTTACCTGTCTGTGGCAAACTCAAATGCAGTTCAGGAACTACCAGGTCTCTTTACACTAAATGCATTAGTGTGACACCAAATTTTAGTGTTATCACTTGACTTAGACTCAGGTAATCATATATCTAAATTGGTTCACCAAAGTCTAAGAAAACTCCGTGGGGATAATGCTTATTATTCTACAGTCAGTAAGGGTCTTCTTTAAAAATATTTTTTACTTGACACACAGTAATTGTACATATTTTGGAGGTATAGTATGATATTTCAAATACAGGTATATAGTATAATTAAGATTCATGTATGCAATGCATTAGGATAATTGGCATATGTATATTGCATTAGACATATCATTTCTTTGTGCTGAGAGAATTCCAAATCCTCTCTACAGGCTATTTTGAAAGGATGAGGGTTGGGAGTGTAGCTCAGTGGTAGAGCACTTGCCTAGCATGCACAAGGCCCTGGGTTCAAACCCAACACTGCAAAAAAAAAAAAAAGGAGGTTCTTTCTTTCTGACCCATTTCCCAAGACTAGAGAAAGCTGCGTCAAAGACCAATCAAACCACAATGAATTTATTTCATGCATTTGGTACAGAGGCTACAGAGCACCCAATAGGTGGTGGTAGAATTTATATGTCTAGTGACTGCTCTGCTCTGCATATCTTCCACTTGCCCCTCCAGATCTATTCTTCACCCTGATTTATTCTTAACTAATAGGATAAATTTTAATATCAATGGAAAGTTTTATGTGCAGAGTCAGAGATCAAAGAGAAAATTTTTGCAACTCTTATTTCTAAGACTTCTGAGGTCCTTCCAGAACTGGACAAGAAAAAAAGTCAGAAAGACATGACATTCAGTGCCTCAAATGTTCCCAAGAACCTGGTCACTCAGAGACTGGTCTAGGTAGGTTGCTGTACTATGGTGGTCATGGGAGGTAACTGAAGAGTCTTGGTCCTTAGCAGACTCTTTGTTCCTTTGTGCTCATGACCATGAAGGATGTCCAGCTCTGCCAACCATTTCACATAGAATTCCAGCAATGGTCCAGATGAGATGGTGGAAGTGGACCCATATTGCTCTGGATAAACCTGTGAGTGGCAGGTTCTTTTCATCAGCCAAATGTAACACCTTAATATGTGATACTGTCCTGCTGTGCTTGCTCCCTTCAGTTCACAAATACAAGAGCAACTTCATTACCTTGTGTTTTGAGAGGCTCAGGATCTCAAAAAACTTAACACCAGAAAACCAAATAACCCAATGAATAAATGAGCAAATGAATTTAGCAGACACTGCTCAAAAGAAGAAATATAGATGGCCAACTAATATATAAAAAAATGTTCAGCATCATTAGCAATTAGGGAAATGCAAATCAAAACTACACTGAGATTTTACCTCACACCAGTCAGAGGGCAGTCATCAAGAACACAAACAGTAAATGCTGGAGAGGATGTGGAGAAAAAGGAACTTTTACATGGTTGGTGGAATTGTAATATAGTGCAACCACTATGGAAATCAGTATTGCGGTTCCTCAAAAGACTAGATCTCGAGCTACCACATGACCCAGCCATACCCCTCCTTGGTATTTATTCCGAAGAATTAAAGTCATCACACTACAGTGATACATGCATACCCATGTTTATAGCAGCACCATTCACAATAGCCAAACTAGGGAACTAGTCTAGGTGTCCATCAATGGATGAATCTATAAAGAAAATGTGGTGTGCATACACAATGGAGTTTTATTGAGACATAAAGAAAAATGAAATTATATCATTTGCAGGAAAATGGATGGAAGTATAGACCATTATGTTAAGTGAAATAAATCAAACTCAGAAGGTCAAGGCTCATGTTTTCTCTCATATGTGGAAGCTAGAGAGGAAAAAGGAAAAGAAAGGTGTTGGGGGACAGGGATCTCATGATAATCAAAGAGAGATCAGTGGAGGAAAGGGACCAAAGGGTGGGAGATGGGGAGGAAGGGGGAAGTGTTGGGGAGTTCTATGGGCCAAATTGTATTGTTTTATTATGTGCATGTATGAATATGTAACAAAAAGTCCCACCATTATGTAAAACTGTAATGCACCAATAAAAATGTGTAAAAAAAAAAAAAGAAAGAAAGAAAGAAAAAGAAAAAGAAAAAAAATAAAAATTTGCTTCTGGTCCAAGAGAGAGGATTGAGGTCATGTATAAGAAAAGCAATATAGGAAGCACTAGAGACATAATGAAAAGATAAAAGATTGGCTTGGACTGTACTTGGAAGTGAAATTCTCCCTCATTTACATTTCCCAGGGGTCATCTGGGTGTTGGGTATTTTCCTGGGATCTGGATCATGCTTTCATTACAGGAAGTCATAGATGTTGGTATCATAAAGACTGCCGCTTACACCAGAGCACAAATTAGACACTTCATGTGAGCTTTGGAAAAGAGCTGAAGCTTTGTTTCCCTCAGTGGTCACAGCCAGTCCTAGATGCAATGGGTTACATGTCACTAATTATAAACAAGCAGACAATGGAGTTTGTTTCTTGCTCTGAGAATCTGCACTTCGTTCCCAGTCAGATCTGAATGCATTTTAACGGTAATAGAAAGCAGAGCTAAGTGCTTTGGGGCTTCATAATGCACTCAGAAAAGCAGAAGTAAATGGAAAATCCAATCTAAGTTTTCAAAAATGAAGTACCTACTATGTGTGGATTGCTTTACATGTTTTGTCTCTAGTAGATGAAATAATCATGCAAGTTCACTCTGCATCCTATTAGCCTTGGTTTATAGATGAGAAAACTGAAGCTTGGTATGGTTATTTCCACATGGGCAGGGCCACCCAGTTAACAAGTGTTTTAGCTGGGGTGGAATATTATGTCCATCTGGCTCCAAAGCCCAGGAAGCATCAATCATCTCTCCATGTGGCTAATTTCCCCCAGTATTTAGGAATATTTAACTTTCTTCTTGAGTGCACATTAGTAAGGCTGGAAGGAAGTTCTTGCCTCATGTCTACTTTTTCCTTCCACTGAAACTACATTTGAACTGCCTCAGATAAATACTATTTCTGTAACTTTCTCTTATTATTTGTTTCTGAGAAGTTGTCTCTTTATGTCTGATCCAAATATTTCTTGCTGTAAAGTCTCTCCTGTCATGCCCTTTTGGGGAAGGCAGTTTTACATACATGCAAGTCACAGACCTATAGATTGTGAAGTTGCCACTCATTACCCCTCTATGGAGTAGGAAAATTGTCCCTGTCAGTCCAGGCAACCCAAGCAATCAGAGAAAAATCTGGCTGTTGTCTGTTGGAGTTTGTTGTGGTTTTTAACCTTTCCTGGTTTTGCTGAGCAAAAATTCTACTTGTAATTAATCTATCTTCAGTATTCTTAACAAGGACCCT
The DNA here is from genome assembly GCF_902686445.1 of Sciurus carolinensis. Lineage (NCBI taxonomy): Eukaryota > Metazoa > Chordata > Mammalia > Rodentia > Sciuridae > Sciurus > Sciurus carolinensis. Next base: position 115,716,245 of record NC_062219.1, on the reverse strand, counting down.
CATCCCCCAATTCCTGTACATGCCCTCCCCCATCCTCAACCATCCTTGGATTAAAAGATGGGTAAAGAAACAGGAAGTGGAGGTAAGGGAATGGGGTTGATATAAAAATGCAAACATCAATCACTGTATCGAATTTCTTTGCTGACAAATGCCCTTGCGGAGATGCAGCAGATAGAAGGAAGACCAGAAGAGCTAAAGAGGTGGTCTCTTTCACCTGGCACCTTGGATGCCAATTGACACACCTGGCTGAGTCTGTGTGCGGCCGGTGGAACTGTTCCTGTGGTTGGAAGATCAAAGCAAAACAGTCTGCCCCAGTCTGGTCCAGTTCATCCGGGAATGAGAGCCCAGCAGAGGGAGGTTGCCCACCGTGGACAGAGATCAGAGGGAGGGCTGGGCAGTGTGGTCAGTGGTTGGCAGCAGGATTCCAGTGCAGGGCCGAGGAAGGCTCTGTAAGGCAGCCAAGGCGCTAGATGGCAAGCTCCAGGCTGGGTTCAAAGGAAGCTGCAGGGGAACCAGGACGCTACAAAGATCGGGAGCTGATGAATGCCCCAGTGTTGCATCTGATGCTCTGCATGCACTGGGAGAGGGGCAGAAGCCCTGCATGGCTGTCTTCTGGGGCTCTGAGACCTCCCTGAGCGTTACTTCCCTTCCCAGAGTTTCGGCCTCACCTGAATGAAGATGCTCCCTACCGCCCTACTGAGTGCAGCCAGGAGTTCTGTGAGGACTCCTATTTTAACCACTGCCCAATGTATCTGAACTTGCGGTTCACCTCTTCGATACTGCTCCCTTGCTTTGCTTCCCATCTTGATCACTGATACAACCACTGCTAATTCTCCGAAGCGGGACAATCTGGGATCCTCTGATTCCTCTCATACCCAGATCCCACCCCCATCTGTACCCACACTGTCACCATCTCTTCATCCAGCTCTGGTGTCCCTCCTAGTCCCTTGGAGTTCTTCCTCCAAGGAACAGCTTACTACCAGCTTCCCCACCGCAGCCTCTGCCTTTTCCTGTAGCAGCTTCTGGGTGTGGCCATGCCTGGCTCTGAAGCTCCGGGGCTTCCTTGGTGCCTGTAGGGTACAGACAAGACTTGTCCTTCATCCTTTGACCCCCAAATAACTTGCCTGACCTCACAGCCTATCAACCCTCCTCACACCGCTGCAGTCCAGGCTTGGAATCTATTGGCTGAGTCTTGAGCCCTGGCTTCTTGGGCAAGGTTTTGGTGTCCTAGAGTGATAGCTAATGAGAGGCATCTGGTAGTGTTTGCCACGCTCATGATTGACTTTCTGAACTCACTGGTACCATATGTGCATATGTATACACCCACAAATGCACCTGCACATGTGTTCTTGTGTAAGAAGTACCCACTGGGCACTTACCTTGTGGGTAGGTAGTTCTAAATGCTTATGCACATGAACTCATTGATTCCTCCCTTGAGCCCTCTGGGGTACCTATTATTATTAGTTCCCATTTGTAGGTGAGGAAATAAAAACAGACATGAAGAACTGCCTCAATGTTGCATCACTAGAAAATAATAGTACGTGGATTTGAACCCTTGCCACGGAACTCCAGAAGCCACCTAGGAGCTGTGATGCCACACCTCCGGTCATCCCCTTACCTCAGCGGCACACTTTCTCATTCCAGGAGAGTGCCTCTACTGGCCATCCTGGGGATATATTTTTTTTTCACCATTAACCCTTTATTTAGATCCCTGAAAAATCACAACTGGGAGGACTTTGGGTTCTGGTCCAAGTTCTCCACTGTTCAGAGAAGTGACCTATTCCAGATCACACAGGAGACCAGACAGCTCCAGCCTAGAACTTCCACACTGCTTTCATTGTATGTTTCTGGACATAATTTCACACTCATTATCCCCTCATTGCCTTGCTTCTGATTCAGGACTCCTGCAAATTTGCTGCATTTCAGAAAAGAAAAAAATGGGTGTACATTAAATTTATTATGAATAGTATATGTTTGCACACACATATACTCAACTGTATAAAGGAAGATATGCCCTCAAGATTCTCCAGAGTGAGTTTTGCTTGTTTGTTTTATTTTTCGTGGTGCTGGGATTGAACCCAGGGCCTCACACATGCTCTGCAAGCACCTTGCCCCTGAGCCATATCCCCAGCCCTCTTTATTACATATTGAGACAGGGTCTCCCTACGTTGTCCAGGCTGCCGTGATCTTGCCATCCTCTCCTCCTGCCTCAGGCTCCCGAGTAGCTGGGATCACAGGCGGGTGAGCTCTTCATCTCCAGTTCAACTCTGCTTTACTCTCCCTTGGCTTCTGGCCATAACCTCCTTCCCAGTTCTTGCTGATCTTATCTAGGTTAGAAACCTGGAAGCAACTACAGTGTCTCAAAGAGCTAAATACCTTAATGTGCCTGTGCTCATCTGTTACTAATGCCCAGTGAATGCAAACAAGAACTAACAAAGGCAAGAGGATAAACACATTTAAGCCAGACCTTTTTCCAGAGAAATAATTTAAAGACGGTTCAAACACACAAGAATAATGATTTCCCCATGGAGACACCGTGTGCTCGCTGGCTCTATAACTTTGGCCTAACATGCAGAATCCCATAAAAAGTTAGGGGCAAGATAAAAAGAAACAAGTGGTGCACAATGGAAGAAAGCCATTTGTGCTACAGCAGAATATTCCTCCCCAAAATTACCCAGCGGGAGTCGGCTGTCTGGGGATTCCCGGCGCCTGCTGCTGTCTACGGAAGCCCCGCATACAGATGCTGAGGCACACAGAGAGACAGACTCCTGACTGTGGCTTTCTGGAGTGAGCTTCTTTGTCTGCTCACAAGGTAAGTTTGTCTGTGTTTATTTGTTTCCTTTTTGCAGAGAAAATATCAAAGTAGATATGCAGTTGGGGAGTGGGGGAATGACCTGGTCCCCTCTGGGGTAAGACCGGAGTCACAGGGAAAACATTTCTTTTTGACTCGAACACTGTCTACCCTCTGCCCCTCTGAATCACTTGAAACCAAGACAGGTGTTAGCATCTGGAAGGAGGATTCAGCCCAATCCTGAAGGCTACCTTTGGACTCTCCCACCCACCGGCTCCAGGAGGCATATTTTGGCAGAGGAGAGTAGGGGAAATTAGTGCAGCCAACTCCATCTGTTTTGATCTGCTCTTAAGTCCTCCACTGGGGACATCATCCTGGATGGTAACAACCCTGAAATCTTCCCCTTGGCCTAAGGTTTCCAGACTCTAGGGGTCCATCAAAAGTAATGAGTTGTTTTCAGTATTTCAAGAAAGCTTTAAAAAAAAGGAGGAAGAGCAGAAAAAAGAAAAAAAAAGCCTGTTTCTTCTGTAATAAGACTGCACATGTTGGCTAAAGAATAGGGTTCTTAGCTTATGGCTAGAGTTATGTTAATTGAGAATGTCACATGCTATTGAATCCCACTCACAAGTGCTAATTGGTAATGTAGGACTTGTGGGGACTTTTCTTAGGGCTCCAGACCTGCCTGACAGAGTCCCCAGTATGTATCCTACCCTCCTCCTAAGCTACTCCTGGCTTAGGTCTGAGAGCTACAGCCTGTCTTCATCCTGAATTAGATGCTCCCGAGTTCTGTCGCTCTCCCATGCTCGGATTCCCAGCTCACCATCCTGAAGATGAGGGACCAGAGAGCGCATGAGGACAGGAACACCCTTGGTTCCCTCCCTTGTGTGTGGGCTGAAGCTTTGAGGATGATGAAGAGTCCGACCCAAGGACAGGAATACTACAAGTTCAAGAAGGTGCCTTGAGTTATGAAAAAGGGAGGAAAAACCCCCAAAGACAAAGCAGAAAGGGAAGCGTAGATTCTCATTTGGCTGAAAGTCAGGTTCAGGAGCTTCCCAGACTTGAGGTTTTCACTTTTACCCATGTCTTAGGTGGGGTTTCCCAGGGGAGACCCAAAACAATAACTCCTGTATGAGTCATTTATTATGAAATCACCCCTGGCAATTTCCATGAGGGAATGGCGGCCTGCATGGGGAAGGGGAGGAAGACAAGCAAGGGGCCATTTCAGGCAAAAGTTTAGTGGGGGACACCCGCATCTTCAGGGGGTCTCTGCCCTGGAAGTTCCTCCTCACTGTGGTCACGACCCAGGGTACACAATGAGCTGGACTGCTATACTCCCCGTGTCACAGTCATGGGTTAAGGACCTCTGGGGTGGAGAAAGGGTCATAAGCAGATCTGTGGGTGGGGAGAGAGTGAGGAAGTGCAGGTGTGGGCCACTGAAGTCACAGCAGAAAAAAAGTAGGGGGTGTGCAGAGACTCAGCAGGGAGGGCCCCCGGGAGAATGGACACCGTCCGCCACCACCCAGCTCCCCATGCACAGATTCTTCCCTGACCTGCACTCTCTGGACTACTCAGGCCTGGGCCTTTGCTTTGGAATTGACCACTCAGACTCTGACCTGAGAATCATTCTCCTAACCCCTCAGTCTGGACCCTGATGACTGGGGGTCTTGCCTGGAAGGAGACACCCCATCCCCCTGCCCCACTGAGGCAAAAGGCAGGAGATGGACATGGTGCTTCCTGGCTCAGAGTCACACTGCCCTGCCCTTTGGATCCACACCCTTAGTGGATCCTACTTTAGAGACCAGAGGGAACACCAGGGGTCTACACAGCAGGTTGCCACATGCTGTACATCCAAGTCTTGATTATCCGTAGGGATGGTTCACACCACTGCTCTTTCCTATTGTCATGGTCATAGGCACCTTTCATCTCGTATTTGTGAGCTTAATGGTTTTCTATATTTGTCAGATGAAATGGTAGAAAATAACCTATCAATAATGTATAACTATGTGGGATTTTGTTGAGTAAAGAAATCTATTTTCATTTAAGAGCAAACTTCAGTACTAACCATTCCAAGTTAGTTTGCATAGGTAATAATATAAGGCTAATTATTAGTATTAGTGTAAGAGCGGTTGGTGCTGTGTGTCATGCTCTGTCCCCCATCTGTACATTCATTACGATGTCATCATTTCCATTACTGCCATTTTGCAGAGGAGGAGATCCTGGCACAGAGAGGTTAGGTAACTTGATTAATCCACACAGCTACTAAGGCACAGCAAAAGGATCAAACCCAGGCACGTTCCCCTCCTGCACTTGCCTTCTGCTGTTGTTGCTGCCACAGACAAACAGAAAGATTGAGAAGTTTAATAAAAAAAAAACAGAGAATTATTCCTGCTGTGGATTCCTTACTTCAGAAGTGTAGTGGGAATGTGCCACAAGATACTTATGGACAAGAATGAAATGACCAGGATGGCCCTCTGAGTGGCTTTGATCTGGTCTCAAAGGCACAACCTTAATGGAGATGCAGCTTCCTGAACCATTGGAGAAAACCCACGAGTAGATGAATAAGTGCCAGGGTAGCTCTGTCCCATAGTCTTGTTTATGTCCCCCAATTTTTTCTAACAAGTGTCAGTTTTATTCTTTCGCTTCGAATAGAAGTCAGGAAAAAAATGAGGGTTGGGGGAGTCAAGGGACCTGGGGAGCCTACTGAGGGCGACTTGGCTTCCGCACACATGCTGGGGCGCTCTCGGATGACAACGGTAAAACTCCTCCTGCTGAAATCTCTATGCATAAGATCACAGAGCTCATAAAATTTGGCTTTCTGGTTGTAAAGGGGCACAGCTTAGAAACGGATGAAGACACTCCTCTGTAGAAAAAGAGAAGGACCCTTTATGAAGTTCAGGTTCTATTTTTTAATGTGGTGACCACAGAAAGATAATCTGACTTGTTTGGGAAAGCTTATTTTTAATCTTTTAGAAATGACTCCTTTCTACCAAAAAGGAGACTTGGGGGAAATAGAAATAGTTTTCTGTGGGTGATTTATAAAGCGAGCTATTTCAGAGGATTAAAACTGTCTACCTTGGCTTGAGTTATTTGATTATTTAAAAACTTGAATGAGCATAAGGCAGTTAATTTGTTGGCTTTCAGGTTGGCCTCTGTGTCATCATGTCCCCTTCAGACAAGTTCTGGGGAGATTTATCTGGGGTGGCCCCTCAGTGGAGTTGGAGCCTGCAATAACACTTAGTTCCTCTTCCTCCCGACAGGCCCCCTCCTCAGGGTCTTTCACAATGGTTGCCTTTGAGCCCAGAGATCCTCAGTCATGCAGGCCTCTGTCTAATGTCTCTGAGGAAAATGCTGGAATCCCTCGGAACAGAGCGGAACTGGAAGGGGAGACGTCATTATCCCAGAGCTGACTGTAAATTGTGCTGTTTAGTCTGTAAAGCAATTAGGTCTGGGGAGTGTAATGTGATCCTTTCTGGCCTTTGTGGCCCTCTGTAGGTCTGTGGGTTCTTTGCTGGGCACTAACATAGAGCTTTAGGGCCAGTATCCTGCACTCCCTAAGCCAAACAGATGCTTCAAAACAGGCCAGCTTTCTTGTAATCAGTGGAGTGGCTGCGTTTCCCAGGGGCCTAAGCTGGGTATTCAAGGACCAGAGTTCAAATTTCCACTTTGCTTCTTCCTTGTTTTTTAACCTGAAGCAAGGTCTGTCTCTATGGCTCCCCTGAACAAGGCTCAATTTCATTAAACTGACTTCAACAACGTCTCTGTCACACAGGTTTAGCTGAATTGTGCAAGGCCTGGTTTGGGTGTGATGTGCCTTTTCCAAAATCCATTCGGGTACCTGTGCAGTGTGGCCGGCTGCTAGTTGGTTAGTGGCAGCCATTTGAAAAAAGCGCCACGGTTTCCATCTGCTTCTTGAGAACACTGGTGACCTGAGACCTTTTCCTTATGTCTCTCCCTTACCCTTCCTGTGGAATTCTTGTTGTGCTGTGTACTGTCCTTTTATAGGTCTTGCCTGCTATCCTCTACCCTGGCTATTTCCTATATACCACTTTAGCCATGATATTAATTTGAGTACCTCTTACCTGTGAGCTTCCTGAAAGTGTGACCATGGTGGCTTTATCTCAGTGCGTCCTGCACCAGTATAGTGCCCAGCAGAGTGACCACTCAGTGAATATTTTGTAGGATGAATGAAAGAAAAACAATACATGCCCAGTAGGCAGGTTGGAGTCAATACCCTCCTCCTTGTCTGCCTGATGAAAGTCCAAGGTCAGAGTCACATTCCTGAAAGGTCCAACAGGGCAACTTTATCCCTGGTACCTTCCGAGTACATCTTCATACCCTCGGTACGCAGCCTCGAACTCTCTACAAATGGACTTCTTGCTTATTCGTGAATAAAAAGTGAACTTTTGGGGCTGGAGATGTAGTTCAGGGGTAGAGTGTTTGTTGGGCATGGGTGAAGGTCTGTTCCATCCTTGGCATCTTAAAAAAAAAAAAAAAAGAAAGAAAAAAAAAGAAATAACTTTCTCTTTCATTTATGCTACTATTATTTTGGATCCTCTGCTATATGTAGCCAAAATTTATTTAGTTGATATGCCAGGGAAATTGTGCTCAAGGCAGTTGTAATGGGCTAGGGATTTCTTTGGAACAGCAAATAAAATAATGAGGAGTGTGTGTGTGTGTGTGTGTGTGTGTGTGTGTGTGTGAGAGAGAGAGAGAGAGAGAGAGAGAGAGAGAGAGAGAGAGAGAGACAGAGAGAGGGAGTGAGGTTCACAGGAATCCTGCGTGTGTTTAGTGTGGGAGGAATCTCCACCCCAGTGAAAGATGGGGCATTAGGATTCCTCTTGTTACGCTGTGTGTTGAGCTGAGTCCTCTTTTCTCTGTGTGGACTCCAGTACACATTTGTTTTAAATTATTCCCTAATTGCTTAAGTGTCTGTGGTGTCTTTTCTCTTAACATAGGGCCTGGAGGGTGGAAAGAGGGAATCTCACTGTGGGCTGTCCCCTGTCCCCAGGGTGGAGACCCTCACAGGGAGTCCCCTGCTAGGCTTAGAGAGGCTGGTGGGTTAGAGAGCTAAGACCCTGGAGCGTGAGAAATGGAATGACCACTGGGCTTCCCTTCTAATCCTCCAAATTCCAAGACCAAACTTGGTGCTGTGTTGGGAAATCCAACTGTTTTGCTTTTGTGGCAATGCTAACATATACCTCATTAGTCTGTTTGTCTTAAAATCCACCCACTCTTCAAAAGAAAAAGAAAATAGCCAGGGCTTAAAATAGTTCAGTTGTCTGTGTGGGAGCCATTGCCAGGGCCTTAATAAATACAGAAACCTCTTCTTCGTCTTTGCTGGACCCGCTTCTGGGGCAAAGAGCCGCAGGGACTTGGCCAGTGCTCTCCCTGCTGGGACCATGGGTGGGCTCCTGTGGCTCGGGAGGCAGGGCTGTACACTGAGTGGCAGGTAGGAGTAGGACTGCCAGGGGTGAGAGGCCCTGGAAATCACGGAGCTCAGCCCCTACTGTTTACCCCTGAGATAGCGGAGGACTAGAGATGGTGCTCGACTCACCCACGGTCCCCCAGCTTGCAATGACAGAGCAGTAACTGGAGCCCATCCTCAGTTGGCTCCTTTCCCACTGAAGGTGAAGTTGGAAACACACAGAGTCCAGCCTCCATATGTCATGGACAGTTCTTTGGTGAGTCTCACTTACTGATCTCTTCCTACCCCAAACCAGTGACTTCTGGTTCCCCTCATCTGCAAGGAAGGTCATTTGTTGAATCCTTTCTCTGTGCCTTGACCCTGTGTCCCCATTGGAGCTCATTTGATCTTTATGCCAACCTTGTGAGGTTGTCATAGCTGCTAGATAACCCTAACAACTATGAGTAGGCATGATCGACAGATAACCCTTATTATCCCCTCTGAGGCTCCTAGAGGTTAAGTTCACAGAATGGGAACGTGGTGGGGCTGAGATTGGGGTCAGGGATTCTTGCCCTCTGACTCTGGAGTGCTCATTCTTAACCATGGTACTATTCAGTCTTTTAGACTTTTAACATTTCACCTCTCTGTTCCAGGAATCCAGGGCTGCTCACCAAACATCAATAGACCATGTCCATGGAGCAATTTGTCTTTGGTGATGAGGGAGTTACAGGGATCTATTCACAGTTTCTGGTCTGTTCTGCTTTGTGGGCACACTTGTAGCCCATGTGTAAAGGAACCTGTGTATCCCTCTGGGTTACTTCTCTTGATCCAGAGAACAGGAGAAGGCACCTCAACAGATCTAGGCTGCTGTGCGAGTTGCTCTGCCACTTGGAATGTGTGACCCAGCGTAGCCAATGGTGCTTGAAGAGTCTGTGGCATATTGGCTGCTATATGAAGCCTTTGCTGGGCACTAATATGTGAATCACGACACAGACTGTTGGAATTTTGAGCAAAGATGTGCCACCCAGTGTGTGGATAATGGCTCTTCTTTGAGAAATGACTTTGTCTTACTCCCGGGGCCTAGAAGAGGTGGCTGGCCATGTGAACTAAGCGGCCCATCATGAACCCAGTGTCTTTGTCTGACACATTAACCATAAAGTTGGCTATGCATGCATCCCTCCATCATCAGAGGGAAATGGTTGGTATATATGCATTTGGGTTCAAGCTGGTCCTGAGACACAAGGAAATTGCATGAACAAGTGGCCCAGGTACCAAGGCCAGAGTCCTGCCTAATGCTAGCTAGTCTCACAGAGCCTGTACTCAGAAGGGGTTCTTCTTTGGTTTAAAGCTTGGCTGTCTCTGTCTTGAAATTCTTTATACCAGGGGGCCTTCATTTTCATTTTGTCCTGGGTGTGTCTATGAGAGAGCTCCTGGAGGAGATCAGCATATGAATCAGTAGACTGAATAAAGAAGATCCGCCCATGTGGGCAGACATCCTTTCATTCACTAAGGACCTGAACAGGACAAAAGGGCGCAGGGAAGGAGGATCTCTCCCTCCCTCTCTCTCTCTCTCTCTCTCTCTCTCTCTGCACCAGGACATCCACTTTCCCTTGCCCTCTGACATTAGAGCTCCTGGTTCCTGGTCCTGCAGACTCTAGGACTGACAGCAGCAGCACCTCTCGTTCTCAAACCCTGGGTCCCAGCCTGAGTTATGACGGCTTCCCTGGTTCTCCAGCTTGCAGATGACAGAGTGTAGGACTTCTCAGCCTCCATAATCGTGGGAGCCAATTCTCATAATAAATCTCTTATATGCCTATATATAGCCTATTGTTTCTGTTTCTCTGGAGAGCCCTGAGTAATGTTAGTGCTCTTTTTCCCATAGACAGGATTCAGGGGTCCTGGAATCAAGGCATGGGAATGGGAGTGTGTTCCCTCACTATCACCACTAGTGAAAATTTTGCTCCTTGTCCCTGAACCCATGGCCTCCTTTTGTCTGAAAGGTTTAGTTTTCAAAGGTGGAGCACATTCACCACAGCACTGATTCTATTAAACCGGAAGTTGGGACTGCCCTCTGGCCTCTTCGGGCTCCTTTTGCCAGGGATCAGCAGACTAAGAGGGTGCTGCTGAGCTCACGGCAGAGCTGGATCTTGTTGAGGGAAGCTGGTTGCAATTTTCTCCATGGTGGGGATAAAGAGGAATAGGTGGGGTGTCTGGGATGCAGGAGATTCTTTGGGGGAACTCCTTTTCCTCCAGTGTCCTGTGATAAAAGTCAAAGGTAAAGTACAGGCTGGGCTGTTCATGCCCAGACCTTGTGGGGATGAAGTTGAGTCACTCCATCAGGTAAGGAGCCGTGGCCACTTACTGAGGGCAAAGGAAGTATTGAATGGGTAGTAGAAGAAGGTAGCTACCAATCCATCTCGGACCATATGGCCAATCAGAAATGAGAACTGTAATAATTATGAGCATTTCTTTCTTATTTTTCTGTGAATAGATTAACCTACTTCTCCCTTTTTTTTTCTCTCCCACTTCTTTACTATCTAAAATAAGATGTGTTAATGGTAGTTAACTTTGTATCTTAGTATTTGAATTACTCAGCTGCAAAAGGAATGAACATCACCCACAGACGGATTAAATAACAAAACAAAGCCAAAACCCAAACTCTGTGTACTCTTTCATAGAGAAGGGAGAAGGTCACTGTGGCTCTGATGGTACGTGAGACAATTTCATCACATGAGGCAAAGTGGACATTAAGTATGGTTAAAAGAAATATGTATGGCTGCCAAGTTTTCATGGGGTGGATTGTGGTTAGCTAGGCTGAACCTGTGTTTCCCAGAGTTCTCTCCTCTGTATGGTTTGGGTTAGGGCTGGCCTCATTTGCATAAGATTTGAAAGGTAGAAGTGAAGCTATTGTCTTGGGCTGCTGGTGAGGATCTATGGGTGAGGCTCCAAGTTGGGCACACAGCTCTGCCGGCTCTCACCTGGTACCCTCCTTCCTTTTCTGAATCCCAGGTCAGGAGCAGATGGAGCTGTGTATAAAAGTGCCAGTTTGTCCTGCAGGTCACTTATGTCATTGAGCATCGAGGTGGTGAGGTGCAGAAATGCCTCCCATTTACCCTTCCAGGTTTTAGCTGAGCCTTGGTCTCCCTCACTTCACACCCACTTCCTTCCGGCTCTGCAGACATGGGGCTAATGCCTGATGCAGACGGGGCAACCTTCAATGGACAACCTCCTCATTCTTCCACTCCCTCCCCTAGGTGACACAGGCTAGGTCTCATCACTATAATAAATCCCTTAATTTTATGTCACTCGGAGTGGTTCATCTTTCTTTTTGCTTTTCTTATGTGTTCTTTTTAGATAGTCATGACACTAGGGTGTATTTTGACATATTACATACATGGAGAATGACTTTCCAGTCTTGTGGTTGCAGATGATGTGGAGTTTCACTGGTTGTGTATTCATATGTGAACACAGAAAAGTTCTGTCTGATTCATTCTACTGTCTTTCCCTTCTCCATCCCTCCTCCCTTCCCTTCATTTTCCTTCATCTAATCCAATGAACTTCTATTCTTCCCTTCTCCCCTTTTATTGTGTGTTAGTATCCACATATCAGTGAGAATATTTGGTCTTTGGCTTTTGGGGACTGGCTTATTTCACTTAGCATGATATTCTCCAATTCCATCCATTTGCCAGCAAAGGCCAGACTTTTTCATTCTTCTTTTTGGCTGAGTAATATTCCATTGTGTGTAAAATACCACATTTTCTTTAGCTATTCAACTGTTGAAGGGCACCTAGGTCAGTTCCATAGTTTAGCTATTATTAATTGAGCTGCTATAAACACTGATGTGGCCACATCACTGATTTTAAGTCCTTCCAGTATATGACAAGGAGTGGAATAACTGGGTCAAGTTTTCCATTCCACGTTTTCTAAGGAATCTCCATACTGCTTCCCAGAGTGGTTGCGCCAATTTGTAGTCCCACCAGCAATGTATGAATGAGTGTACCTTTTTTTCCACATCCTCACCAACATTTATTGTTACTTGTATTCTTGATAATTGCCATTCTGACAAGTGAGATGAAATTTCCATGCAGTTTGAATTTGCATTTCTCTAATTGCTAAAGATGTTGGGTTCATCTTTCTTGATTGAACCCTGACTACACCTATACTGATAGATTTTCTTTCAAAATCCTATTGTATCTAGCATCGCACTTAGTCCTTCCAGTAACCCCTTCAGGTATATACTACTAACCTCATTTTGAACATATGGGATTTGATATCAGAGAGCTTAAGTGATTTTACCAAAGCCACATAGCTATTAATAGCCAAGTTAAGACTCAAAGCCAGATCTAAAAAATTCTGAGTTCAAATCTCTGGTCCCCAAACACTTTGAACCTAATTATATTGCTGAATCTGTGTCCTTGTTGCTCTGCTTCTGATCCTGGTAAAACCAGAGGTTAAAAAATAAGATTTCATGGGTGGTAGTCATGAAATCAACTTTACTTTTGTCTCCTGCTACCTTCTCCTACCCATGGCATGTATTTTTTCCCCCGCTACTATGTACAAACTCAGGCTCAGTGACTTTTCTGGTCATTAGTAATTGACAGAAAGTTCTGTAAACATGTTAGGGAGTTAAACGTAGTCTCAGTTTTAAAAATCCAATCTGGCATATTAGTTGGTACTTTGATTTAGAGTTAAATTAAGATTCCCTTCTTCTCTGACCCTCTCTCCCCACACAACCTTCTCTTTGGTTAAAATTGACCGCAGTCTAACTGCCTTTAGAAAAAGATGTGGTCAGCACCCTTGTCTCTTTTTGGCCTGTCTCCTGCCCTACCCACCCTTCTCCCCAGGATTGGAGTTGAGAGGAAAGAGCAGAGGCAGGGACTAAAAGCAAACAAACAAACAAGTTTTACATTCCATAATTGACATACCATAAATTCACTCCTTGCGAGTGTGTAACTCAGTGATTTTTAGTAGAATCATGGACCATCGTAATTTTAACTGTTAGAATATTTCTATTACCCTAAAAATCATTCTCAAGCCCATTTGAAGTGAACCCCTTTCCCTAGTCCAAGACAACCTCTGATCTGTTTTCTGTCTTTGTGAATTTGCCTTTTCTGGACACTTCCTATAAATGACATCATACAACATGTAGTGCTTTGTGTCTGGATTCTCTCACTTAGCATAATGCTTTGGAAGTTCATCCACGTTGTGACATGCATCATAAATCTGCCCCTTTTGGTTGCTGAATACTGTTCTATTGCATGGAAATACCATGTTTATCCACTCACCAGATGATAGCTATTTGAGTTGTTACTGCTTTTTTTTGACTATTATAATAATGCCACAATGAACATTCACATATGTCTTTGTGCAGATTATTTATGTTTATTTGGGTTTCTTCTTTTACAAACATCATACTGTGTTGATAATTGTAGCTTTAGAGTAAGTTTTGAAATCATGTAGTGTAAATACTCTGATTTTGTTGTTCATTTTCAAATTTGTTTTGCTTATTTCTAGGTCCTTTGCATTTCCATATAAATTTTAATTTTTTTCTTTGCTAAAAAAATAAAAAACAGAAAACCTTGCTGAAAATTTAAAGGGATAAACATCCTTATCTTTTTCTGTTTTGTGTTGTTATAGCAAAATACCTGAGTCTGGGTAATGTATAAAGGAAGAAAGTTTATTTGGTTCATGAAATCTGGTGAATTTCCAGTAAGCATGGTTCCAGCTCTGGCTAAAGCTACCCTGTCTGTGTCACCACACAGTAAAGTGGAAAGGACACTGGCTGTGTGCAGAAGGGACCATGCACATTGGGCGGGCTTGCTTGATAACACACCACTTTCATGAGAACTAATTCACTCCCTGAGGCTAGCATTAATCCTTTCTGACCCATGACCCACAACTAACCACCTTCCTAAAGGTTCTACCACCTCTCACATGGCTACCCTTGAGGACCAAGCTTCCAGCACACTTAACTTTGGGGGATACACTTGAACCAAATCCAAACCACAGCAGTCTTAATAACACTGCATCTTCTTAATGCAAGAGCATTTAAAAGTATGTTGCTTAATTTCCATATATTCGAGGATTTCCCAGATTTATTTTTTTTGTTGTTTTATAGTTTTAATTCCTTTATAGTCAAATCCCATAATTTATAAATTTCAATCCTTTTAAGCACACCGATTTTAAGTTTTATAGCCTTGTACATGGTTTTTCCTGTAGAACATTCCAGTGTGCTAGACTAGAAATGGTATTAGAGAAAGGTATTTTGCAATGATAAGATAGTCATCTGATGGCTGTGGAATGCATATGACTTCCAAGCACATCTGAAACATTCTCCAGGTATTATTGGGTTCTGCTATTATTTATCATATATTTCTGATGTATTGACCATTTTTGTCTTTATAATATGTTCTTCTTGGTCCCTAACACTATTTCTAGTTCTGAAGTCTATTTTGTCTGATATTAATATAGCTACTCCAGTGCTATTATGAATACAAGCCCATAAAATAAATCAACACACACACACACACACACACACACACACACACACACACACGTGTGGAGTTGTGGCCCATTTGTGCTGCTGTAATAGAATAACAGAGATGGAGGGATTTATAAAGAACAGAAATTTATTTTCTCACTATTTTGGAGGTTGGGATGTTTAAGATCATGGTGCTGGTGAATTTGGTTTTCTGGCAAGGGGTACATACTCTGCAGGGAGGACTGCTGTATTCTCACATTGTGTAAGATAGATGGGCAAGTTAGCCAAGTGCTACATGAAGGTTTTTTATTAAGGGCTTAACCCCTTTCACAGGGAGTTGCCCTCGTGGCCTAATCACCTTTGAAAGACTCCAACTCTTATTACTATCACACTGGCAATACCTGAGTTTTGCAGGAGACACATTCAAACCATAGCAGGCACACATGCCTGCACACACTCACACAATGTTTGTGTGGTTGTTAAAGTCTTATATATGCTTGCCGCTTTACTGCCTAGTGTCTTAATAATTGGTTGAGAGTGGGATATTGAAATCTTCAACTATCATTGTTCAACTTTCTATTTTTCCTCACAAGTTCTGTCACTTTTTTCTTTATGAATTTTGGGGTTCTGTTATTATTTGTTACATTTTCCTGATGTATTGACCATTTTGTCTTTATAAATTATCCTTCTTTGTCTCTGATACTATTTCCAGTTCTGAAGTCAATTTTGTCTGATATTAATATAGCCACTCCAGTGCTATTATGAATACTGTCTACATGGTATGTCCTTTTCCATTCTTTTGTTTTTAACTGATTTCTATCTTTGAATCTAAGATGTGTTTCTTGTAGACGGTATACAATTGATTCTTACTTTTTAAATACAGTTGATAATCCCTGCCTTTTTATTAGGTTTTAGACCATTCATATTTAATATGTTTATTTTTATGGTTGAATTTTTTATTAACATTTTGCTATTTTTTTCTAGTTGTTTCTTATTACTTTTGACTACTTTCTTTCTGTGATAAGTAAGTTTTTAAGGTTATAATTTTGATTTCTTTCTTTCTTTCTTTTTTTTTTTTAGGACAAAATTTTGGGATTATTTTATCTTTATTTATTTATTTATTTTGGTGCCAGGGATTGAACCCAGAGGCCCTTAAACAATGAGCCACATCCCCAGCCCTCTGTATTTTTTATTTTGAGACAGGGTCTTAATAAGTTGCTTAAGGCCTTGTTAAGTTGCTAAGGCTGGCTTTGAACTTGTGATCCTCCTGCCTCAGCTCCCAAGCCACGAGGATTACAGGTGTGTACCACTGTGCCCAGCTTATTTTGCCTAATTTTTGAGTGTCTTGCTGAATGTAGAATTATTTGTTCACAATATTTTTATTTTTTTATTTTTTATTTTATTTATTTATTTCTTTGATACTGGGGATTGAACCCAGAGGCACTTTATCATTGAGCTATATACCAGACCTTTTATTTTTATATTTTATTTTGAGAAAGGGTCTTTCTATTTGCTTATAGCCTTGGTAAGTTGATGAGGCTGGCCTTGAACTTGCGATCCTCTTGCCTCAGCCTCCTGTCACTGGTGTCACAGGTGTGTGCCACCATACCTGGCTGGTTCACAATATTTTTTTAAAGACTTTGTGCTATTTTACTGCTTTCTGGTCTCCATTGCTCATAAGAGAAGTCAACCATTAATCATGTTGATGTTCCCTAGGTATGCTATTTCTTTTTTTTACTTTCTTGAAGAGTTTCTCTTTGTATTTTTTTTTTTTTTTAAGAGCTTCATTGCTGGGTGTGGTGGTACACACCTCTAATCCCAGGGGCTTGGGAGGCTATGGAGGATCATGAGTTCAAAGCCAGCCTCAGCAAAAGGGAGGCGCTAAGCAACTCAGTGGGACCCTGTCTCTAAATAAAATACAAAATAGGGCTGGGGATGTGGTTCAGTGGTGGAGTACCCCTGAGTTCAATCCCCCCAAAATAGGGTTTGACTATGATTTGTTTAGTCATACCTTTATTTCTGCTTATCTCACTTAGAGCCTATTGAGTTTCTCAGATCACTAGATTAAAACTTTTCATCAAATTTCAGAAATTTTATGCTCAAATGTTTTTCCCTCTCTTCTGGGATTTCTATTTGTGAATTTTGGCACAGTTTATGTTATTTCAAAGATCTCTGAGGATCATTCATTTTTCTTCTCTCTGATTTTCAGATTGGTATTCTTCTATTGATCTATCTTATCCCTAAGTTCACCTATTCCTTATTCTTCCATCTTAGAGGATCTTTTGGTCCTTTAGAGATTTTTTTTTTAAGTTGTACTTTACAACTCATGAATTTTCATCTGGATCCCTTCTTTGTAATTGCTGTGTCCTAATTGAGAATCTCTATTTGTTAGTTCATTGTTGTCACTCTCTCCTAATTCTTTAAACATTGCTTTCTTTTGCTTTTTAAAAACATTTATAGTGACTGATTTTAAATCTTTATCTGCTAAATCCAAAAGCCAACATTTTAGGACATTCAAGACAATTTATATTGATTGAATTTTTTCTCACATATGGATCTAACTGTACCATTTGTGTGTCTTGTACTTTTTGTTGAGAACTAGACATTTAAGAGAACCTGTTGTAGCAACTTTTGCTTCTAAATTTGCTTCCCATGGAAGGCTGCTATTGTTTCATTTGTACATTTACTTTTTACTTGGTTAAAACTGCAAGATGTGCAGTATGCAGACATTGATGTCTCTGTTTTGTCTTTAATATTTTTATTTATAAGGTGGACTTCCTTGTTTTTGTGCAGTGTAGTGATGAACCAAGGGGTTTGAATCAGCCTTGACCTACAGCACCGGAGTCATACAATTCTTACCCTGAGTTCAAGTTTTTAAAGTAGAAACTCTTCTCAGGTTGTCGTATGTCTTTATCTGATATCCAGAGTGCTGAAATGACTGCTTCTGTCAATGATATTCAGATTTATATGGCTTTGGGAGATCAGGTTTTTGATCTCCTCATTCAGCCATAGCTAGATATCCCTCTTTCCACAGGAAAGTTTTCACTTGACTGGTACAGTTGCAAATGGCTCCACTGCTTTCTCCTGAGCTCTCTGGCGGGTTCTCTTCCATTGGCCTCTCTAACTGATCCTTTATGAACTTGGTTGTGCATTCTCTTCTTTTAACTGATTCTCCTCCACTTGGTTTGGGTTTCTAATGGTCCACTTCATACCAACTCTTGATACTGTGGTTCAATAATTCTCCCAGGTAGTCTTCTTGGATAAGATCTAAGTAGAGCTCCAGGCTCACTTTCTCTCTCCTACTGACCACGTATGATCCTTAGAAAACAGGCATTTAATCCTCGTCCTAACAAGTGCAAGGAGTGCCAACCTTTAGTCCACCATCAAATCAAGTCACCATCTGTGTCTCTTTTCTTCCAGGTTTCCAAGACCAAAGTCCAACATGGTCCCCAATTTCCAACTTAGGTGGGCACTTAGGTGGGGTCCTTGGAGTCACACCTCTGCAGCTCTCCTCATTGTGGGGTGGGGAAAGAAACTCAGTGCAGGTCTCTCAAAGAAATCCTCATGCCATTCTTTCTCAACCAACAGGTTTCCAAGGCTTTTCATAAACTCCTTATAAAAAGGGGGTTTTAGAGGCCTGAAGTTGGATTCTCAGATATTTCCTTTTGAAAATCAATTTCTTACTCTGAAACATTATTTTAGAGTTTCTTATCTATTGTATCTGGCTGCTTCATTAAAAATTCCAATTCAGCATCCTGTTACACTCGTGTTTATTTTCAGAGACTTTTCCTAGTCCCTTTCAGACTAAACAACACTTCTTAAAGTTATGGTTGTTCATAGATGTTATATGAAAAATGGTTCCTGTGAGGAGATAACTTGGAGGAATACCGTGTGAAGCACAGGCAGGTCCCTTTGGCTACAGGAATTCTCAGAACCTTGGATATGCTGATATATGCTGTGAGGTTCAGGGGAGGCTGTGGAGTACATAATTTTTATCAAACTTTTTGATCAGATCGAGCCCCTCCCTCACCTTTTTGGCAAACTATTTCAAGGGGTTAGTTTCTGTAGGAGATTTTTTTGAAATATTGACCCTAAAGGTACCAGTGGAAAGGGCAGCTATTTTCTTCCTCATCCAGAGAGCTAACCTCAGGACAGGGCCACATGTTGCCCTTGAGCTCCTGAATAAAGCAGTTCTGAATGTTTCAAACATTTGGAATTTTTAAAAACCTGAAGGTAACAGAGCTGGATTGTGTGGGTCCTCTGGTGGACTGTGGATCCCCTCTGGCCAGGTGCCCATCTTGTTCATCGTGTGCCTCAGGGCTTCCTACATTCCCTGGCACTCAGCAGTAATGAATGGACGAAGGCTTCACAGAAGGGGTTCTTTGCTGCTGTCTCTTCCTTCTTTTAAGGAAGGTAAGAAAGGACTTTATACCAGAGTCCCAAAGCACAGATATGCAGCATTAGGTGCTTATGAATCACCCCCCATCTGTAAGAATCTGTGTTTATGAACATTTAACACAGAGAAGGATGTGTTAAGTATGCAAATGTCCTGTGCTCTTCTGAGGGCATTCGGGGTAAGTTTTATCTCTGTGTATGATTGTGTACACACAGCTGAGCAGACCAGTTGCTGGGAACTTTCCAGAAGGAATGAATGGGATGAAACAGACTGCCAGCTTACCGAGTAGTAATTAAGAACAGATTTTTAACATCATCATTTCCCCATTTTTAAGATATTTTCCTTTAAAAGACAAAACCAATGAATGATGAAACATGGTGTGCTTCTCCTGGAGTCCCTCAGTCTTCCAAAAGTCCTGTTCAACTGCACACACACATATATGGCAGCCCAAGTCACACGTACCTAAACATTGTAAACAGTCTCAGATGATTTCTCAATGGAGAAAAGCGTGTGTGTGTGTGTGTGTGTGTGTGTGTGTGTGTGTGTTTTGCCCATCTTCACCCTCAATACAGTTCTTGGAAAGATTTCTTTCTTTTTTTTTTTTTTTTTTTAATATCCCCAAATACAATTTCATCCTGAAGATGACTGGAGCACTTGGTTCTGAGCTTTATTTTTTTAAGGGTTTTCAAGCTATTGAAAATAGGGATAAAATGTAAGTTTGTGTATGATCATGATAGTGCAAGATTCTCGATCCAGAAATGACAGAAACAGGCAGCTCTGTCTATTAGTGGGTATGGTCTTCTCCAGTCTGGGAACCTTGGACTCTGATCATGGACTGTGTAGGGGGTGTCAGGAAAGAATTCCACCCCTTCCCTGCCCACTCAAGGCCTCTGCTCACTGCCCGGTATTCCTTCCCACATCTGGCCAGGTGTGGTCCATTGGGTCAGAGTTTGCCTTACTGGCCTCTGAAGGGGGCCGCATACCAGATTAGACGCACGCGTGGCCTGCCTCACTGTGGGGGTGGAGGTGGAGGGCTGCCGCCAAGCTGTCCCAGGATTGTGTGTCTTGTGGTTAAACACTTAGGGTTCTGACGTAGGCAAGGCAGCAGAGCTGACCCTCAAAGCTGCTGCAAACAACCTGAGAAGGCGTCTCAGAAATGCAGCCCTTGCCTCGGAAGGAGACGGTCTTTAAGGAGGTGGTGGGGGGCAATTTTCCAATCGCTGCCTATTTGGTGTGGTCATGTCTGAGCCAGGGGAGATTTCTTAACTCTGGGCAAAGAGACTTGCAGAAAACAGGATGCCAGGAACCTGGGGAATTGAATGTGAATGTTAAGTGCATTCTTGGTATTAACGAACAGAGGAATGGTGTGTGGGGGCGTTGGGAGGAGGTGGAGATAGGAAAGAGGGGGACGAGAGGAAAAGGTATGGAAGAATAGCGGACATCTGTAAGGTACAGATATCCCCTCGTGTAATCCTCACTCTAGCACATGGGATAGATTCTTCTCTTAATCAGTACTTTGCAGGGAAGCTAAATGATGCTCTTAGCAGTAAGAATCAGAACTGGGATTAAAATGAGGATTTTCCAAAGCCATATTCTGAGGCCTTTCTATTATACTTCATGACAATGAGGGACTAAAAATACCTTCAAGCTGCTGTGACATCCAGTTCATGTCCTGCTGAAAGGCACTTTGTTGGAGGAAATCGTGGTAGATAGGGGTTTTCTCTCTCTTTAAGTGTATCCTTGGATGTGACTGTTAGATAACAGAAGTTGAGGTATTCTATCCTAAAAAATGTCAGTGAGAAAAGCAAGATCAGTCTAGATCAGACCTATGATCAGAACACCTAGTGAGTGATGTGTCTGTGATAAACTGGGTCTAGTTCAGAACAAACTTATGCCTTCTATGTATTAATAGCATCCTTGATAATGGAGTTCACCCTTTCCCTGAGCAGAGCACCCCGGGGGTCAGCAGGTTGATTCTGACAGCCCAAGTGGTGTTAAATGTTAGTCTTATCTGAAGAAAACACTTTCACAGGAACATCCAAAATAATGTTAGACTCAGTATCTGGGTACCACGGCCTAGTCAAGTTGACACATGAAATTAATCATCACAGACAGTAAGCTTTAGAAAGTTGCTTGCCATGCTAAGGTCACACAGCAGTGAGCAGTGGGGCTGGGGATTTAGCCGAGGTCTCTGATTGTAGCATTTGATCCCCTTCACCACTGATAGCCCATGTCAGTCAATCAGAGCAGGCATACATTAGTCATGGAGAGCGTCATATGGTTAGACGGCATATTCTTGGTGTTCTCATTAATCTTTCCAGAGTCCTATTATGGCTCATGCAGACTAGGGTTCTACCCCCCAGCCAATGAACAAGGAGGAGGCTTTGTGAAGCCTGCTTCCCTCCATGATAGGCTGTGCCTTGGAAGGACTGTTTGACTTTGGAAACTGTGTCAAGCTTACCAATTTAAGATACCGCACCAAGCAGGTACAATTTTCCAGATGGGTACTGTGCTGCATACCTTCTTCCTGTATGTTCAGGGAACAGGCATGGAATACACAGGTGAAGAAAGATGGAGGCCCATACCTGGTGCTCCTGAGAATAAGAGAAACCCCCACCTATGTTAGGACTCTCTGGTAGAGTTGGGGTGGAGGTGAATAGTTGACCTTGGAGAGGACTCTTTCGAACTTACCAACCTCGAAAACAGCTCCACAGCCCTGAGAGGCCCATATTTCATGGACATCCTCTGCTTCTTACTAAGATCACCTGATCACAGGTGGGGATGATTCCCAGACCTGGGGTGTCCTGTGGCTCCTCAGCCTCTCTTCCCCTATTCCCATTCTTGTCACACCCCCCACCTGCCACCTCTAAGTCTGCGGCCCCACCTCGCCTCTTCTTTAATTCCATTCTCTCTCCCTTCACCTGGACTGGAGTCACTTATTCCCACTTGTTCTGCAGCTGCCCATTTCTATCAATTCTTGGGCAATTAGTCTGTGGCATGATTTCCTAGGGAGGATGGTTGCACCATAGCTCCTGATAAATAGAAAGGGGTCTGTCATAAAACTCTCTTATGCCTAAGGAACTTTTCTACATCCTTTTTCTTTTTCGGGGGGAGGTGTATAGGGGGTTGAACTCTGAGGCACTTGACCACTGAACCACATCCCCAGTCCTATTTTGTATTTTCCTTGGAGACAGGATCTCACTAAGTTGCTTAGTGCCTCGCTGTTGCTGAGGCTGGCTTAGAAGTCGTGATCCTCCTGCCTCAGCCTCCTGAGCTGCTGCATCCTTTTTCTTTACAATAATAATTAGTAATAGATCTCACTTATCTAATACACTGAAAAGGACAGACAATAAACAGTTGGAATAAAAGGATTAAAGTCGAGAGGAAAATGGTGCTAGGAGGATAGACGTAAGTATAGAGCCAACGGTTGCCTCAGATCGTCACTGAGCATATGGTGGAATTGGGAGAAAGGGTGAGAACAGGGTTGGGGCTGTGACTCAGTGGTAGAGCGCTTGCCTAGCATGTGTGAGCACTGGGTTCAATCCTCAGCATCACATAGAAATAAAATGCGTAAAGGAAAGGTCTATCAACACCTAAGGAGTACTTTTTAAAAAGGGTGAGATCACTTGAGGAAATCTGTGATGCTGGGGGAAGGGCCGCCTTGGATTCTGACTGAACCCTGAGGAACACTGACCGGTAGGAGGAAGAAGAGGAACAGGGAGAAGGGCAGGAGGGATGGAGAGACAGGCTGACCTCCAGGAGAGGGGAGCGCTTTGAGAGAGGGAAGGGCTCAGCATTTCAAAGGATGTGAGAATGAGGAATGTCAAGATTGGAGTCACCTAAAAGTCCACGTGACCTTAGAGAGAGCAGCTGCAGGGATTTAGGGCAGGATGTCAGAGGGTAGTTGGGGAAGGGAGGGGTTTAGGGAAGAGAGAGCACTGGGTTTAATTGTGAGTGGACTGTGGCACTTTTCAGTTCTAGAATTAACTTGCAGTTGGTTTTAACCTGGTTGAATTAAATTGACTACAAATGACTTGGGAGGAATAAGAATCCTTCACTGAGTTCTTTTTTTTTTTTTTTTATTGTTGTTGTATTATTAAAGATGTTGCAGAAGATACATAGAATTGGAGTAAGAAAGCTAGACCAAGGTCCCAGTTCCCTTGTTTGCTGACTATGTTGTCTGGGGCAGGACTCTTATCATAGACCTATCTTCTTATAATAACAACAAAAAAGAGGTTATGATAATAACTTCCAAAGATGTGAGGTTCAGAGAAGATATATATGAACCAGGTTTTGGAAACTATGAAGAATTAAGCAAGTGCAAGTAGTCATGTTAAAAATCATTGTCACACTCATAAGCCAATGCTCAGTAACTGTTGCAATACTTAGGTGAATTGATGAGTATATCAGGTAAGATTACATGTGGCCACAAATGGCAGATGGCCCAAGGATAACAGACATGCATAACAAGAAGTCTGAAGAAGGTGGAGCCACTTATGGATGTCATCTGGGGCCCATCTCCTACTTTCCTGATCCTTCATCCAACACCAATGGCTGTCATTCTCAGGGTTGCAAGATGGCTGCCTCATGGCCAGGCATCACATCCATACTCTAAGGAAGAAGAACCAGGAGAAGGAGGAATAAGAAACATCAAAGGGCTGAAGGAGCAGGTCACTTGAATCTGACCTTTTCTTAAAGAGTTTTGTGGAAGTTGCCTCTGTCTTCTGTACTCCAATCTCACTGGCCAGAACTGGGTCTCCTAGCTATCCCTGGCTACAAGGGAACCTGGGATGGTGAAGATTGTAGGTTTCTGGCTTCTTTACTCCAGGAAGGCAAGGGAGAAGGGACTTGCCAATGGCTTCTGGAAGCCAATTCATAGTGTCTGCTACAGGGTAGAGCTCTCTTTGCCAATGGACCCTTGTCTTGAGGAAGAAGATGGGGGAGGCAGTGAAATACGATGCTCAGGAGAACAACCCAACAGTGACCAAACAGCAGGGCTCTGAGGCCCTCTGGGGCTCAGATCAAGATAGCTTGGCTAATCCCAAGACTTGGCTCCTTCTGACAATCAGCTCTAACCAGCTGCAATGAAAGGGCGAATGGTTCCAAGTCCTATCTATACTGTAACTGTGAGTAAGGGACACCTCTATCTCCACACCATTCAGCAACAGAAGGTTCACTGGAGTTGGGCTTTAATGGTGATTTTTGCTTATCCTTGCCCCCTCTCATTAATGGGGGACTGAATATGCACACAGTTACCTTATCTAACTGTATAAATAATTTGCGCATGATGAACTTTGCATTTTAAAGTTCATCCTCCAATCTTTGGGAGCCATGAAGAATAAACCATACTGGAAAGATGGCCCCTAAACTAAGTCATTTCCTCTAGCTCCTTCAGCAGGCTGGAGAAACAACTACTGAATTCCAGACCCCAATGCCCAGAAGATTCTGTACAAGTCACCCGGGTGATGGAGTGGGAGGTCCTTTATAGTGGGACTCCTGAGTGTGGGGGCAATGGGAGAAGATCAAGGACTCCCCCGGGGGGTGCTGGCAATCATGGAGGAGACAGTTACTTTTGACTGACATCATTTCCAGTCCTGTCAAGCAGATGAACCACAATCACATTTTTCAAAAAATTAAATGTAATTTTTAGAAGTATGAATAAGAGCTATTGTAAATGGCTCAAACTATGTATATAAGCAATGAAGTAAGATGAATTGACTGGCACTGAGTTGGAAAAGCTATACAGAGGCAGGGAGTGTGGAACATAATTTAATAAAAATAAACTTTTTTTTTTTTTTTTTTTTTTTTTTTTTATACACACACTCCCAAAGAAGAAATGGAAAAGTTGTTAGGGTGTGGACCAGGGCTTCTAATTAGCTGCTGGACGGTGCCTAATCTCTGCCTCCCTTGCCCAGCACCTTCTGGGGACATTGTTGGAGAAGGGGCACTTTGGTGGAGAGGGGATTTCCCCTCCTGCTGAGCTGGCCTTCCACCAGCCTTCTGCCCGCTGCCCAGGGTCGCGGTGGAGAGAAACCCACCGCGCAGGTGGCCACTTGTGCCTCCCTAACCCTGACGTGCTTCCTACCAGAGGGAGCCCTGAAAAGTCTCCCTGCCAAAGTGGGGAACAGCTAGCCTCATTGTGTGCCGCGCCCTGCCTGCCGCTCTGGCCCTCCCTCCCTCCTCTGCGTTCTGTCTGAAAGTGTGAAAATTACAAATCCCAAGGAACTGCAATCAGAACTCTACCTAGGGAAAATTCAGAGTATCCCTGCCATAAATATCCCGCTCCAAGACGCCTGACGTCAGAGCGGGGCGGGCGGGCGGCGCGAGGCCGGGCGGGAGGGGAGCCGCCGGGCTCCTCGGAGTACAGTCGAGGACAGAGCCGAGCGGCGGAGCGCCGAGCAGCGGCCGCCCTGCGGGGGACCCGGGCTGCGGGAGCCGCGACGCGCCATGGGGGCCTCGGGGTAGGTGCCGCGCCGCTCCGGGGAGGCATCGCCACGCTTTCCACCCCTCGCTCTTTACACTGCTGAGCGCGCACCGGAGAGGCAGCACCTCCGCGGGCTGGTTGTTTTGTTTCTCTCTCCAAAGTGTTTGCAGGAGCGCGGACGGACGTTGGAGTGGGCTCCCGGGGCCTGTGTATGCAAGTGTGTGTCCGGGCGATTGCGCGTGTTTGCATTGTGATTGTGTGAGTCTGTACTGGCACATCTGGACACAGGAAATGTCTATGGAAAACTTAAAAAAATTTTTTTTTTGTGTGTGTGTGTATGTGGCTTTGAAATCGGACTCCACTGTTGTCACAAGTGGACAGATAGAGACAGTGGCTCCAAAGCTGACAACTTTTCCATGGTGGCTTTTCCCAGTCCAGTTTGTGCTTCACTTGGCTGGTTGGGAGTCTTCACAAGCCCCCAGCTTCCACTTGGAGGCCTGGCCTCTGGCCGGCAAGCAGGGCAGCCCAAGCGGTGCTGAGGTTCTTGTTCTAAGGGCAGTGGGACCACCAACCAAGGAGCATCTCCAGAAAGGGACACTCAGCACCTGTGACTGGAGCTCACCCTCCGACCACGTTGTGGTCCTGACCTCTCCAGCCATGGGTCTCTGACTTAACTGGGAGAGGAAGGATCTGGTTTGGTGGCAGGTAATTGTAAGAAGGATGCAGAGGATGGAGGAGGTGGTGGCCCCATGCTGTGGCCCTGTGTCCAGCTGTGCCCCAGAACCTAGAACAGGGTAGATGTCTCTGCCACATGTGCCCATGGTGGGGTGAACTCCAGGTTCTCCTAGAGTGCTTCCTGTGATCCCCCAAACAAGATGCAAACTCCTCACATAAAGAGACGTGTCTGAGCTGTGGGATGGAGGAAGGGGGGCAGTGAGGGAGAGCGAGAGAGATTTTTATCAAAATTGAACACAGATTGCTGAGGTCTGGGCTTGATTTAACTCTTCGCTCTCTGCCGTGGCCACTTCTCTACAGTTTGTGTGGTGGATTTGGAAAGTTCCCTAGGGTGGGAAGGAAAATCACACCTCTCCAGGAAAGAGTCCCCACAGGTTTTCCTTGAAATCCACAGAGGAATGATAGCAACTTCCCATCTTTAAAAAATTTCGAGTTTTGTGTTTTCTGACTTCTGAGTTTGGCGTCAGTTTCTTGGATTTCCATTTTTTACCCACTGGGGATCTAGATGGGGGACAGCGGGCTACTAGGGCAGCGAGATGAGAGGCTGTGGGCTGCAGGGACCAGTGGGCCCTGGATGGCACAGCACAGGACACTGCCTGCCGGTAGCAGGAACTCATGAGCAAGTGACCGCAAGAGAGCTTGGGTTGTCAGCTTGCCCCTCGCCAGGTCTCTGGTTTTGTATTTTGCAGTGGAGCCAACCTACACGTTTGGGTGGGAGGGAGATTATTGGACTCTCCCTATGTCCTAGAAAAATGAGAGAATGAAGGGACAGGGAGGAAGTCTGGAAATAAAAACAGACCCACAGGAAGTTGAGATTTGGGAAGGATTTTAGAAATTATACAAATTGAACCCCAGGGAAGTGCCATAAAAGACTGAGCAGGCGGCAATGTCAGAAATGGACTCATTTAACTTCAGGAGTACGTTGCCCACTGAAGCGAAGGGAAGAAGGAAATCACTCTGTGGACAATGTCAACAAGAGTGCGTGTGGACAGGGGCGGCTGGGTCCCCGCGAGATGACAGGCGCGCACATGACTGCGTGGTGATTGGCATGGCCTCGGGCTCGGAGGCATCAATGGTCCATTTCTTCATCTGTGCTGGGAACTTCATCCCACCCCCATTTCTTCCTCTAAAAAAACAACTGTGCTATTATTGTCTTGCTCCCTGGTAGCTGCACACTCTGGCTGCTAACTTCTAGCCAGTTTTTAGGACTTTCCCTCCAGATCCTTGGATGCTGAGGGAATACTTGTGCCCCCATCAGGACGAAAAGGGGAGAGAAAATTCTCCTGGGCCTTAGGACTCAGGAAGGTGGAGGCTGTGAAGGCAGGACCAGTAGTAGGAAGCCTGTGGATGTTTTTGCCTTTGGGGGGCTGGGGGGGTGGTTGAAATACTACTGCTCTCTGTGAGAACATGCCCTCCCCAGTCCATCCTCTTCCCAATTCCCTGTCTTCAATGCTTTTTTGACTTCACATTGTCCCCATTACTGAACAGGTTTGGGACCGGGGTAAGGGATGAAGATAGAGGTGAAGTGTGGGCGGCAGTGAAGGCATAGAGATAGTGAGGGTTGCGAGACTTTCTTCTTTGACTTTAGCGGAGCCAATGGAAGTGACAAGTCGAACTGTTCTCACTTGTTCCCATTATTTAAAAATAGAGAAGACTAAATACCCCAGGGCAGAGGGGATCCATCAGATAGGACTTCTGGAAATACTCTTGGTCTAGCATAGGAATCCCCAGAGGTGGGTGCCGGTGGGAGGCTGACCCCCGAGAGTTAGACTTTCAACTCTTTCAACGTGTGGAGTTTCTCCGAAGGGTGAGTGGAATCCCGGCCCTTCTGGGTTTGCCTTGAGAGACATCTCACCCACCTCAGACCCAGGATGAATTCCCAGGTCACTGACACTTGGACTAATATGGAAGTCGTTTTACTGTTCCTTCCATGAGCTCTGGCTTCTAACTAGTTTTTCATCCTCTCTGAGATCAGATTAATTAGGGAGAGTGCATCCTCAGGCATTTTTGAAGGTCCAAAGGACAAACACACCCAGCAAAATGAACAATGGAGGGTTTGTTGTTGACTTTGGTAGCAGTTGACTCTCTAGGTCTTACCAACCAGAGACTCTGTGAAGCATCCTGTGCCACTTACCTCTGGACGGCGAAGGCAGCATGGCCCAGTGGAAAGAGTGCAGACTTGCAAGCAGACCACTCTGGGAGAGAACTGAGAGCCCTGGGAATCAGCAGCCTGGCATGCATTACCTACTTCTTCTGGGTTTCAGCTTCCTCATCTGTAAACTGAAGACAAATACAAGCTTATTACAAAATGACATTTATGCAGAAGGACCAAGAAGGAAGCCAGGAATGCTGCAGTCCCTTAATAAAGGAAATATCATTTTTTCAAAAAATTTTCAGTTTTTCAGCTATCAGGAGCCATTGTTATTTGGAAAGGACCCCCCCCACCCCATCTGTCCTCATATTTTCCATGATTGCAGGTCAATGGCTGGAGTTGCTGGGGTTCCAGTCACCTTTACTTCCTCTAGGAAAGGTAACCAGTGAGGATTATCCATGAGCATGCCTAGTCCATTATCCTGAGGGGTGAAGGAGGCCTTAGCCATATTGGATAGCTGACCCGGAAATGATCCCCATGTTTGAGCTATGTTGGGAGGGAGAAGGGCAGCTGAGTAGGCTGTGTGTGTGTGTGTGTGGTGGAGAAGGGAGGGGAAGGGTAGCCTGGTGGGGATGTGGGGGTCAAGAACAGATGAGTCTGGAAGAGCAAACCTGAAGGCAGAGGTTGGTTAGGCAGCCATTGCTTCTGGAGGGTGCTCAGGTCAGAGTGAGGGAGAGTCTGAAAGGTTGTGAAGAGTGGGAGCTTTAGCCTTTGTAAACATGTCCAGTGGGTGCGAGTGGGAGGCTGCCCCCTGAACCCCGCTGGATACAGTATCCAGGGGAGTGACTACTCTGGGGAAGGAAGGAGAATCTGATGCTGGAAAGAGCAGCTGCAGGTCCTCTTGGCCCATCCCAGAGCTGCTAAGTTATCCTTCAAGTTGACATTTAAGACTTTGAAGATCACATTTGTTTTTGTTTTGTTCAAGCTCTCTCTTTAACTGTGGCCTGGGATGACTTTTAAGCTTTTAAGAGGCTCAGTCAGTGGCCAACTTCTCTTGAGATGGCCCAGATTGGGGGTCAGTGGATTCCTCCCTCCTGGCAGCATCTATTTCTCCAACTCACTCCTCACATTTTTTGGTTTGTTTTTCATTTCATTATGAGGTTCTAAAACTGCACAGTAAGATGTTGTGGAGGGAGGAAGTGCCTTGGCTTTGAACTTGTGCATGATTGTGCTAGTGCTGCCCAAGGCATATTAGAATAGTCTGATAAGTCATTAGCTAGTGTTGTGGGTTTCTTTCTAGGTTGACAGAGAGGGGGAGACATGGACAAACACCTGGGAAAAACAAACTTTAGGCAGTTTTATGTCTCTTTAAATCTTGGACTAAAGCCTGGTGTAGTGGCACACGCCTGTAATCCCAGCAACTCTGGAGGCTGAGGCAGGAGGATCATGAGTTCAAGGTCAGCCTCAGCAACTCAGCAAGGCCCTAAGCAACTCAGCAAGACCCTGTCTTTAAATAAAATATAAAAAGGACTGGCTCAGTGGTTAAGTGCCCCTGGGTTCAATCCCTGGTACAAAAAAAAAAAAAAAAAAAAATCTTGGCCCAAGAGAATCTGAATAATTTGTAGGTTACCCCATGGTTCTGTGGAAAGAGCTGTACAGTCAAGCATACTTGGCTTTGAATTGTGGCACCACCAGGCCATAAGACATTCAAACTCTCTGAGCCTTCTTTAGCCGTTACATGAGAAAAATAACTACTCTCACTTGCCAGCATTGCTCTGAAGATGAAATGAAATCATACATGGTCAGGACCCAGGATATCATACATATATACCTTTCCTGTCTCCAGTTCTAAGGTCAGGAAAGTACATGAATTTGGACATTTGTCCATAAGTCAAAGTAAACAAGCCACTTATCTGAGGCTTAACAACAGTGCTCAGAGGTAAGATGTCCCAGCCTGGAGATGGAGACCTTCATTCAAAAGCAGAGCACAGATCAGCACTCCCCAGCCAAGCAGAAGGTAGTGCCCTTTGACTCTCTATGGAAATAAATGAAAGGGCAGCATCTTACTCATCCCTGAACCTGGGCTATTAGAGAGTTCTCCATAGATCTTGTTTTAAAAGTGCCCCAAACTGTCTTGGTTCAAAGAATCCAAGTCAAAACTTGGTTTAAAAAAATCACTGAGGAGCACCTAACACAACTCAATAATATTGGCATGGTTTAATGGCAACTGTACTTTAAATTTGTGTAACGATCTGCAGTATGAAAGGTATATACTTTCATTTAAACATCATAATACTATGAGATTGGTATTAACCACATTTTACAGCCCAGACCCTGAGGACTTAAAAGACTTACCCTATTTTACATGACAAGTAAATGGAAGGAACAGAAATCAAGTATTTGTCCAAGCAGTGGGTCTCAACTTCAGCTGCACCTTAGAATCACATGGGGAGCTTGGAAAAGTACCATCACCTGGGCCCATGATAGGCCAATTAAATTAGAATCTCTGGGAGTGGAGCCCAGGCATCTTCAGTTCTGCAACCTCCCCAGGTCATCTGAAGTCGTAGACCAGTTGAAAACCCCTGATTTAAGGGGAGCACGTAAAGCACCAAGTGATCCAGGATACCTGGCATGGGCAAAAGGAACAGGTAAGACTTTGCTAGGATTTAAGCTCTGTGAGGGCAGGGACTTTGTATGGTTTTCTTTGTATCTACAGAACCTAGAAGAGTGTCAGGAAGATACTCAGTAGACATTGGCTAAAGGGATGAATAAACAAAATACTGTAGACAAGGAGCTGGCAACTTCAACACCCATATCCAACCTGTCACCCTGTTTTATAAATAAAGTTTTATTGGAACACAGCCATAACCCATTTGTTTATGAATTATTTATGGCTGTTTCATGCTGCATTGGCAATGTTAAGGAGACAAAACAGAGACTGCATGGCCTACAAAGCTGAAAATATTTACTTTCTGGTACCTTCCATGAAAGGTTTGCTGGTTTCTGTTCTGAATCTGACATGAGGAATGGTTGTAAGGAGGCCTGCAGAGAGTTTGAGAGAAAGAGAACAGAGCAAGCGTAGTAACTTAGGGAAGATCATTTTAGCACAACCATGAAGACTTATGTTCCAGGAGCAGGACACAGTGGTGTACCCTGTCATCCCAGGTACTTGGGAGGCTGAGGCAGGAGGATTGCAAGTCCCGCCTGGGCAACTTAGTGAGACCCTGTCTCAAAATAAAAAATAAAAAGGTCTGGGGATGAAACAAAAAGGCATTCTAGAATAAGAAAAATCTGTGTGCCATTCCTGACTCCCCACTTACCTATTGTAAGAACTTATAAATTATTTTGCATTTCCAGTTCTTAGTTTTCTCATCTGGAAAATGGGGATGATAATAAAATAATACCTGCCTCACAGGATGGTTTTGAGGGTTGTCAGCCCCTGGCCAAGAGCCCTGGCTATGATGGTTGTTAGCCAAGAAGTGGGAGAACTAAGTGACTAAAGTCAAAATCTAAATCCAGTATCATGAGACAGAACAAAGGCTGTGTAGGAAAAAAGCAGTAAGTAAGCCTGTGTGGTGAAGACCGAAGTGAGATTTCTGAGATACAGGGTGTCCTTTCAAGACTGCATGGGGGAGCCAAGATGGTGGATTGGAAACAGGTAGCATTTCCAGCTTCTCTGTGGCTCAGAATCAATGCAGCATGGCTCAGGCCCCAGGTGCAAGTGAGCTCCTGTATGGTGCACTGCTGTGTAGATCGACAATTCCCATCATTCCTCAAGGCTTGGCTTAGGTTTCATGGCACTGAATCTAGTCACAAGAATGTTCTTCTTCTGTACCCTTGTGCATAGTTCTCTCTACCCAAAAGACCCTTCTGGAACCAGTCCTATCTTCCTGGCCTACTCATTCTTCAAGGCTTACTCAGATGTCCCTTTTTCTCAAACTCCCTCTGCAGGCTCCTTAAAACCATTCCTTCTTCCTTAATTCCAAGAACCTGGCACACAACTCTCATGAATTTAACCCGTTTCATTACAGTCAAAGAAGGACTAACTCTCCTTCACATATGTCTTCTATATGTTTGGAGTTCATCAAACTCAAATTGCAGTGTAGAATCCACACTTGGTAGCCAATTGGCATAATTTAGACCCTTAATCCAACGCAGTAGTCTCTGTCAACCCTTGAGGAATAAGATTTGCTCAGGTGTGGATGGAGTTGCACGAGCCAATCCTTACAGCCAACTCAGTGGACGAGAGCTACCCAGTTTACAGACTGTGTGGACACTTTGTGTCCTTATCCCTCCATTCTCTACCATCTGGAACACTTCTATAGTGACTAGCTAGGGAAGGGGAAGGATGGAAGAAACTTAAAACCAACTCTTTGACTTCTTGTGAGCACATGTGGTGAAAAGTTGGGTTTTGGCTTCTCTGAGCTTTTTGTGTATATGTGCCAAGATAATTGGGAGTTGGCTTGGTGTGGCTGGCTTTCATTAGCACAGTAATATAGGAAGCATAGTCACAGATATAGCAAAAAGCAGATAATTCCCACCTTTACTCCTCTACTACAGAATGAGTTGCATAGTTTGTATAGATTTTAGTGACAAATTTATTTTGGTGGCAGATATATTTTGTACAAGGAATAATGTTAAAATGGGTTTTTTTTTTCCTAATGGTTATGGGGCAAAGCATGCAAAACTCTTCACATTAAATTAAATATTTCTTTTGATCATCCTCAAATGGACAATTAGGAGCTGCCTAAAGAGAAAGGAGGAGAGAAAATGAAATGGGCCCCTGCTACATATGTGGTGCTAAGTGAGTCATTTTAAAAAATCTATTGTTCATTTAATTTTTGCATATTATGAAACCATCTTTTCCTTGATTAAAGGAAAGATCATGCAAAGACAAGTAGAAAACTCACTGTGTAGTCCTCCTTTACACCTTGGCAATTAGTGTTCATATCTGGTAGCTGAACTTAAAGCTAAATTAAAAACCTTTGCTATTCCTCTATGCACCCAATACCTACAGGTATATAAACAGGCACGGAAGGGTGTGACTTATTTGGCTTACACCGAAATTGAATCTTTCTCT
The DNA here is from genome assembly GCF_902686445.1 of Sciurus carolinensis. NCBI lineage: Eukaryota > Metazoa > Chordata > Mammalia > Rodentia > Sciuridae > Sciurus > Sciurus carolinensis. Next base: position 115,682,842 of record NC_062219.1, on the reverse strand, counting down.
GCGTGCTACTCTGCAAAAGACTTTTCTTCCCCTCAAGGGTATCTCTACAGAATGGGTCTAATTTTAAAAAAAATTTGTTCTGATTTCTTTATGCCCAGACATACACAGCTTTACCTTTTGGAGATCATGTTTTGCTTGCTAGAATGTTCTTTTTTTTTTTTTTTTTTTGGTACTGAAGATTGAAACCAGGGCCTTGTGCTTGCAAGACAAGCACTCTACCAACTGAGCTATATCCCCAGCCCTAGAATGTTCATTTTTTATCAGTCAGTTATTAAATGAAGTTTCATCCTGGACGGTCACCCTGAGCCCACCAGACTAAGCATCTTACATTGCCCAGGAAAGCTTTGCTTGGGTGCTCAGGCTGCATGATGGACATACACAGCTTGGCGGACCACCATGGGGTATGACTATGCTGTGTGTGCTTTCCTCTCCCTAGGGAAGCTAGGAATGTCAAGTCCTATGGCTGCCTGTGTTGGTCAGTTTTTCATTACTATAACAAATACTTGAGGTGATCAAATGACAAAGAAGAAAGATCTATTTTAGCTCAGTTTTGGGGGTTTCAGTCCAAGGTGGGTTGACCTTTTTTTTGAGCCTGTGGCAAGGTCACAAATCATGGTAGGGAAGTACATAGTAGAGCTAAGCTCTTCACCTCATGGCTGGTATGTGCAGAAAAGGAAGAGAAAGGGGCTGGGGCACACCCAGGGCACACTCCCTATGAACTAAGACCTCCCACCAGACCCCACCTCTTAAAGATTCTGCCACCTCTCAGTGGTCCCATGCTGGACCTTTAGTGGCATGTGGGTCTTAGGGGGACATTCCATATCCAAACTGTCAGCAGTGCCCTCCCTCCTCACGAGAGTTAGCCTTGCCTCCATGGGTCTCCTTAATCCTGAATATGTGGGCAATACAGCAGGAGGCACCGAAGGCTGATAAACTAGATTGGAGAACAGCGCTATTGGAGCAAGTCAGGCTGCGTGGTCTAAAGGTCATGTGTTTGGGCTCTATACTCAGACCATCAGGCTGGATCCAAATCTCTGTGTGGTGGATGCTGGGCCGTGCCACCCAGGCCCCTTAGGACCCAGTCCCTAGTGATAGGGAGTGCTGGTCTCTAGGAGTGAACTCAGCTGAAGAGACCCTCCTTGCCACAGTCACTGCTGACCATGCTGTCCTCCTGGGACACCCCATATGCAGTGACTGGGGAAGCTATGTAGGCCTGCTGCCTCTGTCCTAACATGGGGACATTCTGAGGAGCATCCCAGCTTCCCCTGGGCTTCCGGGAGGCTGCCTGGAGCTAGCTCTCCTTCTCTCCACCCAGTACTTCCTTTACCCTTCCCTCCCTCTTCCAGGTCACCATCCAAGTGCCCTTCTTGATAAACCTCCCACCCCATTCACTCTGCCTCATGATCTGCCCCCTGACGACCCTGCTTTGCCATTGAATAACTTGCCCAACGGGTCACCAACCTTGTCTGCCCTCCAGTTTTCTCACCTGTAAAAGGAAGATCATAGCATTCCCTTCCTCACAGCCTTGCTGAGGCAGTTAAATAGGAAGGTTTATCACATCCTTGGCACAGAGCCTGGTACGACTCCATGAGATTGGACAATGTTATATGAATTTGCTTGAGCCTGTTATTTTCTGTATCTGTGTTGTAGCTAGGTGAGACTATGGAAAAGTGCATTTTTTTTCCTCTGTGTTCTATTTTCTATGCTTTCTAGGTGACCCCCCACTGATTTTTTCTATGAACAGAGTTGTATCATAACTGGGCAAAGTGAGCTAATATCCTGACTTTCAATGTCAAGTTCACATTTGTGTCCCACCCCACGCTCATCTGAGGAGGGTGGTTATATCTGGATGGAAGCATGACCAGATGGCTTTGTTGCTGTTCTGTCTGGAGACTGGGGGCTGGGCAAGTTGACCTTGGGGATTCCTCTTCACCTTAGTGGTGCTTTTGCAATAGATAGAGGGTGGTCTCAGGGGACCCTGCTGGTCCACTGGGAGCCACCTCCCTGCCTGCATAGGTATTCACATCATGCCTGCGTGGGTCTCTCAGCCAAGCCTGATTCCCCCTTATGGGTGTTCATTTCTGACCCCTTTGTCCCAAGCACGGGCAGTCTTTGACACTATGCTTTGAACATCCTGCCTCTCAGGTTATGTACCCTGGTCACCCAGCCAGAATGCCAAAGCAAAGCCTGCCAGTGTGAGGAACGCTTGATATGCCAGGCACAGGGACCCAGACACATTCCCAGGAGCCGTGTCAGCCCTGCTTCCGGTTTCCTCCCAGGGACATATCCCCCAGCTTCAAGTCCTTTTGACCAGAGCAGGGAGGGCAGAAAGTGATTCCAGGTCAGTGGGGAGATGTGTCAAAATCTCCCCAGTGCCAGAGGCAGCTTTGAAGTTAGTTTGAAACAAATTCAGATTTCTGTGCACTTTGGGCGGTAGAAGGACCAGCCCTTTCAACTCTCCCTTTCTCCTCTCCATCAATAGATTTATCAGCCTGTCTCCCACCATGAGGCATTCTCTGGCAGTTTCTCAGAGATAGAGTTGGAAACTACTTTGCCATTCTAAGACACCCAATCGATAATTAACCGTCAACACTGCCCCGAACAGAGGTAATGCTATTGACGCCCATGGCGGCCTAAATGGGAGCTGGGGCTGATGGAGCTGATGGACAGACAGGATTCCTTGACGATGAGAGGTAGCGAGGCCATTTATTCCCAGCAAAGGCCCTGGGTTCAGATAGCCTCCTTTCTAATGCCGACTCTACTTCTTGGTACCTGTGACCTTGAGCAAATCACTTTCTCTCTCTGTGCTTTAGTTTTCTTATCTGTAAAATAAGTCTTAAGAGGATAAAATGAATGTATTATGTGGTCTAAAAGAAAAGAAAGTACCCAAAGCCATGCCTGGCACATAGCAAGCACTAAGAATTGTTGGCATTGACGGTGATGATGGAGAACAGGTACCACGTTTCCTTAGCTCTTCTCCCCACCATCCGCGGGGTGCCTGGCACAGAACAGGAGCTCAGCAGACAGTTATTAAAGAAGGTGTCCCACTGCTGGTTTCAGTTAAGTGTCTGCCTACCTAGACTGCTCAACTCTTTACCAAAGAAAGAAATGTATTTTCCTCTTTCAAACTTTGCATCAATTTCTTTTGAAATGCAACCTTATTTGGAAAATACATGATTTATAAGGACATTGCTCAATCACTTTTCACAAACTGGACACTGTGTAACCAACACCCTGCTCAAAAATTGGAACATTGTAAGCCCTTCCTCCCTCTACCCCATCCCTTCCCCAAGAAGGCCCCTGTACCCATTTCCATTTACTGCCCTTCCATAATCCTGACTCTGAATGCCATTGATTAGTGTCTCCTGTTCTTGAACTTTGTATGAATGGAATCATACAGTGGATACTTGTCATTTGGCTTCTTTTGCTCACTGTATTGTTGTTGTGTTTTCACTCTTGTGTAATATTCCACTACATGGGTCTAATACTTTTTATCCATTCTTCTGTTGATGGACACTTAGATGTTCTTCAAGTTTGGGGCTGTCATCAATAGTGTTGCTGTGCATGTCTCTGCACCTGTTGGGTGAACCCGTGGATTTCTGTTGGTACATTCCTGGGAATGGACCTACTGGCTCATTGAAAATACACATGCTCACCCTGAGGAGGTACTGCCAGTCTTATGAAAGGTTGTACCATGTTTTCCATTTTCTTTAAAGATGAGGAGCAGGTGCAACTGGGTAGTGAAGAAGCTGGAAACCTGGTGATACACTGGATGCTCCCATCCTCTACACCCTTTCTATCTGAGAGTTCACATGTTCTAGGACCTGCTGGGTGATGCAGTACTCTATCCAAGAGACTGTGCTAGGCATTTCCACTTACTCTACTTCACCAATTCCTCATAGCAACACCACAAGCTGGGGCTTATGAAACCCTTTTACAGATGAGGAGAATGAGACTCATGAAAGGAAATTTGAGTGATTTTCCAAAGATCATATAAGAAACTATCAATCAGGATAGGAAACAGAATGCCCAAGTCTAAAACTCATGTAATTTGGAAACCCCTAGTGACTCATTTTGGCTTCATGTGAGCCCTGGAAGGAAAGACACAGACTTAGGGTCTGTTCCCTTAGGACCTGGGCAGGCTATGGGCTGATGTCTATGAGAAGTTCTGCAAAAAAGAGCAGAAATAAGGCAACCCAATGACCTTGGGAAGCCAAATTGCTTTCCTACCCAGGGGCTGTTGGAGAAAGTCATGAATTTCCTGGAAGGCAAGGGAGACCATATAATTTACTGTCTAAACCAGGACTCTTTCAAGAGTGAAAGGGGCACTAACTGGATGGGACAGTAGGGAAATAGGCATAAGTCGAGACTTTCCCAGGTAAACTGGGATATATGATCACCCACTAGAAGTCTGGGTGGGCATCGCCCTGGTCATGGGACTGAACGGGTCCTTTTTAACTCCTTCAGAACGTGGTGTGGAGTTTGCCCTGAGCTCATAGTTGCTCCTAGTCTCTGGAATTTAGTCAGACAGGGTGTCTTCTGCTCTCCACACCATTCCTGGCCCAAATGGGACTTCCTTTGACAGATGTATTCACCTTTGAGATTTATCTGCCACTGAAGCTTCTAGAAGGCTAGGCCTGTGCCTTAGGCACTGTAGCATTTATGGCACCTAGCCTGGGCACAGAGTTAGCTCTCAGGAATAATTTACTGACTGTATATGCCATTTATCATGTGGTCCCTCCCTCCCTTCCTTCCTTCCTTTCCTCCTTTGCTCCCTCCCTCCCTCCCTTCCTCCCTTACTTTCTTCCTTTCTTTTCATAGAACAAGAGCTTAGTTTAGATTCTTTCCTCCTTTTCTTGGTTATTGTTCCATTGACCTGAAAGAGAAGTCTGTGTTGTATATGTGTGTGTGTACAACCAAAAGTGACAAAGAATAAAAGTGGTCAACTTAATTAGTAGCAGATGACGCTGTATCATGGCGCTTGGTGTGAGGATCTAGGTTTGAACTCCTGCCTTCCCCTAGTTAGCTGAACCACCTTCCATGAGCTACTGAGCATTTCTAAGTCTGGGTTTTAGTCCTGTGTGAAATGGAAATGACGAATGACAGTAATCCCTGTGGTATAGGATGGAGGTGAGTCTGAATGACAAAAGGCATATGGAAATTGCTTGGTGCACTGCAAAGAGTTGAATGATTCTGTTGGTAGTGGTTTGGGTTGTTCAACAAATATTTGGGAAGGTGCTGGGTGGAAGACACTCTGTGTTGAGTCAGGCTCTGGGAGTGAATCCCAGGGAGAAAAACTCCCTCCTGCATCCAAGGTTCTGGTCTCTTAAGTGACAGTGTATGTGTGGCAAGCCCACAGGACTGGGAATTTTTATTAATAAGTAAAGGAGGAATCAGCAAATTCTTCAGGGCCTTAGGGATTGGATGTGAGTGTCAAAGCTAAGGATGCAAAGGATAATTAATTTCTTATTAAGTTCACAGCTGCATTCCACTAGAACAACAGCAAGAAATGTTTGATGGCCTGTGTAGGCTGAGTAGATTTGGTATAGCACAGTGGCTTCTAGCACAGATTCTGGGAATCAATCTACTGAGATCCAAAATCAAATTTCACCACTTAATAGGAAGGTAGCCTTGAACACTGAGCCTCAGTTTTCTCACCTGTAAAATGGTAAGAGTAATTAGTGCCTATTCACAAAGGAAGATAACATTAAGGCATGCAAAGTACTTAGAACAGTGCCCGAAATAATGTGCGCTCCTTAAGTATTTGTTATTATTATTTGCCAGATCATTTCTTTTGCCTTGTCGTTCTAGGTAGTATATGGTGCTAATGTAGTACCTATAGAAGGAAACATGGTTTTGAGATGGGGCACATCAGGGAAGGCTTCATGGAAAAGAGGCATCCCATGGTATGTTTTATTTTTATTTTTAGTTTTGGGCACTGGGGAATGAACCCAGAGCTGATTTACCACTGAGCTATATCTCTAACCCTTTTAAAAACTTTTTATTTTTATTTTGAGACACTAAGTTGTTTAGGGCCTCATTAAATTGCTTAGACTGGCCTCAAACTTGCAATCCTTCTGCCTCAGCCTCTCATAGGCAGAGGCCACTGCACCCAGCTCCAAGTTATATTTAGAGTTCTTGTACATCCTAAGCAAGAAGGGCCTTTCATTTCATCATTGCCCTGATGTTAAAGCTTGGAGAAGATTCAGTAGGGAAGAGCATCTATCCCTGAAGAAACAGATTGAGTGCCTCTTGGAACTAAGTAACTGAATAACATGTGGTCCCTGCTCTTACACACTTCCAGACCGGTTCATCCATTTGCCACCATCCTTGTGCCAGGGACTTAGAGATAGACAAATCCTCATACTGCATGATACTCAGCAGTATCATGGTGCAAAGATCTAGAAGAGAAGAATACTGTCCATCTGTCCTATCTCTTTCAGATGCTTGAAATGCACTTGTCTAAAACCTGCTCTATATCAATGGATTTCAAATTATTATCGTGAGGAATAGACTGCCTTTTAAAATGGCTAGTGGAGAAAACTTGGCATGTCAAAGGTATGCCGCAGCACAATGACTCATATGACAGAATACTGTCCCATCTGATGAGTGTTTATGAGAAAGGAATGCTCAAAGTTGAGGGATTTAGATTACATTTAAGAGTTTAGGCCGTGTAAGGATATTACAGAGTCTCCTCCCAGGTTTACGTTCTGCTGCTGGGATGGTAAATACATGGGGCTTCCTGCAGCAGGAAGATGGGCAAATGGGTTCCTGTGGTTTGTGATGGCCACAGGGTTGTGTGTCTTACAGGCAAAGGCGCACAATGAAAACATTCGGAACTCTTTCGATGCCATCAACAGGGTCTCAAAATGTATCCCCTGCCCCATTGCCGGGGGATGGTGGGAATCACTGCTTCCTCTCTGATCTTACAGCTCAAAGACTCACGGTCTCACAACCAGTATGCAAAGGAAATCTTCCCTCTGTGTCCATCTACCACTCTTCCCCGCCCCTCAAGTTTTCTAATGGAGAAGTGACGAGGTACCCACCCCACTCCAAGTTTCACAAATTGAAAGAAAAGTTCTTTTGGTTTCTCAATGATGCAAATATGGGTCTAACATTAAGATGAGCCTATTGAATGATAAGCCTATGAAAAGATGCTCAACTTTCCTTGGAATCAGGGAACTACATAAATTAAATCACAAGGAGATTCTGTTTTATACTCTTCATTTGGCAAAACAACAACAATAAAAAAAACAACCCCATGTTCATTATATTAGCTGTCATGCCAAAAATAACCCCTTTTTGCTGTGGGTGAAATTAAATTGATATGAACATTTCAGAAGGCAATTGGGTACTAGCTAAGAAAATTGAAGATACATTTACCCTGTGACCCAGCGATTTCACTTCTGTGTAAGTCTAGAGAAATTCTAACACATGGGAAAATGAGATATGTTCAAGAGTGTTCACTACGGGGAGGTTTCTGAAAGTTAAAAAGCAACCCAGATGTCTATCATCAACAAGAAGACTGGTTAAATAATTTGATGCATACAAATAATGGAATACTGTGGAATACAGTGGGAAATCGGAGCGTTCTAGAAAGACATGTGCCCACAAGGGTGTACTCTCAGAAATAATTAAGTGCAAAAAACAAGTTGCAGAAAGATGCTGGAGCTATTAAGTTTAAAACCATGCAAAATAATACTCTTATTTGCAAATAATTACATGTGTGATCAAAGTATAAAATCATGTTTGGGAATAACCACAGAATTAGGGAGTTGGCCTCTTCTAGGGAAGGAGCATGGAAGGCTGGGAAGGGGCATTTAGATCTATAATATTTTATTTCTTATCCTGAGTGATGGGCACACAAACGTTTGTTTTACCGTCTATATTTTTAAAATATCTAAAATATATTTTAGTTTTTAAAAAGTCGATTTTTAGAAACAGCACAGATTCCTAATCCATCTCCTCTGCCCGCTGGCATGCTGCAGTGCCAACATGAAGCTGCTCCCCATTTGCTCCAGGTTCATCTGGGACATTTTAGTAGATGTGACATCTCCAAATAGGCCACATGCACATGGTAATCACTGTTTCTGAACAAAAATTCTCGGCCTATTTTGTTTTTTTTCCTGACTTGTGGATTGGTTGGGATCATATTTTTTGATGGTGGTGGAAAGGCAAAATAGGGTCAGAGTAATGGAAACCAAACAGCATCTCCCAGGCTCGTTCCCACATGGCAGACTGATGCAACAATCTCTCCCCAGTTGCTTCCTTGGGAGTTTCTGGAATTTCTTGCACGTGCTAACTGACGGTAGCCATGAGCAATGGTCTCAGGTACCTCTCATTGCCACAGTGCGGAAGGATCTCCTCCTCCCACCACAACTGCCTCCTCTCCATGACACTCTCCCTCCCTTTGGACTTTCATTTCTAGGCAGCCAGCTGGGGCTCTGGGCTTTTGTAAACATCCTTGTGTGGGACAGTGCCTGCCACTGGGAATGGCTTCACTCCTGCTTGACTGCACTGCCAGGCTGATTTCTCTTCTGAACATCTCAGTGAAATGCAGTGAATTCAGCTCAGGTGTGTGCCTCATGCTTTATGATAGCCCCCGTCCCTGGGAATCTGGTCTGAGCCCAATCCAGGTGACACTGTGTTGGCCTCCAGTGCCCCATCAGTCCTCTACTGTGCAGCCTCTGTCCTTGACCAGGCCCAAGAACCTCACCTCCCCGTTCCACAGCAGTGAGGCCCTGTCCAATGAGATGGCACTTACACTGCAGACTGGAGTTGTGGGTGGCTCCTGTCTGTATCCTGCTTGTTTATGCAGCATATAATTCACCTTAATTAAAAAGAGGGAAATCGCATGAAATGGGGGACTTGTTTGAGCAAATCCTGAGAGTATGGTTGCTCTGCAAAGGTATGGCATAGTCTGTACCAGTTGGATCCAGGTAGGAAACGGTCCATGCTCCCCAAAGGACGAAAGGACTATTGGCAGAGAGATCAGGGAGGAAGGTGATGGTGTGGCACCCAAGGGTAAGCAACTCCAGGAAGCTGTTAGCACTCCTTTACTTGAGGGGCAAGGGGAAGGAAGTAGTCGTCAGAGTCGTGTACCAGTCCAAGCCATGAGGTGGGGCCACTTGGCAGGTGCTGTGGCTTAGCAGAAAGGGGTGAAAGAACCTCCCTGAGGGCCCTTCTCCTCCTACCTTCCAGTCACCTGCTCTTGCTTGCCATTGACCAAGTACCACTGGGCACCAAAATCCCAGGCATCTGGGTGATACATTCCATAAAGGTCAGCCTCCTGGGGCAGAAGCATGGCAGAGGAAAGCAGGGAGCAGAGGCAGAGGGGCAAGCAGAGAATAACCAGCACCTTATCTGTTTCTATATGCCTTGCAACCAAAAAGAGGCATCTCTTTGGATTCACCCTGTGGTGATGGACAGGACCTTTGTTCTGTGTTTAAAAGGCCCATGTTTTGGAATGAGATTTGAAGATCAAGTATTTGTTGGGCTTTAAATACTTTGCAATCCATAGAGTGGATGTGTGTTCTCTCCAGTGACTGAGCTTGGTGGTCTCTGGTGTCAGGGTATGAACTGGAGACCTGGCCCAGGCTCAGGCCAAGTGGTACACATCACACATCGTGGTGATCTTAAGGGCTCTGACGAATAAGGGCCTGATGCCAAGGATACTCTTGCCTGGACTCTCCTTGCCTCTCCCCTCCTGGCTCCAGCGTGATTGGCAACACTCATTGCCCTCACCCTAAGGCTTGCTTGAGCACGTCTTGCCTCCCGTGAGAGCTGTGATAAGTGCCAGAAAGGAGTGTCCCTGCATGGCGGGAACACAGTCTCTACACACGATGGCAAAGAACAGAGGAAGCAAATAGTATTTCTGAGCTCCTGAGGGGTACAGAGGTTACAACCCATTAAATGAATCACTCTGTACACACCAAAGAGAAGGGACACCTGAAAAGCCACTTAGCAATGAGGCAACAGTTCATACTGTACAAATAAAAGCATCCTTGGTAAAGGAAGGTGAATGGATGAGCCATTTGATTTGGTGAACTTTGGAGGCAGAGGCCCTGTTCTGTCATGCAGTAGCTGTGTGATCTTACATAACCCACTTGACCTCTCTCAGTAGGCCTCAGGTTCTTCATCTGTAAAATGGGTGAAATGAAGGTGCATTCCTCATGGGCGATTGGGAAGATGGCATAGGATCATCCATGTGAGGCAGAGTGCCTAGCACAGAATCAGAAGTGCTCAAGGAATTCTGGCTGTTAGCAACATCATCATCATCATCATCATCATCATTGTCATCATCATCATTGTCATCATCATCATTGTTATTATTATTATTATTATTATTATTTTGGAGATAAGTTCCAATCATGTTTTTGGAAAGAGAAGTAAGCACTCCAAACTTCCAGGGGCCTAGGCCCCTCCCTTGAGTCTGTTAATTTTCTAGTTCATTGCCCTTTTCTGACCAACCTCGCAGGCCTCCTTCTTTGACTCACACTCGAGACCCATGAAGGGCCAACATCAAGATGTGAACCTGGCTGTCGGCTTGGTTCCCTCGAGGTGGAAAGTCACGAAAGGTTCAGGAGGCAAACTAATCTGCAGAGGTTATCTATTATATAGTGCTTCCCAAACTGCAATTGAGAGCACGCCAGGTTCTCACAACGGTCCTGAGGGGGGGAAAAAACCCAACTGTTGTGGTTAAGACATTTAAGCAACACCCTTCTGTCTCTCCTCCTCTTACCCCGGCAGAGCCACAATGCTCAGAGAAGCGCTGCGGTAATAAACTGGTTTCAGATTGTCTAAATAGCACTCCCCGTTTATTTATCCAAAGAGCTGTTTTCCTGGGACACCCTGCAGAAACTAGTTTTTGAGGTTTGTATCAGTTACAATTTGTGTTCAGCTCCATGGAGTAGAAACTTGAGAGTTGCTCTGTCTTCTAGGGTTTTTAAAAATTATTATTATTGTATAAGCTACACTGTTCAGAGTTGGTAGAGTGGTTTCAGTGTCATCAGGGATCCAGATCCAGGGATCTCTCTTTACTTCAGCCTTCTTTAGAATGAGATTGTCGTCTTTGAGCTGCATTCTAAAGAATGGGACTTTTGTCTGCTCATTGTTTCATGGTTACAAGATGACTGCATTGCCCCCATGTTCACAGCTGCATTCCAGGTAGGAAGAAAGAATATTATGAAGCACAGAAGACCCATGCTAGCTACTTCTTTAACAAGCTTCCATGAAAGACCTATCCAGAAATTGGCCAGAACTGTTCAGTAGAGGTCCCAAAGTGCAACAGTCTGGAGGGAAGCTGAACAGTTTTTAACAGGGCATGTTGCTTTTTCAAACAAGAGCAAGGATCTATTAGTATAAAAGAAGGAGAGACAAGATATAGGGGGCAATTAGCATTGTGTGCCACATCGATCAAACCTTTGCTTCTTTCTTCCATGGGTCGATTCTAAAAGCATCCCAGGTAAAACAAAATAAAAACAAAGCAAAACAAAAAGCTTTGTAATCAATAGAGGACGCAAATACTAAGCCACAAGCCACTTGTGCTCACGGACCCCAAATGGAAGATGCTGCTGGTGCCCCAGGCCAGATCCCCCGTTGCTGTGCTTACTCTGGCCGTGCACACACCTTGGTGGATTACCCTTGGCGTATAGCACTCCTCCCTAAGAGGTGCCTGCGAGTTACCATGCTCTAGTTGCTTGTGCCTTACCTGCATCCTGTGCCACTAATGAGGAAAGGGGCAGAAGCCCTGTACCCTTGCCCCTATGAACAAATATGCACTTCACTCTCCGGAGCCCTGCAAAGATGGGCTGAAGTCAGCCCTCACCTGAGACTACATTCTTGCCTGATCCTCCCCTGCCCTCTGGTTCCCCTGGTGCTGAGTGCGCGGCCTTCAATAAACTGCGCATGCGCATCTGCCCAAGGCTCTGCTGAGGACCCACCTCTGGCGTCCAGGAGCAAGCTGGCTGTTCTTCATTTCCCTCCAAGGCACTGCTCTCCAACTTCTTCCCTCAGTCCAGTTTGCTGGCCACTGGTGTGCTTCGGCTTGGTCTAGGGAGTGGGGCAGCTTCACCTTCCACCTGCCTGCCAGGGCCCACCAAGGACATCTATGGACTCCTTAGCCCACCACAGAGGGGAGTCCAGCACCGCCTCTTCTCAAGGCAGATATTCTTAGAAACATTGATTTGCATTCGTAAGCCTACGAACTGTTTGAAGGGACTTGTCTTGTGGTGTGTGTGTGTGTGTGTGTGTATGTATTGTGTGTATTGTGCGATTTTCCATCTTGTGGCAATGGCAGCTGGGTATTTATAGCTGGATCCACAGGGTCGTTCTCACGTGGCTAAAGAAAATGAGAACCTCATGTGGAGTCTGTTTTGTTTTCCCTCTCTGCCTCTGCCATCACAAGCCCTCTAGTCCTTAAACCGTCGCTGTAACCAGAGCCACCCTGAGCATCGCTACCATGGAGAGGTTATGTAAATTCACTATTTCAGGAAAAAGTGCCTGTTCTCCTTCAGACAGGCCGCAGGGAAAATGAGGGGACTGTTGGGAAGAGCTCGTGGGTGGCACCACAGGGTAGTTCTGCCCAGGACCGTCCTTGCTGGAAAGTCTCCCCAGATGAACCCCAGGGAATGTGGATTCCTTAAATTGCCCCATGATCCTGCTGCTCTTTTGAAAGAAAGCTGTTGCTTTCTCTTTGTTTGTCTGTATTCTTAGGTCTTTTTTTTCATTATAATAATAATAATAATAACTATTATTATTGGTTTTTTGATTCATTGTACACGAATGGGGTCCAACTTTCATTTCCCTGGTTGTACACAAAGTAGAGTCACACTGTTTGTGCAGTCATACATGTACATAGGGTAATGATGTCTGTCTCATTCTAATATCTTTCCTTCCCCCAGCCCCCTCCCTGCCCCTCATTTTCCTCTACACAATCCATCCTTCCTCCATTCTTCCCCCGTTGCCCTGTTATGTATCATGATCCACTTATCAGAGAAATCATTCTTAGGTCTTTAAGTCTGTGTTCCGTCTTCTGGGTTGGACTGAGGCTGTGATCTGTTTGCCCAGGTCACTAGGGTTCTTGGGGGGATGCAGTAACTCAGCCCTGGCTTCCTCCAGAATGGAGGAAGCTCCCTAGACAGCAGGGTTGGGAGTTTGCCTGATGAGTCCTGAGGAGCCTGCAGGCTTCCCAGCAGCTTTAAGCTGAGGACACGAAGGGACCCAGGACCCCTGTGAACTCTCTACAACTTTGTTCTGGAGGTCTGAAGCCCACATGTCCACACTCTGCACCTGAGCAGCTGAGATGGCAGAGAATGCAGGAGTGTGGCTGGGGCAGGGGTGAGGCAGGGTCGAACAGGCGGAGTCCCTAGAGAGAAAAGGAGGAGGGGAACTCGAACTTAGCTGCCCTGGCTTCAGGGGTTTGGGGGAGCATACATCTTCCCATTCCCTGGCCATGCCCAGAGTTGTCTCTGCAGCTGTCCCACTACACTGAGGGTTTTCTAAACTCCCACTCTTCAAATTCCTCCATCAATATTTACCTTTCTGAGGGCCCACTTCTCTGCGCTAAACACTTGAACATTTCAAAACTACATTCTCACTACAACTCTGCACAGTGGCTGTTAACCCCTTTAATAGAAAAGGAGACTGAGGTTCTAAAAGATTAGGAGACTTGCCTGCAGTCACATAGTTAGTTAGTAGTACTGAGGGGATTCTATGAGCCTGACCCCAAGGCCCACATGGTACTGCCCCCTAGTAGGTCCCAACTGTGACTCTTTGTGGTGAACTTGACCACCAACTGCCTGACTTTGCTGTGTTGTGACTCTGACTTCAACAAACATAATTCAGTCTACTGCCTCTATTCAGAGTAGAAGGTGACTTCTGATCGTGGGACCAGAGTAACTTGTGGACTGCTGATAACTTGAACTACCTAGTTAGTCCTGCATCTTAACCCTGCCAACCCTCAGCTCTGCTGCAAACACACCCTCACCTTCCGTTCCTGCCTCCTTCCTCCCTTGATCCAATCCTGTGAGCACTAGAGGGTTTCCAAACCTAGGGTAGAGCCAGCCATTCATTAGTCTTTGTCCTGCTTCCAAGAATCCCAAATATACAAGAATCCCTCATTGAAAACCAAGCATTCTTGGGGAAAGTGTGTGTCACCAAGACAGCAAGATTCCTCACACTGGGAAACAGGATGGTGGTGCAGTCCAGGAAAATAAGTGCGGACTTCAGAGTCAGATGGAAGGGGATTGGCTCCCAGATACCCGCTCAGCAGCTGCTCACCAGCTTTCAAACCACAGGTGGGGAACTCACCTTCCCGGTTCATCTGAGGGCACTAACCTGGTGATGACATTTCCCCTGGACAGAGAAGGAGCAAAGAGGCAGGTTGGGGTGTGTATGTGTGTGTGTGTGTGTGTGGGTGTGTGTGTGTGTGCGCGCGCGTGCGCGCCTGTGTGCGTGTTTTGTGCATGTGCTACAATCTGTGCAGTTCCCCTTGGCGTGAACCACTAACTGCCGGCAGAGCCATTGAGTGAATTTTGGGATGGTCATGGTTCCCCAAGAGCAATGAGCCTGGCTGCCCTTCCATGGTGCGGAAGCACTTCCTCTGGGCAGCTCAGCTTACTAGAGATCTAAGGTCAATGCCGAGGAAAGCAGCTCAAGGTGGTTCAAGGACATTTAGAAAGCAGCCTCTCCTGCATATGCAAATTCATAGGCTAGAAACAGAGGACTAGAGCTAAGAGGAAGCATGTGAGGTGGGTGAGCAGAGTGGATGTGGAGTGAATTATAATCAAGAAAAGCTTTAGAAGGATTTTTTTAAAGCAACTTTCCCTCTTGAGCATAAAAAATAATTCATGTTCATCATAGAAAATACCTAGAAGCAGAAGACAAAAATAAAATTAGCCTTAACGTCTATCACTAGAGGACAGGAAGGGGGTTGGATCTTTCACTCTCCCCACCCCAAGCCCCTAGATCCCCCTGGTCACAAACACCACTCCTGGCGAACATGTCTTCCGAGGTCAGTTAACATCTGGCAAGTAACATTCCCAGTCTTTTCTCTCTGCATACATTTTTAAAGAGGGTTGAGGGCATATTTTATGTACAGATGTGAATCTGCTTTGTTTTCTGATTGTATACCTTGCCATCTTTGTAAATTACCATTACCAAATTTGTAAATGAGAGGTTTGGAGCTGGGTGTGGGTTAGGGTATTGGTAGTGAGAAGACTCAGAACTGGGTGAAAAGGGTATTGGATGCGATTAATCCAATAAAACACTGGAGTACCCCATGTGATGGAAGATCTTTCAAATGGCTCCCGTAGGAACTGTGGACAGCAACAAAGCAAGCTCTTGCCTTGCTCATGACCCGATCCCCTGGCCATGAATAGAGCAATGATATCATTTCTGAGGCTTGGTATTGGATAGACACTAAATTGAGCCCTTGATATAGGATTGATTTTTACAACTCTGAGATGTAGGTGGTTAGATATCCATCTCTCAGACTTGGAAACAAGTTTAGAAGAATTAAGAGCCTTGAGCCAAGTCCCTCTTGATAGCAGCTGAGCTGTCATTTAAACTCATTCATCTTTCTCCTACCCATGGTCCTACCTACATGACTTCCCATCCCAGGAAAGAGTGGGGCCTTGGATTACACAGATTTTGCTAAGACTTCCTAGATGGACTCACCATGGAACGAGGGGCACTCTCCTATCATTTCCAATCAGGATAGGCCATCTGCATAAAGTGTGCTTCCCTGGAGAGGGAGTTGCATTGCCCGAGCCCTGCTATCCAGAGCGCGGATCAAGTACATTTGAAGGATTCAGTAATCCCGGTGTCACTTCTCACCCTTTGACTCTTCTTCTAAGAAGTATTCCAGGTTGAATTCCACGTAACATGCAATCTTCCCCTCCTCTGTGCTTTTTAGTCTTAGACTACTCCAATTTGAAGCCATTCACTAGTTGATATTGTGACCAGATGTCACCTTAGGAGCCCTCTCTTAGAGATTTAGAATAAGCCTGCAGAATCCAACCCCCATAAACAGAGGGCAGTGGTTCTCAAATTGTGGGCTCTCTGGGACCAGCAGCATCACCATCACTCAGGAACTTGGTAGAAGTGCCAATCTTTGGGCCCACCCCAGGCTCCTGAATCAAATTCTAGGGATGCAGCCCCGCAGCTTGAACTTGATCAGGTTCACATGGAGAGTCTGGCACACACTAAAAGTCTGAGAATCACTGGTCTTGAGATCTCAGAGATGGTGGTTGATATTTTTCATGTCACCTCCAGCTCTGAGTTCCCATTTCCATCCTGTTAGTTAATTAGCCCTTGGTCACAAGCAGAGTGGCCCAGAAGTTAAGAACACAGACCCTGGAGCCAGAACACTTGGGCTTCAATTCTGCCACTATGGCTCACTCAATATGTGGGTACCCTGGAGTGAGAGCCTTAAATTCCCTCTGCCAAGACCTCATCTCCTTCCTTAATATGGGACCCCAATGCTGTCCCCCTTAGGGCTACTGTGAGCACTTAGTGAGTCTGGGCACGTTAAGCATGTGCACAGGGCCTGGTACATGGTAAGCCTAGGGTGAATGTCAGGTACCATTACCGTTTCATGCAAAACAACTCTCTTTTGCACCATGCTGACCCAATTGTGTGATTTAGCCCTCAGTCCCTGACTTACACACACACACACACACACACACACACACACACATACACACACGCCATTTGCACAAGGACTTTGTGAACATGGTAAACTTTAAAGCTCTGGGAAGACTGATGGTGTTTACATTACAATAATGCAAACAATTTGAAACTGAATACTAGACATCCTTTTTCTAAAAGAGATTACTTAGCCAAAAGTCATGTCATTTGACTTTCTTCTTCTCTCCCTTGGTGCTGGCCCAAAACCTGAACAAACGTGTTCCCTCTCTTTATCATGCTGAGTAGGTGGGCTCTTTGTACCCCAGCCCCACTCCTCAACTTTGCTTCTTGTTCACTTTGCAAATCTAAAGACATCTTTCAGATAATGGACCAACCCCTTTGATTCTTCTGCTGTATTTCTTCTGCACAGGGAGAAGAGAGTAGCAGTGAAACTTAGTTCTTTATAGATGGGCTAACCCTCAAAGCTCTTTAGTGGTTCTTTAGTTCTGCGTTATCTGAATATGTATATAATTTTTCCATCAGTCTGTCAATGTTCTTCCTGCCCTTCGTTCTAAACCTTCATACCCACATAACTAGCAATTTCTTTCAACCAGGGTTTCTTGACCTTGGTATTAGGCCAGATACTTCTTTGTTGTATGGGGCCATGCTGAGTATTGTCAGATATTCAGGAGCATTCCTATCCTGCGCCCAGTAGATGCTAATAGAATTCCCCAGTTGCAACAAGCCAAGACATCTCCCAAAGTTGCCAAAGTGCCCTGAAGGTGGGTTGTGGGGTGGGGAACTACCCCCCATTGAGAGCCACTAAGCTAAATCCTTCCTGTAATAGTATAAGGCCAATACATCTTATTCTGCCCCAGAGTTTATCTCTGTAGTGTATTTAATGTCAGGAGACTGGGTGTATCCAGTGACAAGAAAGATAACAGAGTTCCTGCAGTTTCTGGCTCACCCTAGATTTTCAGGGGGAACCATCAGTGCTGTGTAATTACATTTCCTCAAAGGCTCCACATTTCACCCGTCTGCATTTGGGCAAAGGACATCTTGCTCTGGATCCTCTCTGGTCCTCTTGACCCTCCCCATGGAGCAGGAAACCTCATAGGCACCAGGGAATGAATGGCCTTTGGTTTTTGGCTTATAAATACTCATCATCTCATTTCTAGTACTGAGATTTTTTTTTTTTTCCTTAATCATGTTTAACATTCTTGTTGCCGTAGTGGAAACTTTTGTTCTTTGGAGAGCTTCCCATTCTAGGTCCAGGTCAGATTCCTCAGCAAAACTCTGAACATTTTCTAGGGAAGTTTCATTAGTGAGATTGTACCTTTGATGCATTTACACATCTGTGGTTGGATTCTAGATAAAGACTCCCAGGACCCCAAGACAGACAACTGGGGAGGTTTGCATCTGCAACTCTCACTGAGACACCAGTATCCAAATCCTTTTATGGTTCCATTAGTTTTCTGGATGTGTCTCCTCACACTCTATCATCTCAAGTCTAAGTTGAACTGCCAGTGCTTCTGTTAGTCTAAGTTAGATTATGCTTGATAATCTTCAATTCCCACATTCTGGTGACTTAGGACAACAAAAGTTTATTTCTTACCCATGCTACCTACCACTGGTCAGCAGAGGGGCTCTGCTCCACTCATTATAGTCATTAAGGAACCCAGGCTGGCAGTACAGATGGTCTTAGATGCTGATGTTGGCTGGGCCAAAGGAAAAGAGTGCCTGGTCCTGCCAAACTAAAAGCTCTAAACCACTAAGGACACCTAAATTAGGGTTTCCCAGAGAAATAAACCAATAAAACCTCCTATCTATCTATCTATCTATCTATCTATCTATCTATCATCTATATTTATTTTAGGAAATAGGCTCACACAGTTGTGGAGGTGAAGAGTCCACTATCTGCAGGGCAGGCCAGCATGCTGGAGACCCATGAAAGAGCTCATCTTGCAGCTTATGTCTGAAGGCAATGTGTGGGTGAGTTATTTCTTCTTCAGGGGACCTCAGTCTTTTAAAGTTTTCAACTGATTGGATGGGCACATTATGGAGGGTGATCTGCTTTATGTAAAGTCTACTAATTATAGATCTCATCTAAAAAATCATCTTCACAGAAACATCTAGACTCATGTTTGACCAAATATCTGGTTCCATGGTCCATCCAAGTTAACACCTAAAATTAGCCATCACAACATTTGATTCCTACTCTTAGCTCTTGGGCCAGAATTAACCTTGTGGCCCCACTCAAACACAAATGGCCAGGAAGTACCTTCTGCCATGTTCCTGGAGCTGGGGTTGGGGATCAATAACCAGCACAACTATAAATAATTTTATCTGAGGATGAAGGAAAGCATCCATATGTGGTATTCCCATTGAAATGAGTTCTGCATAGTGGATGCAGAGCTAGCCCT
The DNA here is from genome assembly GCF_902686445.1 of Sciurus carolinensis. NCBI lineage: Eukaryota > Metazoa > Chordata > Mammalia > Rodentia > Sciuridae > Sciurus > Sciurus carolinensis. Next base: position 115,663,790 of record NC_062219.1, on the reverse strand, counting down.
CGACTTAGACCCATGTGCCCCCTTTTTTTGGTAGGAGACCTAAAAGAAGGAGATGGGGTATGACATGACTTGTCCTCCCGGGTGACTGAATTTGATTACTGTTACTGAACACCTTCCTCTGTTTTGTCCTAATTGTTCTCGTTCTGAGTGTTCTCTGTGTGGTGTTGTACATAAGAATCATTTGTATCATGGGTATCATGGAAGAATGCTTTGCTAATTAATTTGGTCTTTGTGGTTTACTTTGGGTTCCATCCTTGAACTTGTCTTTTCTTGCTTGGATCAGACTCATTGGAAAGGGCTCAGGAGCCAGCTGTCATCTTGCCACTGTCTCATTTTGTGTTTCTGACAAGTCCCTTCCCAGTCTGGGCTCTGGATTTCCTGGCTGTCTAGGGAGGAGTTGGAGCAATGTGATCTTGAAGTTTCCTCTTAGCCTTGGCATTTTGTATGCCGTTGGTCCACACCCTCTCGGGTGGCCTCAATGCCAGGGTGTGTGCACTGGCTACCTGCTTTGGTACAGCTGAGGTTGTATGGTAGCGTCTTCCTTCATGAAGCTGGCAGAATCGTTCTGGGTTCTAATTTGAAGCCATGGCCTCATTGGCACCCTGACCTGCTGCACATCCAAGACAAGAGACCATGTGGTATGTACCAGCCAGGAAGGATCACCCCTTTGCCCACTGTACCTCTGCCTGGCTGGAGAGGGACTTGAGAGCAAGGGTATGTTGGGTCAGAGCCCTGGGAGGCATGTAGAGGGTGGGGGCAAGATGTCAATGTTCTGGCTGAGCTGAAACAAAGGGCAGGGCCCTGGCCAGCCTTTCAGGGCTATCTGGGTGAACCTAACATTCAAAGGGCAGAGTTGCAAGAACCCTCAAACACTATACCTCCTCCAGTAGTCACAATTGATGCTTCTGGTACTCACCCTGGCCAGTGGCATGAAGTTCAAATGAGATGATGTGTGATGCAGTGCTACAAATTCATATGTGATCTTAAACAATTATTATTATCATGTGCTGTTTTATTCCACAAATGTTTGGTGCTAAGTGCTGGGGATAGCAAAGTGATCAAAGGTACTAAACTAATCAGAATATAGTATGGTGACAGGTCTACTAACATGGTGTCTTAGTTGGTTTGGTCTGCTGTAACAAAATACTAGAAACTGGCGAACTCAGACAATGACTTGTTTCCCACAGTTCTAGAGGCCAGGAAGTCCCTAATGAAGGGGCCAGCAGATTTGATACCTGTTAAGGGTCTGCTTTCTGGTTCTTAGATGGCTATCTTTGCACTATGTCCCTTTCATACGTAAGGGGTGAGACAGCTCTCTGGGCTCTCCTTCATAGGGGTGACGATCCCATTCATCAGGGCATCACCCTCATGACATTATCACCTCCCAAAGACCCCACTGCCTAATGCCATCATATGGGAGATTAGGCCTCAACATGTGAATTTGGGGAGACACAAACATTCAGACCATGGGCAAGGGTGACACTTTCGGTAGCAGTCATTTCTGCTTGGAGTAGAAGGCTCCACAGCACCAGTGAATTGGAGTTGGTCTTGAAAGATGTCAGAGTCTTTAGAGGAGGAAAGAAAGGGCATCCCTGGCAGAAGGCGCTGCCTGAGCAAATGGCAGAAGACTGGATAGACTCATGGAAACCTCTGGAAGTCTGGCCTGGTTGCTGGGTGGGGTGGGTGGGACATAGTGGGAGGGAAGCTGCAGAGGGAGTTGAAGATCAAATTATGAAGGGTCTTAAATAACATAGGAGGAATTTGGATCTCACTGCATTTTTTAATTACTAGGTTTTAAATTTTTTTTTTCAGTTTTGACTGAAAGAAAAAAAACCTGTTTTTTATATTTTTTTTAAAGCCTGCCTCTAGGTCTATAATAGGCAAACCTGAACTCAAATAGATTTAATCACAGTTCTCCTGCCCTGTCCTGTTAATTTTGGTCTCTCCTGCCTCTTAGAACTTCCACGAAGAATACTGCACCTTCTTGATCTAGTCTGGGTTGTTTGAAATATTTGAATGGGAGGTAGAAGGTGGAAGCATTCGTTTTTTTTCTCTTTTTTCTTTTTTCTAAAGAGTAACTGCTTTAGAATATGGAAGATACAGAAAGTTATAAAGGTGGAAAATAAAAAGCATAAATAATTCCACCCTCCAAAGTGAATGTCAGCAGTGGGGGCAGGGGATTTCCTTCCACTGAGTATTTTGAGGACAGACACCTTGTCCTGAAGGTCACCTGTCCTAAGACCTGAACCTGATCCTGGTGGGTATTCCAGTTGCAGTTGCAGATTGACATAGTGTGGCTTTCTGGACTCTTCCAAGAAGCTTAGTGGCTAAGATCCAGTACAGTGGCTCTTGTTCAATCCTAACTTGCCCACTCATTTCCTGTTGGATTGGCAATTTATTGTCACTAAGCTTCAGCATCCTTATCTGTAAAATGGGAACAATGATCACCACCTGCAATAATGGTACCTACCTCCTGAAGTTCCTGCTTCTTCCTGCAGAGCCCTTAGGACAGTGAGTCCTTCATACTTGTTACCAGGTGTTGCACTGCTCTGGTTGAGTCCAGCTCTGACTAGGCTCTGCAGGGGTTAAACTGGCTCCTGGAGAAGGGGCCCTCTGCCTCTGGACAAGTTTGTTAGTCCTCAGGACCAGGGTCCTGGAGCTTGTTCCGAGCTTTTCCCTGGAGAATGCTGGCTCACGCTCCCTCTTTTCCTCCCTCCCTCCTTCCTATGTTTCCACCCCCCTGCAGACTCTCAAGCAGACTTTCCCTTTAAGAAAGACAGCTGGATTCTATGCTACTCTGACAGCCAGCCCTGCCTCCCCTGCTGGGTGCTGTGCTGGGCTGCAGCTGGGACCCTCCTGGGCTTGATGTGAGTGCTGGAGCTTCCAGAAGAGGGGGGTTGCTTTGAATCAAGTGCAGGAATCCATGCCCACGAAAGGACTCCCTGTCTACAGCAACCTACTGTGGCCCTGGGTTCCTACTGCCCAGCTCTGTCGCTGGGACATAAGAGGATCATTCTTGAGGACTGAGCTCAGGATCCCTAAAAAGAAAGTTGGAAAATAGCTCGATGAACTTGGTAAGTGAAAGATTCACATGCTGCTTCTTCCTTCTTGGATTGGAGATTGCAGATGTAGGGTTGAGTTCTGGTGATTCTTGCCAGTGGGATTCTGCAGGCAAATGTGAGGAGACAGAGGTGGAGGCTGGGATCCCCAGGGGGCAGTGAGCCTTGAACTTGGGGATAGCCCTGGTTCCTCCCCACCAGTGGTTGTCACCCTTGAGGCAGGGAGATGAGGGTTGACATCTGGACATTGCTGGAACCTGGCCCAAAGAGTGAAGATCAGTGAAGGGAAGATGTCAGATTTCTCCCTCATTTGGAGAAAACGGAGTGTGGCCAGGAAGGTCTGTTTGTGGGACTGGCCGAAGCCAAATGACATTTGCAGTCAAGGGTGGGTGACCCTGTGAGTCTATCTCAGCAGGCAATTCAGGCCAATATTTCTTCCTCCTGGGTAAGGGAACAGACCAAGCCCTGAGCTTGCTCCCCAGATCCCCAAGAGGCCTATGTTTTCCCCTTGGACTGGGGGCAGCTGCCCATGAGCAACAGGCGGTATCGTAGTGGGAGGGGGCAGGTCTGCCGAGGGCAGGAAAGAATGGAGAGCCTGTTACTGCCGAAGCCTGGGAACGCTGCCTCAGGGGGAGGCCCACGCTAGCCAGAGCTGGCATGAGGAGGAATCAGGGAGAGGTCTGCACAGCAGGACACTGGCTGAGCCAGCTCCCCTACCCTCTGCAAAGCATGTGGTCCTGGCTCCATTTCTTATGGCATGGACACAGGTGAGCTGCTTGGCCTTGAGTGCCCAGGTCCAGTTTGGAGGGATGGCTCTTTGCCAAAGGGTGGCCTCCCATGGAGGAGACTGAACATAATAGCATCCTCTGCCCTGGCACTTATCCGAGGCCAGGGTTTCTGGATCAGAGAAGGTTTCTGGATCAGAGAAGCTCTCTACAGAATTCTGCTTCAACAGATGTTTTCTGTGTTCCTACTTGTGCCAGACTCTGTGCTGGGAATTTACCAATACAGAACATGCCATGAAGGAATTGAGAGGGTGTGAAGATCTGGCAAGCTGTCTTGTATATGGGAGTGAAGCCATCATTGCAAAGTAACAATGATAGTTACCATTTATTTTGTACCTTGAATGCACCCATCATTGTGCCAAGGGTTCTCTGTCTCATTTAATGCTTGCAGGAATTCTCTGAGTCATGAATAAGTTTGTAAGTTTTACAGATGAAGAAACTAAGGCTCAGAGGTTAAGGATCTTATGTAGGATACAGAGCCAATGGACTGCAGACTTGAGCATCTGCATTCATTCATTCATTCAACAAAGTTGAACTGATGACTTACCATGTGCCAGCTGTGTGTTGGTCACTGGAGACACAGCTGAGACAAAGGCCAGCAAAAGCCCAAACCAGCCTAACTCCAGAGCCTAGGTTCTCACCAGCACACAATCTTTCACACTGGGGACCAAAGACCCTTGGAAGGACTGCGTGAATGTTTCCTCCAAGGTTTGAGAACTCTGTGCTTTGAAATGTTTTTTTTTTTTTTGTTTTTTTCTTCTTGAGAAATGTTATATTTTGTTTTCATTTTAATAATAATCTAAAAATTGTGAATCAACTGTATGACCACCATATAACCTACCATTGGCATGAGATTTTAGTCTCCAAGTTTGTGTTTCTGTACAAGTTGGCACCCAGTGGTTTCCTAAAATGATAGTGTTTAACTTTTAAATGCTTTGTTGCTTAAACTGGGTTCTGCATTGTATGCGTAGAAGGCCCAAAGTATCAAAGGTTCAGAAAGGCTACATTGATTCTACTGCAGGAAGGGATGGGTGTGATAAGGGTGTCCTAAGAAGACATGGTGTGACATCCTTTCTCCATGGGGACTCAGCTGGGCAAAGCAGGTTCCAAACCTTCTAGTATCCTGGTTTAGTCCCAGGATGAACCCAGGGCAGAGACTCAGAGAGGAGGGCAACCCAGGAGAGAAGAAAGCCCCCAAATTTGGAACTGAGCTCCCAGCTTCTGATTCAGTATGTCTGACCTCCACGGAGGCCTTCGCAGATGGGACATCTTATGCAGAGGCCAGGAAGGGGGAGTGTAGGCCTCCCAGGAACACTGTTCCTCCCAAAGTGTGTTGTTCTCTAGTCATTCACAACTTCTGGCCTCTGGGGTGGGATCAGTTGTTAGGCAAGGTGGCCACAGAGTGATCCTGGATGTAGGGAACTATGAATGTAACTCAGGCCTCGCCATCCCAAGCACACCCAGGGCACACTGGGCTGTTTGGGTTCCTTGACCTTTAGATGGTGCTGGATGCTGGAGAGAAGCAGCTCAGGACTTACATCTTTCTCCTCCATCTCCTTTTCTTCCTTCTCCCGATGAGGGTTTGGGTCTTACCATGAAGCAGCTTGGTGGGGAGGGGGGCGGGTCATAACTACTTTTGCATGATTGGCTCTCTGTTCCTGTCCCTCAGCTGGGTCCTGGGCAATTACCCTGGTCTTCTTTATCCATGTTCTATATGAGGGATCTCCAAACATGTTTTGCACAAAGGCAAGCTATTTATTATTGCGGCCACCAGGTCTCTGTCTCACCACTGGACTCTGTCATTGCAGCCCTGAAACAGTCACAGATAAATCTGTAAACAATGGGCATGGCTGGGTTCCAGTGAAATTGTAGTTACAAAAACAGGGAGGGACCAGGTTTGGCTTGTGGGACATCATTTGTGAACCCCTAACCAGGATGCAGTCAGCCTTTGCTGGAAAACATGGCCTGCTTCCCTCCTGAGCATCGTGGCCCCACCACTTCTGGACTTGCAGGTGGATCTTCTTGTGCCCCCTAAGCCCCACCCTGCCACACTGCACTGCTCGCCTGCCTCCAACATCCTCTTCTCTTCCTTTCTCCTGGGCTTTGCCTTCGTGGTGCCCTCCACCTGGAATGCCCCCTGAGCCCTCTCTGCTTGTAAGAGTTTGGCTCTGTATTCTGGTCAGGTATTCCCTCTTTGTGTCCTGCCCCAATGCCCCACATCTTTACCCTCACCAACACAGTGACTTCTTCCTCTTCTCTCCGCCTGCATTGCTTGGCACCTGCCTCACTAGTGACCGTTTTTATGCTACACTTCAGCAATTTGTTCCTAACTTTATCTCCTTAAGGGCTTGGCTCTCTCTGCTGCCTCCCCCATATCCAGCTCTGTACCCATTAGGAAATATTGTTGGCTTGAATTCTGGTGACCTCTCCCTTTTCCTACTAGCAAAGGATTTTTTTTTTTTTTTTTTTTTTTTTGTGGGGGGTGTCCAGTTGTGTCATTTTGGGTAATCAGGATCGCATTACCTATTAGGCACTAGAACTTTCTGTAGTTAAATCCATCACTGACCCTGAGGGCTGAGCCTTCCCAGACCCTGTGCCCCATGATCAAGCGTCCCTGTTTATTTTGACCTCCTGTGTGGGGCAGAAGAGATCCAGATTTCAAAGAAAGATTTTTTTATTTTTCTAGCAGCCACTGAAGGCCAGGCCCCTGCCAGCTCCTGGGCTCCCATTTAGCATTTTCAGATAATTAAGAAAGCAAACCCCAATCCTGGGCAGTTGGCTCTGCAACTAGGGGACAGAGGAGACTGTGTCAGCATGCAAGAGAGGCCCTGCGGAGAAGGAGCTGAGGGAGCTGAGGGGTGAGCCAGGCAGGACCCATTGTCTTTTCAGTAAGAGGAAGTGCCAGGAAAGTCACGTTATGGGGTAACCAGCTCCATACTGGGTCCAGGACACAGTTTCTGCTCTTCCTTTCCCTTTTCAGGGTGTTTTAAGAAAGGCTGGCTGAGGGAGAATAGGAGAGGAGGGACAAAGGGGACTTTCTTGGGACTTGCTAGTCTTCTTCACAGCCAGACTCTCCCAAGTGTCTAGCTACTTGAGGAATGTGACAAGAAATGACCTGGGATGGCTTTAGTGAGTCTAAAAACTGACCTGCAACCTGCCGAGGGAGGACCAGGTGCTGCTCATCAGGGTGTGAATTTAAAAAGGATTCTCGTTCTTCAAGGGAGCAATAGTTAACTAACTACTGCAGGACTCGCCCGGCTCTGCCGGGGGCGGGGGCACTTCTTGAGCCTGGCTGTGCACTCACACACGCGCCCACCTTTCACCTGCCCAGCCCCCCTGTGGTGTCTAGGAGGAGATGCCAGGTCACCACTGTCCCCACCATTCCAGCCATCAATGTCATCGGGCACTGAGCTCCAGTGGTTACAGGAGCACAGGTGGGAGTGGCCCTGCTGTGCCAGAGTCTGTACTGGAGGGTCTGCCTGTCATCCCCTCCCAGGTGTGCAGGCCCCACAGGCAGGGCGGGGTCATGCATCCCCTTGGACTGGACATTCAGTTTGCCACCTGAACTCCACATGCCGGAATTCCTGTGCCTCTCAGGCAGAATGGGTTAGGAGACCCCATTAGACTCCACTGCTAAATGGCTGGAAAGTTATTTGTGAACTTCCAGATTCTGATGGGAAGTGGGACTGATGCCCACCTCTTACGTGTCCTTAGGTGCCGGTGGCTGGTGGAGATTGGAGAAGGGGAGATCATGCCTGGCTTGAGGAGCCTGACTCCCTCTCCATTGGACCCCTGTCTGGGCTCAGCCTCTGCCTGCTGGCTCAGGATCTGTCTGCCCCAAGAGAGTGGAGAGAAGCAACAGCCAGGACTGTCATCTGCTCCCAGGGGGAGGAGGGGCCTGGGGAGGAAATGGTTGTAGGGTCAGCTCCTGGTATCTGGTGTGACGAGTCAAGCCAACTGACAGTTGGCAGATATTTTTCGAATTTAAAGAGCTTTCTCATTGTCCCTGGGAATTTCAGTATTTTATCACTCACAGTACAAAGCACAGCAGTGAGTAGCTGGGGTCCTTTGGGAAGAGCAGGGCTCTTCAAAGGTGTGGTGTTCTACAGCTGGAGAGAAGATTGGGGGGCTTTTGGGGAGCCTTGATACTCCCTCTCCCCCACCTCTCTCTGCATTTTCAGCCGAATCCTCAAGAAACTGATGTGTAGCTTGTATGACCCATAACTCTTCTTTCCTGGAGACCATATGCAATGCCATCTGACCCACCTAAAATTCCCAGATCTGTGCACACCAGGCTAATTTGGTTTCTGCTTTCAGTGATGATATTTTCTCACTTCCTGTTAGAACTGTTTGCACATAAAATTTTAGGAAAATACACATAAAACTCAGATGTGATGATAAGTAAAGTAAGCCAATCCCCAAAAACCAAAGACTGAATGTTCTCTCTAATATGTGAATGCTAATGTACAATAAGACAAAAGGGAATGAAGAGAAGGGAGGGGGATGGGAATGGGAAAGACAGTAGAATGAATTGGACAGAACTTTCCTATGTTCATATATGAATACATGACCAGTGAAACTCCACATGCACAATCACAAAAATGGGAAGTTATACTCCATGTATATGTAATATGTCAAAATACACTCTGCTGTCTTATAGAAGTAAAAAGAACAAATATAAAATATAAAAAAGAAAAAAGAAGAAAAAGCACTCTGAAGAGCCCTAGGGAAATTAAAATTAAAAAAAAAAATTAGACATGAAATATGAAAAAGCCTGCTAGTGGGTTTCAAGTAATGATCGCAAGTATGCACTGCCATAGGTTTACCTAACCTCAACTTGGCAGATCTGAATCTTTGAAAAAAAAAAAAAAAAAAAAAACAGTTTCTTAGTATACTCCAGACTTCAAAGAGAAAATTTGATGTACAGATTGGGAAAAATTGTGAATTAGTTTCTGGAATATAAGGAAATATCCTCTAAAGAGAGAGGTGGCCTAGCTTGTACCAACACAGGGCTTACCAAATTTATTGGAAATATTCACACTAGTTGAATATGCACTAGAATCCTGGCTAAGATTTTGGGAAATTTTTAATTTTTATTTTTGCATTGTGTTTTTGTAGCTGTTTTCACTACACACACTATCTGAAGTAGAAACTCAAGGGAAACCAAGAATCCACCAAGCTTTGTTCTGCGTCTGCTGTCTAGTAATAAAGAAGAGCCGTGTGCTATGAATTTGAGGATGGGGTTCTAGAAAAGACTCTGTTATGAGCTTGTGCCCTGGCACGGGTGGCTGCTTCTGGGGCTTCAGCTGCTCACCTGTAAAATGGTCTTGACAGTAGGGACCTCTGTTCTCAGCCTTTGGCCGCAGCACTGTGGGAGCCGCCATGCAGGTCCATCAGAGAAAACACGCAGGCATCCCAGGAGGGAGGTATGCTGTTCAGGGACTGAGAGCATAGTCTTTTCCAAAGTCAGATAATTGGAGCTGGGTTCGTGCAGTGGCACTTAGTCACTCCAGAGAGCAGCAGGCCTCACTTGACTGTGAGGCCTGTGGAGGGTCTGTGGAGGTGGGTCTGTGGAGGTGGCCCCAGGCTTGGAGGCAGTGGCAAGAAGATGCTCCTTAGCTCCTTTCCTTGGGGTCCTGGGCTACAGTTCAGTCCCTATCTTTCTGTTTGAAGTGTGCTTCCCCTTAGACCTCTTAAAGGGTCTAAAGGGAATTTGGAAAATCTCAGAACCAGTTTTAGAATGGGAGGAGAGTGAACCCCCAGGACCATGTCCTGGGTGACTTCTCAGGTCCTCTGCCCTCTAGCTGCCCAGGCCCTGCATGTCCCACCTCTTCACATTCTGTACTCCTGCCCTTCCCACTACCTAAAGGCCCATACCTAGGGAATACCAGCCACCCTTCAAACTTAGCTCAAACATTGCCATTTTTATAAAGTATCTCTAACCCCAGTTTCAGGTAGGTGAGGTTCCCCCTCATCTCTACTCCCCCCAGCCTTCCTCCAATGTCACTCTTAGCACAATGTTTGAAAATGACTGTTCTATCTGACACAGTCTCTAAGCCTCCTGAATGCAAGGATCTGAGAGGTTCCATTTTACTTTCCTAGTCTGTCTTAATCCATTTAGGCTGTTATAGCAAAATACCACAGATTGGATAATTTGTAAACAATAGAAATTTAGTTCTCATGGTTCTGGAGTCCGTAACATTCAAGATCAAGGAACCAGTGCAATGGTGTCTGGTGAGAGGTGCTCTTTGCTTCCAAGATGGCACCACATTGCCGATTCTCCTGGAGGGGGATGGTGGTAAATGCTGTGTCCTCATGTGGTGGAAGGGTCAGAAGGGCAAGAGGAGCCCAATCTGGTTCCCTCCAACCATTTTATAAAGCACTATTTCATTCATAAATGTGGAGCAGTTATGACTTAGTCATTTCCCAAAAGGAAATGACAATATCACCCTAATGGGTTAAATTTCCACACCTGAAATTTGTAGTGGACACAGACGTGGAAATCACAGCATAGTTCCAATGACAGGGTCCAACACATGGTAGGTCTCACTGAATTTTGCTGAATGAATGCATGCATAAATAAATACTTAGGATGGAGCAAGAGTGGCCAGTGTTTGGATCATTTACCCAAAGGCCAGTTTTATGAATTGGTGTCTAAATAGATCACTCTAATCAGCATCTCCCCCTTGTATAATATGGTCCCTGGCAGGAGCCCAGGAAGGGGCTGTGCATCCATGTGCGGTGTATGGCTGGACAGCCTACGTGCCTGTGACCTGTGTGGGTAACAAGGATGGTATTTTTCTGTAGATACCAAGAACCACAAACTTTGGTCCCCACTGCCTCTCCTTCTGGCCACTTCCACAGTGGTGTGTGATCCTGTGGCTGTGCCCAGGGCATACTGAGGGAGTGTGACTGTGGAGGGTAGTGGAGAATGGACAGAGCCCCGCTGTTGGTTCCCATGTCCATGCTCAAGGCTGAGAGCTACCTTGTTTGGGAAAGTTGTAGCCTGCGAAGTTTTTCACACTAACTAACAGGAAGTTGGGCAATAGGAATTTTTATGAATGTCAGTGGGATGAGAGAGGAGCAAGAGTTCCTTGGGGACAGGAGTGATCACTCCTCCCGGGTGTTTGCATATCCATCTGTGCACTCATGCTCTTCCTGAGGGGCTTCTGCACATACATCTGTCCCCGTCCTAGGCACTGAAGATGCAGATGGAACCATGTTCTTGCCCTCACAGGGCTTAGTTTCCGGTAAAAGCCCCAGCACGCTGAGAGGAACGTGTCCTCCTCAGAGCCATTCTGAGCCAGCCCCTTGGTGAGAAGCACTGCGTCCCCATTCGTTGGCTCTGTGTCCCCCTGAGATGGTGGCTTACCAGAAGTTCCTTGGTGCCACCCCTGCTCAGTTTCCCTGCCTAGATCCTGTTCATCTAGCTCCTGTCACACCCTGTGCAGCTCCTCGGAGATGTTGCTGCTCCTCCCTGCCTGCTCCCCAGGAGCACCCCTCCCTGGTGAGGGTTGCACTCACTGCTGTGGCCCTACTGTGTACGGTGCCCGGCACCAAGTGGGGGCCCAAGCTGGGGAACCAAGGAAGCCATGGGGCCAACGCTGGCTTCCATGTTTCCTCCTCTCCATCTACACTGAAGCCCGGGTGTCTGTTTCCATCTCTTTTGGGGTCAGCCACGGAGCGGGATGGACTCTTAGGGAAAGTTGCTAATAAACTGGGGCATTGTGAAAAATTAGGGAAACGAGAGAAGCTCCTGGGTGGCGTCACTGTTCTGTGACTTGGTCACATGAAGCTCATTTGCTCTACAACTCCGGCCTTCCCCAGACCGTGGGGTGGGCAGGCTGCAGGGCCTGGGCTCTGAGGCCTGTGGCACTTTTCATGAGTGGAGAGAAAGTGATGCCGGGGCACAGCCTGCCCTGCAGCCCTCTAGCTCAGGCAGCCCAGCTGAGCCGACGGGAGAGCAGGCCGCCTGGGAATCGCTGGGAAGCAAGTCCAGGCCTTGGGTTCCCCTCCTCCAAGGCCAGGATGTGGCGTGGGACCCGGGCCGGCTGAGGTTCCCACTGCTTAGCTCCTGCTCTCCCAAACGCTTCAGGCCCAGCCAGCATCTCTCAGCAGGAGGGGTGGGGGAGGCTTCAGCTGCCTTGGTCAAGACCTTGTAAGACCAGGGCAGCCCCACAGGCACATATCTCTGACATTTGTCCTACACCTGGCCAACTGCCAGTGGCCCTGCAGCCCAGCCTTGCCTTGATGGGGGAGGAGAGTCAACCACTAACTGTATTCAGGCCTCGCCAGAGTCAACTTGAGACTGGTCCTTTCAGATCTGTCAGCAGCTGTCAATCACGTACTAAAGATGGAGGAAAGGGCATATTGCAGATGTTGCTTTCTGGAAGCCTCTCATCAGTGTGGGGGTACAGGCACCAACCCCATTTCCCAAATGAGGAAACTGGGGCCTGTGGAGTTCCAGAACCTGCCCAAGTTTTTATAGTTAGTAAGTTAAGTTGCATATATTCGTTCTTAATTGCAAGGGCCTACTATGTGCTGGGCAGTAATTTTAGTTACTATAGATACAACAATGAATGAGGGCCAAAAATGTCCCATGGAGTTTACATTCTAATGGGAGAAAGATAATAGAATATATAACCTCCCAGATGGCGATGGGTCTGTATGGAAAATGAAGAGAAGGGAGATGGGACACTCACGAAGACCTCACGGAGATGGCACCATTATCCACGCTGAGAGTTAATATGGGGCCAAGTACTTCCCTGATCCAGGTGTGGCTCCTCTCATTCACAAATGACTATTATTTCTCTCACCTGCAGATGGGGACACTCAGGCACAGGGCAGTTAAGTAACTTGCCAAACGTGACACTAGCTGAGGAGCAGTGCTGGCACCTGTGCACACACAGCCTAGCTCCTGAGTCCTGGCTCCTCGCTGGGCTCTCTACCAAGGCCACAGGGACAGTAAGTGGGTAGGGAGGTGAGGAGGTCCACAGGAGCCCACCTGAACAGGTCAGGTGCATGTTCTGTGGGGACAGAGAAGTGGACAAAAGAGCAGGATTCTACTAGGTTTGTGGAAATAAGGTCAGGAGGGAGTGGACCCAGGTGAGGGGTGACCCACCGTGCCTTTCTCCCTCTCCCCACCCCCTTTGTGGTCAGACTCTGAGTCTGACTCAGATCTAGGGACTTTTTTTTTTCTTTTTCTTTTTTTTTTTTTTGGAAGCGGGTGGTGGTGAATGCTGGGAATTGAACCCAGGGCCTTAACCACATACTAGGCAAGCACTCTACCAACTGAGCTATATCCCTAGCCCTTAAAGGGGATTCTTTTTCTATTCTCATCCTCTTCTTCTCTCCCTCCTTGTTAGTCTGAGAATAACTAACCAGTTACGATGATGGTGTTTATGTGCTATGATGAGAGAGTGTGCATATTCATTGAAGAGTTAATGAATTGGGTAGTGAAAATGAAGACATTACACTCAGATATACAGAGATAAGTAATCATTTCCCTTTTAAATTTATTTTTAAATTCTTTGGGGTACTGGGGATTGAACCCCGAGGTGTTTTACCTCTGAACTACATCCCCAGCCCTTTTTATTTTTTATTTTGAGACAGGGTCTTGCTAAGTTGCTGAGGCTGGCCGCACACTTGTGATCCTCCTGCCTTGGCCTCCCAAATCACTGGGACTACAGGTGGGCACCATCACACTTGGCAAAGTAATCATTTCCTATAATGGATAACTTGCCATAGAAAACTTAGCTTGGTAAATGAATGGACTTTGGTCTCCGACTGAAGATGATTGTGGATGGAGTTCCCATCAAGTCACAGTGCAGACTTCCTGTAAAGATATCTTCCCATTCCCTTCTTCCCTGTGGGGTCTGGTCTCCCCGGAAGCTCCAGCATCCTCAAGGCAGCCAGGAAAGGGCCTTGGAAATGAACAGGGCTGTGGCTGACCTCCATTGCGATGTGTCTTGCTTGCAGGGCCTCCGCTGGCACCCACTAATGGGGCCAAGGCAGGTCTGATCCAGGGCTTTTGAGGGATCTGACGCCCACTGCTCCAGCTTAGGGCTTCCTCAGTTCGATTGTCCTTCCAGTCTAGAGAAAGCTTCGCCTCCTGTCCACCATTCCCCACTCTATTGCCCTTGGGTCTGGGAGTCATATCTTCTTTTCCCAGAGAAAATGAGGGCCTGGGCTAGCTCTGACATTAGAAGCCTACAAAAGGGAAAAGAAAAAAAAATATATCTGGGTTTCCCAGGGGCAAATATATTGGGAAATATTCTAAATATGAATTTTTAAAATCCCCTTATCTGATGTCGTTCTCTCTTCCCTCTCCTGATTCCGTGGAAGCCAGGTCCTGTTCTCCTCTCTTTTATTTAACCAAGAAAGGCATCAGGCTTAAAGCCGTCAAGTGACTTCCCCAAGGTCTTGAAGCTGGTGAGTGGAAGAGCCAAGACTGGAATCCAAAAATTCTTTGACTCTCAACCCATCATATTCCTGAGGTTTTTCTGTTTCTCAGGGTGGAGTCTTATGCAAAGAGTATTTAGCTGGAAATCAGTGATATGAAACCTAGTCCCTAAGGAATGTCCAAAATCCTTAAAGAAATGGCATTGGCGGCTGTCGGCCTAACCGAGCCAGCCCCTGGGGTGTCATAGGGAATCTCCTGGCGTTTGGTCTTCAATCCTGCCCTCTGTATGTATTTGAATGCCAACATCTTTTTCTGTCCATTCGTTTGGACACAATGAGTTTTTACTACCTCTTCGGGGAACTGTGCTGGACTAAAACACATGGTGATGTCCCCCTGCTGACTTGCAGGTCTTTATTTTTTATTTTTTGGTACTAGAGATTGAACCCAGGGTGCTTAACCACTGAACAACATCCCCAGCCCTTTTTTATATTTTTATTTTGAGACTGGGTCTTGCTATGTTGCTTAGGGCCTCACTAAATTGCTGAGACTGACCATGAACTTGCAATCCTCCTGCCTCAGCCTCCTGAGCAGCTGGGATTACAGGCGGGCACCACCGTGCCCTGCTGACTTGGAGGTCTTGCCATCCCATGACTCTGTCCCCAGATCAGCCAAAGCCCCACCCTCTTCTCTCTGCCATTGAGATCTGTGGTATATTTGAAAACAGCCCTGGTCTTTGGTTGCACTGGAATTGAAAGGCCAGCAGGGTATGTGGACAGCAGCTAAAAATAATCAGGAGGAAGTCAATGTTGTCTATACACTTTTAGCTTTTATTCCACAATCAGCATCATGTTGTTGGCATTAAAATATTAAATAAAAGGAAGGGGGAAAATCCAGCCACAGTCATACCATATGCATATGAACATGGGTTCGCTTTTCCAAAAGACTTGGTGGGCTGAGCATTCTGCAGTGGAGCGACTGGAAAGAAAGGGAACAAAGTCAACAAGAAGTGGAGATGACCTAAAGTAGCAGGAGCCAGCCAGCCCACAGGATCAATTTCAGGCTTCCTGATTCTCTTCTTTAAGACTCATCTCTGTCATTGCCTCCTCTGGGAAGCCCTCCCTGGTGGGTTTGTGAACAGCCAGCTGTATCAGCTGCCCCTCTCTGCCCCCATCAGTGATGCCCAGCTCCCCATGCCATGTGCTTCCTGCATTGCATTGTGACTGTCATTTATCTGTGCCTGATCGTCCTACTAACCTCAAGCTCTAGGTCCTTAGGAACGCGTTGTCTTTGTTTTGTTACCTCCAGTGTCGGATACATCCAAGCAGGTCAATCAGTGTTGCTTGAGATGCTCATGAAGCTCAGATGCCAGGCACGGGCCAGGCAGTGAGAGAAGATGGCATGCCTTGAGGCTTGCCCGATCCCAAAGTCTGCAGGGAAACAACATGAACTCAGTGAGCACCTTATCCATGTCTGGTATAGTGAGTTTTCCTTCATGTCTGCAAGAAAGAGAGAAGCGAGATTAGGCTTCAGCTTGCTCCTGATGGTCGAAGGGGCTCTTCTCCTGTTAGAAGTCAGCTGAGCATGAGAAGGGCCCATTTTCTCCTATGACCCTGTGAGCACCCAGCGCCTGCCTGCAGATCAAGGGTCCTGTCCTTACCCTGCAGGAGGGCAGGGCTGTGTGGTTTTCACACTGGAATCCCTGCTGTGTGGCACAGTGCCTGGGCAGAGAGCAGGGCTTAGTGAACTTGCATGGAGGAGTGGATGGATGGACAAACAAACATGGAGGAAGGACTCTGCCACCATGGAAGCTTCATCAGGGAAGACCAGAAGGGAGGTGCATGAACTTATCTGTGAAAGAGGGAAGAACATGGGTCAGCAAAGATGGCAGAGAGGGCGTGTGGTTGGGCGATGAGAGAGAGCCCGTGGGAGCTCCTCTTTACCTAGGAAGTTCTAACCAGATGGCCACACTGGTGCTGACTCAGAATGACCGTCTTTTGGGGGAGAGGGAACCTAGGGGACAGGGACAGTGGGAAGTTCATACAAAGACCCAGGCCTAGAGAGGTTTTCCCTCTTTGATTTCTCTTCCTTGCCTCCAGCACTTAGAACTGGAGACATTGCTAAGATTCCTTGAGTCCCTGGGGCAGGGGTGGGGGTGGGGGCAGTTCTAACAAATGAGTCTGGACACAGGCATGTGGAGTGCTACTCAGAGAGGAGGGGAGGGGACGAGAAAATCGCAAGTGAGGAGGAAGGGAAATTCTATTCTGGGTGACAATCTCAGCCCCTCTGCCGGCCAGACTGCTCAGCCCCTGTCCTCTCCATGGGGTTCACTCCTCCTGCTTCTATGCACTGGCTTCTGCTCCGTTTTGGCTCCTGTCCCCGCACCCTTTAAGACTTGGTTCAGTCCCACTTTGCTTTCTGTCTCTTAGTATTTTTGCTGACATCCCCGGCCTCCCCAGACTCTCATGATTCAGCTCATAAGAATCACGTGTGATCATTCACTGTGATCCCCATTTGGCACTTGAAGAGGCTGAGCCCCGAAAAGTTGAGCAATCTGGGTGAGGCCTAGTGTTGGTGGTGAAGCCCTACCTGGAACCAGGTGTCCCAGCTCAGGAGCCCGTGCTTACCTGTTCCTTTAGCTACACAGCCTTCTCTCTAAATTAGAAACTCTGGGGTGGGATGGGCGATCTGCATTTTACCAAGCCCTCTAGGAGATTCTGGTGCACATAGAAGCTGAGAACCACTGGTGTAGCTGATCTGGTTCCAACTTGGCCAAAACTTCCTCATCCACCCTAAATTTGGGGAAAGCATATTGCTGATGGCCGTTACTCATGCTTACTGTTCTGTTACTGGCTCTGGGCACTCAAGACAAGATTCTCAAGTTTCCTGAACACTTGTTTCCCTGATTACAAAATAGGAGCAATTCCAACTCTTCTAGAGGAAGCTCCCTGCCTTCTTGTTTCCAAGAGAGGAGCTTCCGTGCTCCTCAACGCTGGTCACATCTAGCATCACCTGGGGAACTTTTGCTCCCTTGTCAGAAAAAGTCAGTGGACCCATGCCTTTGCTCTTTCGTAGCTAGGTTCATGCTTCTCCCCTAGTCTTCCCTGATGAAACTTCCATGTTGGCCAGAGTCCCTTCCTTCATGTGTTCATCCATCTCTCCATCTATCCATCCATCCATCCATCCATCCATCCACTCCTCCACACAGTTCACTGAGCGTCTGCTCCCTGCCCAGGCACTGTGCCACACAGCAGGGATTCCAGTGTGAAAACCACACAGCCCTGCCCTCCTGCAGGGTAAGGACAGGGTACTAGATTTGGAGGCAGTCATTCGAGGGCAGGGCTCGGGGATTGAGTGGATGGCGACGGGGAACCCTAGCTGCTCACGCTCCAAAGGCAAGGCATCTGACTCAGGACTCTTAGAGAAGTTACCAGCTGGGCCAACTCCCTCCACCTGGCTCTTGGTGGTGAAGTGAGGAGCCTGCTCCAGTGCAGAGTCCAGTTATCCTCCTATGGCAATGATTGGGTATGTGAGTTGTCCTTGCTCATGAGCATAACATCGGGAAGTCCATTGGCCAGAGACCTAAAGCCACAAACTCCCAACTGCTTTCTCAGAAACATGGTTTATATTTTGACTTCCCTCTGTGTGCTTCAAATATTTGTTTCTCCATTGGACCTGAACCTGAGCAAGAAAAGGAAAGTTGTCTGTATGAGTCCCACAAAACCCCAGCACCATGGACGTGACAGAGTTATGACTGAATGTAACGCAATGGCATGTTCAAGCCCCTGAGTTCAGCAGTGCTCCGTAAACGCTGCTGCACGGGGGTCAGACCAAGCCGTCTCTGATCAGCACTACACCTCCCTGAGGGACTGACCTCCCAGCTCCAACCTGTCCCAGCAGGTCGTGCCTGGTTGTTAGCCCCTCAGTCACCACTTAGCTGAAGTCAGTAAACACAATGCCTTTGGTGGTGATTCCCAAAGTATCTGAAGGCGAGAGCTGCACATGGGCTCCTGAGCGAGGCACATCTGGTTGTAGGCACAGCTTTGCCATCAGCGAGCCCTGTGGCCCTGCCTGGCTTGCTGAACCTCTTTGGGCTTAGCTTCTTTGGGTGTCAAATAGGGATCATGGTGATAATACCCTGCTGTGTTTCTTGTGAGTTGAATCAGGACACCTGAGGCACCCAGGATGACGCCTGGCCCAGGCGGAGTGTGGGTACATTGCAGGTGTTGATTATGATTAAAATGGCTCACTTTTTAAAACAAGGTCCCAGCTGCTGTGGGTCTAAGGACACATTGTGAGAAGGTCAGAGCCAAATCACAACAAAAGGCAGGTGAGCCCTGACTTGAAGGGAACACCATGGAGCTGGCTGATTGTAGAGGAGTCTCTTCCCTGGGAAAGTTCAGTGTTTGGCAGTTACCTACAAGTTACCATCCCCTGGAGAGATTTCACAAATGGTGGAGCCTGGCGGGATGACCAGCTCTTTGCCTGAATTGAGAGGCATCCTGGGAGGTGAGACTTTCAGTTTTAAAACTTGGACAATCCTGGCTCCCCTCAAGCCCACCTGGAGATTCTGTTTTAGTTGGTTTGAACTGGGGACCAGGCATTAGCCCTTTTTCAGAATGCCTGGTGATTCTACTGGGTAGAGTCAGGTGTGAGAACACAAGGGCTTTGCTCATGATTCTGGGAAAAAGAGGTAAAAGATGGGAGAAATAAAAAGCTTGGGAAAAGGCTGCAAAACGGGAATAGGAGAGAGCCTAGGAAGAACTGGACTTGGAGAACTTGTTGAAATCCTTATGACTGTGTCCTCGCCCCGTGTACATCAATCAAAACTGAAAGCATAAGCCCCAGGAGATTGGGGATGCACTGTAATTTGAGATCTTCTGCTGAGGTGGGAAAACCAAGAGGTGAAATAAGAGAAGAAAGCTGGGAGACCCAGCTGGGGTCCAAGCAGGTAGCTTGGTGAGTGCTTTTGACCCAAGGCCAAAGGAGGACCGAGAGGGGAGCAATGGAGTCCAGAAGTCAGGCTGGGGTCAGGCTGCCCTGGGCTGGAGGTCAGCCAACCAGCAAAACAGGATGGCGCCTCTCAAATGGTTCCAAGTTTATAGCACGTGCAAGCTCAGGGTGAGGGTGAGACAAGTGCACCACTGCTAGCCGAATGTGCAGGACGGTGTGCCCCCAGCCTCCCAGATGGCGTGACAACCCAGTCACACCTCGTGTGCCTGAACGGAGCCTGAGGGCACACACGGGAGCACAGTGTTGACACAGGAAACATTTCCAAGTAGAGTGTGGAGAATCTGGATAATCATGGGAGCTTTGGCCAGCCTGTTAAAACCTGCCCCTCCATCCCAGCTGGGAAGGTTGTGTGTGCTGGTGACCTTGACCAGGTCATTTGACTTCTCTGTGTGCAAGTGTCCTTGTTTACAAAATTGGGGTATTAATGCCTTTAAGTTTCTTGTGAGCATTAAATGAGATAATGCATAATACCTAGAATATAGTAGTACTCAAGGCAAAGGGGGAGTTAACCGTGCCTCTGTGGTTTTGAACCTCAGACCCGTGGTGCCATTCCCAGAGGAAAGCAGGGGTGTGCAGTCTGAAGGGCAAGGGAGGGAGAAGAAGTCTGTGTGGAGGGACATTTTGAGGACCTGCATCATCACACCTGCATGGAATACACAGAGTTGGAAAAATGGAGCTGCAGATGGGGGAAGGGAGGTGTAGCGTGATCTGCGCTGAGTGAGTCTGAATAAGGAGATGGATGGGTTTCTACAGGGAGGAAGGACAAGGGAGATGGACAGACAGTCAGGGTCTGAGCCTTGGCAGAGCTCCAGCCTATCTAAGGCCAGGCTTTGTGCTGTTAAACTGGAGAGTGTCTGTCACTGACTAAAGAAGGTCTCAGCCCCGTGAGAGTGACTGTAATTCAGGAAGCAATAGGTGGCCTGGTGTTTGACAATGGGAGAAATGGAACAAAACTCAGGATGCCAAGCAGGTTGGGTGGGCCTTGAGGGGAGGGCAGCAGGACAGGCTTCCAGCAGGAAGGAGACCTGGCAGGTGTGGGTCACAGGAGGGGCAAGGGTGGGGTGGGGTGGGCGCAGCTCCTGGGCTGTCTTCCTGGAGGAGGGGCTCCCGGTTTCAGGCGAGTCAGAGACTAGAGGAAGCATGGGAAAGGTGGGTCAGTGTCACATGACCTTGTGGAAGGAGACTGAGCAAAGCACCTTGGGAGGGTGACAGGATGCATGAGATGATAAATGGTTTCCAGAATGAGAAGGTCATGGGCCTCACTCGGCCATGCTGAGAACGAGACCCCTATGGTGGGAACAGGTGGGGTGGAGGTGGCAGGGGTGTCGGGTGGAAGAGAGGTGATTTAGACAGGAGGTCGTGCAGTCCTGCTTGGTGGGCACACCTGTAATCCCAGCAACGCATGACACTGGGGCAGGAGGATGGCACATTCCAGGCTAGTGACACCCTGTCTCAAAAATAAAGCACCTATAAATTTAATCCCCAGTACCTGCCTTCCCTGCCCCCCCCCCCAAAAAAAAAGAGTGCCTGCAAGCACTATTCCCAGGTCCTGGAGACTGATCTGGGGGTGGCCGGGTCCTGGGGGAAGTTTTAGCTTCTGCAGTCCTGGAGTCAGAGTGTGTTTCTCTTGGTGAAAGCATCCCATCCCTGAAGCACAGAGAAAACAAATATCTCTTACGCCTGCAAGATGCCTTTTGTTGACAGGGAATTGGGGGCAGGAATTAAAACCTGGAAACAAAGAAATCAAAGCACCCCATTTGAGCTGGGAATTCCAAGGTCGGATCCACCAAGCAGGTTTACAAAGGAGCATTCCTTTGCCTCTTGCTGAGTGTCACTTGAGACACCTCTCCAGGGTGTTTGGCGAAGGTCTGGATGCCTTGTGCATCCAAAGGTGGAAGAGTCTGGGGGGTTTGCATGTTGATCTCCTCTGGGGAGTTCATCCCTTTTCTTCACACTCAGCTACTAGGGTTCCTTCGTTCAGGAGAACTTTCTGCAGATGGATAGAGGACCTGCCACATAGAAGGCACTGTGCCAGAACCCATCCTCATGGGGCCAGAGTCAAGATGGGGGAAAAGTTCATTGGTATAAAAAATATAATACAACAAATCAAATAACACCAAGTGCCATGAAGTAGTATGTAATGAAGTGCCTTATAAACAAAGCAGAGAGGGCTCTGAGTGCATTTGAGAGAATTTGGGTAGGATGGAAGGCTTCTTGCAGAAGGTGGGGTCTGCCTGAGGACTGGAGGTGAGGAGGCAGAGAGGATGGGACAGGATGGAGGGGAGGGGGAGGGGAGGAGGCAGAGGTGGATGGGGATGGGGCGGAATAACCCACCCACGTGGAGATGGCACAGAGCTGTCCTTTACTGTATTTCAAAGCTAAGCCGTTCTCCCGCTTTTATTATCCAATTGCAGAAGGATGAAGGACATGTAATCTGCGCAAGCTTAATGTAATGTTATGGCTTTGATTATATGTCTTATAATTGATAGGGTCAAGAGTTCAGGAAATACAGCAATTCATTTCATCCATCAGCTCTTATCAAATTCCTGCTGTATTGCTATGGAAAGATCTCCACAGGGGGAGTTGGAGATAAAAACGGAAGTGTCCCTGCCCTTTAGGAATTTCAGTCCCTTGAGCAATGGTGTATTTAGGGAGGAGTGAGTGGGACAGGGGGTGTGGGATGGAGGAGTGAGGTGGAATGAGGAAGGATCAGGGTGGGGGAAGCCCAGTAGTTACTTAGAAGTGGATCAAGGCTCTTTGAGCAGGAAGCCACCCCAGATTAAAGTAACTTGTCTGTTCAGTCCTGACCATTCTGGGACTAGAGGTTACATTTTTGGAAACACACTGGGAGTGGCTGTACTTCCTGGGAAAGATCGCTAGGATGGGCCCCGTAGAGATGGGCAGGACCAGCTGCATGACCCAGTATAAGAGTAAAACGTAGGGCTCCCTATTGGAAACTTATTTGAAAATTTGAGACACAGCGGCAGAGCCTTAAACCAAGTGCCCAGCTCACACACCCAAGATGCTGGCCCCAAACAGATGGCACTGCCTGGACCTTTCTGGGACTGTGTGGTAAGCTGGTGCAGCAGGTTACAGTCTGCGGCGGGGGCATTGGGCTCCTCTGTGCAAGTGCTGAGTTTTTCCAGAGAGCTAGGATGGGAGATGGGTGAAGGGAGAGGACAGGCACCCCACTTGAGGTGTCATGTCTCCAGGAGCACCTACTGTTTACAGCAATGCTGCCTTCTGCCCCTGCAATTTCCATGCCATGAGAAGACTGTATCTGAGTTCTGGAATTGGAGTTCACATGTCTTATGAATTTTCCTAACTTGGGCAAGTTCCTGACCTTCTCTGAGCCTTAAATTCCCTCTCTATAAAAATGGCATCATGATACCATCTTGGCAGAATGTTGGGATAATTAAATGAAATAATAAGTCTGCAAGTTTGAGCCCAGTGTAACTCTTAATAAATGTTAGCATCCTTCTTTCTAGCAATGTGTTGAACATTTATTTTATTTTTTAATTTTTTAAAGCATAAGGAATTGAAACAGTTTGAGATATATTTTTGTCATTAATTTTTTTTCCATCTCTGGCTTATTGGGGAGGAAGATAAAACACACCACCCTAATTTCAAAGAGCAGAGACAGAGGGAGGGTGTACTCTATTGTACACCCAATAGAAATCTAGTCATATCTGCAGTCACGGAGCTGAATTAAAGCAGACTGGAGCTAGATGGCTTATTATTAGTCTAGTTTGGGTATCATCTGCTGGTTTTGATCCTCAGTGTTCCCATCAGTCCAAAGTCCTGATCTCAGTGGGTCACTGTGGATGAAATGAGATGATAATGTGAATACTCAGCCTCTGGTCCATCTTTGACTATCCTTCAAATAGTCTTTGCTCCTACTCCACAGTGTGGTTCATGGAAAACTGAAGAAAAGACATTAGAAACATTTCCTAAATATCATCTTTAGTCAACTCTTTCATAAACTAAGGGTGGGCTTGTTAGAAATTGGCAGGGGGGCTGCTTTTCAGTGGTCTTGCTGTTTTCTCTGGTTCTGTATTTTGGGGAGCTGACAGGTCTTCTTTCTGCTTAGGATGGAAAGTCAGTGCAATTGTGTGTATTTGCTTCTTGGAGACAAACACACAAAAACACACAGCACATGGGCTCATAGGCCACCCACACATGCGCATGTATCACCTACACATGCACCACACATGCATACCACTTACACAGATACCCACACTCCATACGCGCAAGCGCCGCCTACACATCCCATCCACAATACACATATAAACACACAGACACTAAACATACTTGTTGCACACAAACCAAACCACATACATGCACCCCACCTCTGAGCTCATAGAGTCAACCCTCACATGCTAGCTGGCAGTAGTCTTTCCTCTGCCGCTCCTGCCTGTCTCTGCAATCTTGCCTGAGCATCTCTACCTGCTTATCCAGTGTGCGAGGATCAGGTACCTCCCCTGTTCCATAGTACTCTGTCTACCTAACACCCGATGCCTTGTCCTGAAAACTGCAGGTCATGGCATCATCCTCAGTCTTGTTGGCCATCCCATTGGCTTCTCAGAAATTCCTGGGCTGTAACTCAGGCTTCCAGTGTCCCGTTCTTACTCCCCCAGAGTCCCAGCTGCTCAGTTCTGTCCTACACCTGGAGACGTTTGGATGGAGCCAGGCCATGCCTGTGTGTGCTCTGCTGAGCTTCTCTTTACTCCTAATTCAGCCCAGAGCAATCAGCTTCTCTCTATGCCTGTGTGGACCCAGCCCTGGATCTTAGTGACCTCTGTGAGGAGCCAGGGGCCAGGGAAGGGGAAGAGGGCTCAGTGTGAGGCCCTGGGATATGCCCAGCACTGTGCTGGCCCTTTGATACCTGCTCTTCATTGGGGACTCATAGTAGCCCTGGGAGGTGGGCTTTGTCATCCAATGTGCCCATGAGGAACTAAGTAACTTATGAGGTGTACCTCCTGCCTCATGGAACCGAAGATGCACTGAGCCTCAGGTCTGGGGGGGGGGGGGGGGGATTATTGCTCTCCAAACCCAACCCCTGGGCTATGGAGTCTTTCCTGGGATCTTTAAGTGACTTTTTATGTTAGTAGTTTTCTACAGGGTAACAAGCTACAGTGACCTTTGTCCTTGATGGTTTAATATTGTAAGGCATGAGTAGAACCATTTTGATTGTTTTATACAGTCTTATTGAGTTTTAATTGGCATACAACATATTTTGCATGAGTAAAGTATATCATTTAATAAGTTTTGACATTTGTTTGTGACCCTGAAACAATTTCCACAAGCAACATAATGTGTCTATCATCTGTAAAGTTCCTTATAAACCACCCTCCCTACCCACTCTACCTCTCCACGGGCAACTGCTGATCTGCTTTTACTATGGATTAGTTTGCATTTTCTAGAATTTGAGGTAAATAGAATCACACATTATGTACTCTTGTGCTCTGGCCTTTTTCATGTAGCATAATTATCCTGAGATGCATCCACAGGCAGTGGAGAGCAATAGTTCACTCCTTTTTCTTGTTGAGTAGGGGTCCGTCCGCCATATGGATCTACTGCACAGTTTGCTGATTTACCTGTTGATGGACATTTGGGTCACTTCCAGCTTGGAGCTATTGCACATAAAACTGCCATGAACATTCATGAACAAGTCTTTGTATGGATATATGCTTTCATTTCTCTTGAGAAACTACCTGGGAGTGGAAGGGCAATGTGTGCTTAACTTTTTAAGATACTGCAAAACTGCTTACCTTAACAGCCGTACCATTTCACGTTCCCATCAGTAGTAGTGTGGGTGAGTTCCCTGTCTTCCATGTTCTCACCAGCACTTGGCTATTGATCTGGTTTCGAGGCTTCGTTGGTATGGAACTTGTGAGCCCCACCAAATGACTAGCCTAAGAGTTGAAGCTGGTGGCTTTCAGCTTGGACTGTGAAACCTGGAAGGATCCTGAACGAAGGATGGCAGAATCAGGGTTTTCCTAGAAGCATTCTTCAAATTGCTGTTTGCTCGATGACTGGGAAAGGTTGGAAATGAGAGGTTGGCACTAGTCTCAGCATGAGGTCACATGTCTGGACAAGGTCTGTCCATGTTTGAGAATGAAATAAGCAAAATAAAAAAAAAAAAAGACTATTTTTTTCTTCTGATTCAGGGTCTTGCTAAGTTTCCCAGGCTGGCCTTGAACTTGTGATCCTCTGACCTTGGTCTCTGGAGTCAGTGGGATTACAGGCATGTTGCACCTTGCTTGACTTATTTTAGGCATTTTGAAAAAAGGTGGCAAGAGTTGTTAACAGGTAGGGGCATGAGGGATCAAAGAGCAGTCAAAGGGGACTGTGACCTTGGGAGACTATAGCTCAGTGAGGGTAAGAGCGATGTCTGATTGATTTACCTTTACAGCCTAGCACCAAGGGCCAGGCACAGAGTAAGTGTGGGGAAATCGGTGGTCGATGGATGATGACCAAGCGCATGAATGATGAGCTAAGGGGAGCTAACGGGAGCTCACAGAATGTGATTCACCTCTGCCAGCTTCAGTCAGCACCTCATGTATTTGGTGACACACATCTGAGTGTCGGGGGTAGAAGAAACTCTGGAGAATATGTACTTAGACCTACTCATTTGAAGATGAGTTCCAAAGAGACTGTCTCTTGTCCAAGGTCATTCAGATAGGCTGTTAGAACAAAGCTGGACCCAATCCTACATCTCTTTATTCTTCATCTTTTTCTTTAAGCAGCAACCTTTTTCTTTCTAGTTAAAATAAAAGCTGATAGTAGGAAATTTGAAACAATGCAGAAAAAATAAGGAAAGCCATTGAAACCCTCAATAACCCCAAAACAACTACTTCAGACTATCGTGTATATGTGTGCATATGCGTGTGTGTACTTACGTGCCTGTGTATGTGACCAATCCACATTAGCCCATCCTTGTATTTCAGTATTTTTGGTGTTTTCAGTCTTAGAGTATCAGTGACCCTGAGATGGGCTTCAGGTCCTGAAGCTTCAGTAGCATCTCTGATTACTTCCAGCTTTTGTCCTCTCTGTGATACCCTCTCTAAACTGTGTGAGCAGAGAATTCAGGTGGACTAGATCCTCTTTGGGATGGAGTTCTGCAAACATTCCTCAGACTCAAACATTTGTCCTTGGCTTATCACACCCTATCCACAGTTTATTTGTCCAATTGGTTCCTGTCCCCACAAACTGAACTCTTATTTACCCTGTGTTTTTCTAGTTCTTAGCAATGCATTTAGGTGTTCAGCAAATATGTATTAGAATGAATGAACGAACAGATGGGCTTGTGTGAACAGGGTGAGTGGGGAGGCGGCCCTACAGGTGTGACCACGTTTGTCCTCCAGCAGACAGCTCAGCTCCCATGCCCCTTCCCTCCCCAAACTGCACCCCTGAGCAGGTGGATGTGCCTGTGGTCCAGGATTTCTGTCTGCCTGCCCTGAGACCCATTCTGTCTTTTCTGCTGGGAATGCAGGATGCTGAGAGGGACAAGCTGGAGTATAAGAGGGCAGCGTGAGCCGGAGTGGACAGCCTAGGGCTCATGTGCACAGGCCCAGCTGGGTCCCAGGGCAGGCTTGCCCATCAGGACCTGAGGATCCTTTCCTCATAAGTGACAGAATACATTTTGTCCTGGGACCCCAGGAGAAAAGGACCAGAAGGAGCGGCCCGTGGGGTTGTCCATAGCCCTGGGCTGTGGCGTGGTGCTGGGCTGTGGGCACAGTGGGGCCCTTTGGTGGGAGGCTGGGGTATAGAGCCCAGGAGGAAGCTGTGCCATTTCCTCTGCGCCATTCACTCTGTCAGTCCCCTGTGCAGGAACGGGAGGAGGGGGCGGCTTCCTGGAAGCAGAGGGTTGCCCTGTGCAGGCTAGTTTCCCTTTGACCAGGAGCCCCGGGCCTCTAGCTTGAGTGGCAGCAGAGCCTTGGGTGTCGAAACTCCTTCTTCTCTTTCACTTCGCAGCTGTCACCCAAAGAGCTCCCACCACCCCGTCACTCAGCCCAACTCCTTGTTTTATGTGCCCAGTACGTGTCTTGCCATGGTCCCCTTACCTTGCACACGCTGACCTCTCCCTCCTTACACCCCTCACCACATCTCTGGCACCCTTTCCTTCCTCTCTATTCGGGTCACTTCAGGGACTCATTAACTTTCATCCCCAATAGACAGAGTGACCTCTGACTCTTCCGCTCTTCTCCTTCTCCTGCCTGTAATCCACCCTATACACTGCCACCAGGAATGTCTGGCCACATCTCAGCATCAATCAGACCCCACAGATTCTTTCTTCTGAAAGTCAGTGAACTATTCAGCCATACAGCGAACACCCAGCCTGTGAGGACCTTCCCCTCCTGAGCCCAGCACTCAAGGCCTTCCTTTATCTGACCCTAGTCTTGTTTCCGACTGTGTTTCTTTGGGTCCTACATTCCAACCTGGAAACGGTGACTTCCCTTAGCCCCTTGCTCACCTGGGGACATGACTGGTGCCAGGTCCCGGTTCTGGGACAGCCGTTGTTGAGAATGCCTTCTTGGACCCCCATTGCCGTATTCCGCTGGCCAGCTCCTGTGCTACCTCCCTGGCGAGTGTTCCAGATCACCCCAGGCTGAAGTCACTTCCCTCCCTGCAGTCCCAGGGCTGGCGTGGCCCCTCCTCTCCTCCCTTACATCCTGGTTGTTCATCCTGCCTCTCTAATAGGATTCTTAGGGTAGACCACAAGTCTATGGGAGGGTAACATTTGATGTTCGCTTTATCTGAACACCCAGAAAACTGTTGTGCGCACACCCAATGGGTGGGCTGGTGTGCAGCTGGCTGAATGAACGAATGCTTGACCCTGGCCGTAGACAGTCACCATCTCCATGTTTCCTGCCTTGGTAGACAGCAACTCCTTTATCCTCTTTATGGTTTCTCAAAATGAGAAAACCGATTGGAAAACCCACAACTCCAGCCTCACCCCAAGTCGGGAAAAGTCACTGGGAAGGACTTGGAGCTGCGTCTTTCCTGGCAGGATCCCTTTATCCTTCCTCTTCTCCTCATCTCTGCTTCCCCCGGTCCTGGCCAGCACAGAGGAGACTTCTGGGCTGATGGCACTTACTTTTG
This sequence comes from Sciurus carolinensis, assembly GCF_902686445.1. Lineage (NCBI taxonomy): Eukaryota > Metazoa > Chordata > Mammalia > Rodentia > Sciuridae > Sciurus > Sciurus carolinensis. The sequence continues at coordinate 115,635,429 of NC_062219.1, read as the reverse complement.
CTTTCCCAGAGCACAGGGCAAACCGTAATTTAGGTGACTGCTAAATATAGCACCCCTAGTCCTGGAAAGAGAGCTTGCTTATTTTCTGAAGTGTCCCCACCCCTCCCCAGCCTGGCCAGAGGCTCACCCAGCGAGTCAGATGGCTCAGAGTCTGCCTGAGGCCTCGGAGAGCCTTCCAGGGAAGTCACGGGACTGAGCTCCCTTAACCAGGTGGCCCAGCGCTGTCCCAGAGCTGGACACATGGCGTGGGAGGTGGCAAGTCTTTGTGCTCTTGGCTGCTTGTCCTCATCAGGATGATCTGGCTCCATCAGCCTCTGACACACAATGCTGCAGGGACAGCCAGCTGGTGGGGGTCTGAGGCCTGGGTTCAGCCCCAGGCTCACTCGTAGCTTCTTTCTGAGCCTCGGATTCCCTTGTCTGTAGAAAGGGGAGACCAGATTCCCAGATGAACACTCATCCTGGGAGATGCGCCATCAATTGTAACTATTGTGATCAGAATCCCTACGCCTGGCACAGCATTCCCAGTTCAGTGGGTGAGACGAGGACAAGAGACGAGTCAGGGTGACATATTAAGCTGAACCAAATGAATGTTGATGTACATTAAAGATAATTAGATATTGTCAGTTACACAGGAATCAACCTAATAGCACAGAGACTGGCAGAGTGGTTCTGTGATGGACCAGGTAGTAAATATTTTTGGTTTTGTGAGCTATGTGGTCTCTGTTGCATGAAAATAGCCTCAGTCAATACTTAAACCAACAGGCATGGCTGTGTTCCATTAACACTGTATTTACAAAGACGGTCTGTGGTCTGGCTTTGGCTCCTGTGGTATATGCCAACCCTTGTAATGTTATATAAAACTCATTCATACATAAACTTTTTGAAACATATAAGTCAACACTCAGGCACCTTCGCAATTTCTATGTAGCTTTTAATAGCGTTGACTTCTACTCAGCATTAATTGTAGTTAAATATTAACCAATTCAGTCCTTGTGGCAATCCAATGTGGTATAGACTCTTATTATTTCTTCCATTTTTACAGACGAGGAAGCTGAGGCTCAGAGAGGCTAAGGAATTTGTCAGAAATCACATAGTTTAAGCTGATGGCAAGTGAGCAGAACTCAACCAAGCTTGTGGGGTGAGCTGGGCTTTGTAATTCAGGTGGTTTCAGGACAGAAGGGGGTGTAAATAGGGTATGAGGGACCCAGGCCAGTTTGCCACTCACAGAAGAAGGGGATGGTCTTCAGATACTTAGGGTGGGAGTAGACGTGGTGCAGGTGGGCAGAGGGCCTAACAGTGTACTCCAGGATGGAAAAGCCACTTCCTTGCCTTGGGAGCAAGACCCTGGGTAAGCTGGGTCTGGGCCATTTCTTAGGTGACTCCCCAGGAGCCCATGAGGGCCAATGTGCAGGAAGCAGTCTCTGCCTGAGGAGCAGGAAATTGTTTACATTCCTTATGTTTCATGCAGCAGCTCAGGGAGGCTCTGGGCCCAGCCTCAGGGACTTGGTGGAGAGTGGAGGCAAAGAAGCAGGCTCCCCGGGATGCCTTCAGCTCTGCCAGCAAGCCAGGATGTTTACCCTCCCGATTCCCTTGGCCTGTTGACTGAGCTACAGAGGGACCAAGCCACCAGCCAGGACGCTGGCCCACTCAGGGTCATGCTGGTCCATCCTCAGCCAGGCTGTTCCCCTCTCGGGAGGCCTCGCACCATCCTGTGCCCCCTTCCTCCGTTCTCTCGTCTCTTTAAAGATTGACCCAATGTCACCTCCTGGACGTCTGCTCTGACTTCCCCTTCACCACCCCTAGGCTGGGCACGGTCTGCCCTCTCAGTGCCACCCAAACACCTCTCTTTACCCTCTGTGCTATCCCTGCCTTCGTGTCCCCTGCTCTCCCACTGGAAGGGGACTTCCTTGAGGGAGGGTCTGTTGCCTTGCACCCTCACCACCAAGGTGGGTACCCAGCACTGGGTCAGAAGCCAGTGTGAGGGCAGCATCACTGCCTCCAACCCAGCCTCCCCACTCACAGGGCTGGGTCCTGAGCAATTTGTCTGGCCTCTGGGAGTCTTGACACATTCATCTGCAAAATGATGGTGGTCAGAGATGTTGGTGAAGAGTTGGGGGAGTTCATGGGATAATGCAGGAAGTGATCATGACTGTGCCTGGCCTCTAAGAGGCACCATGGAAGAGGCCAAGGAGACAGAGTCAGGAGCATGTCCTTGCCCTGTGACCCTCAAGTGAGGAGGTGGGGAAGGGGACCAGAGAAGGCACTTTGAATGCCCCAAAGCCACAGCATCAACTGAAAGAACTAAAGGAGTTGTTATGGTTTGGATCTGGAATGTCCCCCCAAAGCTCGTTTGTTGAAAGCAGGGTCCCCAGTGCAGGAAGGCTCAGAGGTGGGGCTTTTACACAATGATTGGATCACGAAGGCTGTGACCTCATCAGCAGATTGAACCACTGAGAGCTGTGTGAACAACTGGAAGGTGGGATCTAGTTGGAGGTGTAGGTCCCTGGGGGCGGGCCTGGAGGGGTCATTTAGTCCCTGGCCTCTTGCCTGGCTCTCTCTGCTTCCGGCTGCCAAGAGCTGAGCAGCTCTCCTCTACCACCCTCTTCCACCATGATGTTCTGCCTTACCTCAGGCCCAGGGCAATGGAGTCGACTGACCATGGACTGAGACCTCTGAAATTGTGAGCCAAAGTAAATCTTTTCTCCTCTCAGTTTGTTATCAGATATTTTGGTCACAGCAATAAAAATCTGACTAACAAAGGGGCTTATGAGTTAGCTTTAGTTGTGACGGGACACTGGACTTGGAGTCTTGGAGTCACAATATTCGCTTGGGAGTCCTAGCTCTGTCTCTAAGCCGCTGGGTGTTGTTGACCAAATTGTCCCAGCTCCTGAAGACTCGATTCCATTAACTGTGAGGGGGATTACAATCGTAACCACCTCCTGAGGTCACTGTGAAGCTGAAAGGAGATAGCAGAGCCCCAGAACACCTGGCCCAGCTCACAGGAAATGCAGAATCTGAGTCAGTGAATCAGAATCTGCAGAATACTTGAGGAAACTGCGATCTCTGCCTGGGGAACTGGACACGTGTCCTACTGCTTAAGGGTTTACAGATCAGGAGTTGGACAGTCATGGGTTTGAATCCTAACTATGCCATTAGCTAGTACTATGACTTCATGCAAGCTATTTAATCTCTCTGAACCAGAGATTTTGTTGTAGTTTTTCCATTAATAACTTCTTTAATATGAAGTCACCTATTTCAGACAGTTGTGGGGTAAAGTGTGCATACAGCCCAGTGTCTGGCATATAACAGAGCCTGAAGTGTTAGCATTAGTCTGCATTTTCTAATAAACACTAATGATAGGGAAAAATCCTAAAATGTAAAAACTGATATGTGGGTGGCTTGGGGTCAGGGCTAGGATTTTCATCTTTGCAGGTCAAATAGGAAGAATGAAATCAAGTTAGGAAGTACTTCCTGGCTTGAGGTGGAGTGTGGGCGCAGTGCTCCTTCAGTGTGAGGAGAGCCCTTAGGAATGGGACAGTGGGAAGGGTCAAGGCTTCTAGGATCCTTGAATGTCTTCCGCAGAAGCCAGCGTCCCCCAGAGAGGAAACTGAGTCCCAGAAAGGAACACCATGGTCCCCTGCCTCACGACTGCTAAGGAAAGAGCTGGGCCCAGTCCTAGTCCCTGAGTTAAGGCAATTCATTTCTCCATAGTGTGTGCGGGGCTGTGACAGTGAGTCCGGCTGGGGCCGCAGGAGTGGAGGAGACCCTTTAAGGGGGACTTGCAGGCCTCACAGGAGGTGCTGACCTGGTGGCTGGTGGTTTGTCTAGTCAGGCTATGTTTAGGTGGCTGATGGTCCTGAGAAGACCTCATCCCCACAGGAAGAGGGGAGGAAGCAGGGAGACAGGATGTGGAGGACAGGGAGCCGTCAGCGCCTGGGAAGTTTTCACAGAGAGAAAAGGGGTGATGGGTGGAGGTCCCCCCAGCCTGGGTTCAAGCTCCCGGGTTTCCTTCTCTCCTTGCTTTCTGTTTTCCTCTGTTGTTTCTCAATTCTGCTCTGAGGTGGAAACTGCCATTGCAGCCCTTCCCAAAGGGCTTTTGCAGGGACAAACCTGTCTGACCACCTGGCCTTTCCTGTTCTGTGCCTGGGGTCAGAACCAGGAGTTTTCTTTCTCCCTCCCCTGTTTCCTTCCTTCCTTGTTTTGATTTTTTGGACACATAATAATTGGACATTTTTATGGGGGCAGTATAACGTTTGGATACATGTATACCTGGTACAGTGATCAAATCAGGACAATAGGCTGTCCATCACCTCAAACATGTATCACTGCTTTGCTGACTTTTCTAGTAAGAGAGAGCTCAGAGCCCAGGGAGGAGCCCCCCTCGGGCCTAGATTTCCCATTTACTGAAGGCGCAGCTGGGCAACTTCTTAAATCTGGCGGGGCCAATTCCAACAGGGCCAGGCCTCAGCAGCCCCAGCTGGAGAAGGAAGAGATGCAGTTCTGGGCAGGGCATCCTCACCTTGCTGGTGACCTGACAGTGACACCCCAGCAGCAGTTTGATCTTTATCTAGTGAGTGGCCAGGTTTCCCAGGCTTTTCGCTTCATCGACTCCTTGCCAAAACCCAAGGAGGAAGATGCTTGGTTATTTTGGTGTCAAAGATGAGGAATCAGAGGCCCTCAGAAGCTCAGAGACATGCTCAAGGTCATGAGGCAGAATGGCGAGGCTGGGAGTCACAACCCAGTGTGTCTGACTCCGAGGCCTCTGCACTTGCTTCTGCGACCAGGAAGCTGGAGTGAAGGTATTAGAGCAGGCCAGGTGAGAAATCAGAAAGACGGATGGAGTGGTTCCTACTGGCGGAGAAGAGGCTGGTGGCCTTTGGAATCTCCTTCAGTCTCTGCTCCTCTAGAGGGACCTATGAGACTAGAGGGGTTTTTCTTTTTTTCATTTTGGTTCTGGGGATTGAGCGCAGGGACAGTCTACCACTGAGCTACATCCCCAGACCCTTTTTAAATTTTATTTAAAAACAGGGTCTCCCTTAGTTATTGAGGCTGACCTTGAACTTGTGATCTTCTTGTATCAGCCTCCCAAATATCTGAGACTACAGGCACTTGCTACCATACCCAAATGAGACCAGAGGTATTTCTAAACTAATCTGTAGAGACTGGTCTTTTTTAGCAGAGAGAAGTTATTGGGGGCCTATGGACAAGATGAGAAAAAAGGTCCATTGACAAGTGAAGACAAACTCTGGTGGGACAGTGACTGGACCACAGCTGGCTGTTGGCGTGTCCTTGGTTTTCATCCTAACTCTGTCTCTAGTTGTGTGTCCTTGGATAGGACATATCCTCTTTGATCCTCATTTCTCTGAGCCGTACTATGAAGCTCCATGCTTTCTGAGGCTCCTTCCTGCTGAAAGTACCTGCCGTTTCAGCCTTGGATGTTCGGATGGGGCCTTAAGGAGGGGAAGCAGGGAAAGACTGAGAGGGCGTTGCTGGGAGAAGAGTTGTCTTTAGGAGCATAAACAGACCCGGGAGCCATCAAACAGGCAGCCCCTTAAAAGGGCAAATATGTGCCTGCCGAGTGTGCAAGGCCCTGCTCTTGGGGACAGAACTTCCTCTCTGGAGGGGCCATGTCTACCTTTGCCCTTCAATCCCTGAGCTTAGGGAGATGTTAAAATATTCAATAACAGGTTTGACCTGGACACGAACCAATCAGAGCAGTCATGCTGGGAACAGTAGGTGTATGATTGGACAGGGTGTCCCACCTGTTGGTCAGCCCAGCCCCTGCACTGCATTCCACCCTGAAGAGCCTGGCTCAGGAACTAAAGAGCAAGGAGTGGGGTGGGGAAAGTCGAGTGGGTGAAGGCAGAAAGAGGGGACCACAGACCCTCCCAGACATCAGCCCGTCTCTGCCTCGCGCCCTGTCACGCTGCTGCCAGCCTCCCACACCCTCAGGAGCTTCCCTCCGGTGTTTCATGCCAAAGCAGTCCAGCTCGCCAGCTGCAGGTGCACTGCGGAGGCTCAGGAGACAAAGGGGAGCCGTCTGTGTTCTCTGAAACAGGCAGGGCACCACCCAGGATAGTCCTTCCTGTCTACCTAAGGACATGGAGCCTGACAGTCAGACATCAGGGCTTTGTCTCTCACACTCTTGGCCACTGGCTACCAAGTCCCATGGAAGTCTGCCTTCCTCTACCTTTTCCTCAACTGCCAGCCTATTCTAGGCCTTTGGATCCAAGTGCCAGGATCACTGTGTTCATCTGCTGTCTGCTTGCCCACCTTCAGACTCTGGGACTGTCTTCTGTTCCCTACAGTAGTTCCTGGTGGCTTCTCAACTGGTGACAGAGATTTCAATCAGTATTGCTTGACTGATTATTAAGGACCCCACTTTCCTCCTTTTCCATGAACATAGGTCATTTCCCAATTGACCAAGAGATGTATTCAGCAGCCACTAAGCATAAATACTTTATTAGCTATAGAAGTGGGAGTGGGTGTCAAAGAAGCAGGAGGCAGGGTCCCTGCCCTCCAGTGTCCTTCTGTATCATGAGAGACAGTATGTAAATGGAGAAAGACTAACTGATAATTACAAGACATCCTTAGACAATGCATTATTTGAGGGTTGCCTGGGCCAGTGGAAACACCTGTCACAAATTTTGTAAAGAAAGATAAAAATGTAGAATGGCATTTAAAATGGATTATGATTTATATGAAAAGCCAGATATGGTTACATTAAATTATTAGATTGTTAAGAGCTCAGAAATAAAGCAATGCTTTCTAGAAGTTATCTTGAGCTCACTAGGAACAAGTTATGTCACATTTATCTTGTTTTCTTTTTTGATAAGGTTCTAGAGTTTGGTACAGAGGAATGCTTCAGATTTAGCATACCTTGAGTTCCACAGGGTTTTAGGAAAAACATTTCATTTTGTCATCATAGGAAAGAGGGCTGGATAAAAGCAAAGTCACGTGACTTTAGAGCTGGTTGAAAGAGTGAACTGTGAGAGTATTGATGAATAGTTCTCTGGTATTCTGTGATGAGGTTGTGGTGTTATGGGGTCGGATGTCTTTGTCATTGTTGACATTTTCAGTGACGATGTGGATGATGGCCATAGACCTTCTTATCAGCTCATGATCTGAATCAAGGAGACACTGCTAAGAATCAAGACTCAAAAGCATCTTGACCCCCCACCAAACTAATACTGTGCAACAGAAAGAAAAACATAATCTTCTATTTATGTTCCAAATCCTCAGATCTATAGTGTGGGATGGGGAAAATGTGACTGGGCAGCAGTTGGGGCATGAGCTGTGGTCTCTCTGTGGAACCCATCCAGATTGTCTGAAAGCATGTCTAGGACCCAGCGGTCATGGCCGTGTACTGGTGACTGGGCTTAGAGTCTATGTGGCGTGGACAACTGGAGTAGTGCTCCTCTTATGTTGGTCATCAGTGAGCTAGGACTCAGCTGCTCAGTGTCCATGAGTTCCGGTCTCTGGCCAGAGCAGTGTTGTCTGTTCCTGAGTGGTGGGAAAAGCAGGTCTGCCCAGATTTCTTCCAGCATGTTGAAGACCATTCCAGTGATCCCCATGCCCCTGCCCAGGGTCTACTCTTGTGACTCCCCCGGAGGCCTCTCTTAGTGCAGTTGGCTGCTGCTTCTAGATGGCCGAGGGAACCACTGCCTTGTGATATTTCACATTTTTCCCAAGTACAACAGGCTGGGCAGAAAACTGAGCAAATGTCAGAAGCCTCCAATCCTCTGCTCTGCTGGAGGCCCCTGCGCCAGGAGCTGTGCTACAGACTCAGGAGAGTGTTCCCTCTGCCTGCCCACCTCTGCCCTCCCCTCCCTATCAGGTGGTGCTTTAAAATCAGTCACCTCCAGATCTGAAGGGAATCAAGTGAGTGAACCCTCCTGGAAACTGATCTTGCAGAGGGCAGGTGATTGGATTCTGTCTGCAGCCATGGAGAGCATAAGCTGAGTGCCAGCTCTGAGCACCTAGAAGTCACACTCTGTGACTGCAGCCCTCCTCTCTTCTCTAGAAGTGTCTGTGACAGAAAACACTCAGGGACATGGTAGGAAGGACATGGAAATGCCTCCTGATGGAAGGAGTTGGAGGAAACTGAAGCAGTGGGGAAAGGGAGGGGGCCTTGGCTGTTGGGTTGTGAGCGCCTGACAGCCTGAGGGTCCAGGATTCTGAAGGCAGAGTGACCTCTGCTCCCACCTGCCTGATTGACATGCCTGATTGTCCCTCTCTCTGTTCTGCCTAGATTGCAATGAGGACCTGAGGCCTCTGCCTGTTGACCACCCCGGCCTGAAGTGACCATGGCCCCCCGCAAGAGGAGCCGCCATGGCCTGGGCTTCCTGTGCTGCTTTGGGGGCAACGACCTCCCTGAGATCAACCTCCGGGACAACCACCCTCTGCAGTACATGGAGTTCACCAGCCCCATCCCCAACCCGGAAGAGCTTAATGTCTGCTTCGCAGAGCTGGTGGTTAGTGTGTGAGGGGGCTTTTGACAGTGGGGAGGAGGGCGGATGGACAAGCAGAGTGCAACAGGGGTCCAGGGGCTGGGGTCTCCACCTCTCAAAGCTCCTCTTGGGACTCAGGTAGTCCCCATAAAACACTTCAGAAATGTGGAAAAAGCCTCTCACCAGGGTGGGCACCATGCAATGGTCCCCAGAACAGACCCACCTCCTGTTCCCCCTGGATTCCCAATCATACGATAGCAGTTGGGCTGCCATAGGGTGGGGCAGATCCAAATTTTTGTGAAATAGGCAGTAAGGAGTCTCAGAGAACATCAGAACTCCCGATACCTCTCTCTTTTCTTCTTTCGTCCAGAGTTTCCCCTGGGCCCAATTAATCTCAGGAAGGGAGAAAGGACAGAGTGGGATTCTTTAGGCAGATACTGGATACCTTGGAACAGGATATGAATGGCTAAAAATATGGAGGTAGAGAAGTCTATATCACACCCAGGATCTGATTTGGGTCTGGCATGACTAAACCCCTGTCTACTTGGGGTAATTGCAGGTGTCATTCATTCATATTGGCACTGGACCTTCCTGACCTTTGGCAGTGCCCATTCAGACCAGAGCATCAGCCTGCCATTGTGAGAAGCCCCGTGTATGAAACTTCCTGCTCTGACCACACAGAGGCAGAATAGGACGGAAGCACGATTGCTCTTTGGAGGTCTAATGAGGAACCAAAGCCTGCAGATCAGGAGAGGGCCCAGACCTGAACCCTGGCATAGAGCCAGAAGCCCACGTTCTTCTACCACTAGCTCTTGGTTCCATGTTCTCCTGGCTGGCAGTGGTCAAGCCATAGAAAAATGCTACATATGGTTTGAAATCTGATTTGGCTACGAGGTGTATCTGGTTGAAGTAATCTAGTCCCACAAATACCAGGGCCACTGTAAAATGAGACCATGTAGGTTATCTGAAAAAGTTGTCCAGCTTCCTCATCACACCAGGGTCAGGAAAACTCACTGTCTCCAGATTTATACCTTTCTCCAGAACGGGACCGGGGAACCACTGTATGCTAGTGGAGAGTAGCATTTGGAGTCTGATGGATATTGCTCAGGGATGTTTTCTAGGGTAGAGAGTGTAAACTCTGAAAGGAGAATGGGACAAGAGTTGTTCCCTTTTTTGACCCTTTTTTGTTCAACAAATATTCACTGAGTATCTTGGGTGGGCAGGATCCTCACAAGGCACTTTATCAAAAGCAAGGGTGAGTTGGACGAGCCTTGCCTGCAAGGGGCCTGGTGTCAGGTAGCGATCAAACAAATGAAAAATCTTTCTTAGACTGTCGTGCTCTGGGCCATACAGGGTCCCAGGTATTAGAGATGAGCTAACAGACGGGGCCCTGCCTCCAGAAGAGGAAGTCACCTAGGGAGCACTGGTCTGGAAGAGCAGTGGCAGAGTGGTAAGTGTCAGGACAGGGAGCACTCAGGTGACTGTGGGAGCTTTATTCTAGGCAAGGTCACCGTGGCCTCCACGAATCAGAGACATTTCCATTGAGACCCTAAAGCAGCGTGAGGTTAGATAAGTGGATGGGGATGTAGAACAATGACAGAGGCTCCTTGGAAGAAGAAGCAGCCTTGGTGTGAGTTTCAGGTTAAAAAAGAACTAGGTCCTTCTGGAAGGCATAATGAAAACCAGAATAACTGAGAATTTGGGGTTGAAGTCTAGGGAATCCTAGGAAATCCACTAGGGTTGAACCCCAGGGAAAATCCACTGAAGGTTTGAGGTGATCCCTTCTGCTTTCTTAAAAGACCATGCAGGGTATCAGCTGAAGAGAAGGGGTTGTGCTGATCATTAGGGGTGGCTTGGAGCAGAGTCCGTGAGGAAGGAGAATGGCAGATCAAGAGCGACTTAGGCGGAAATGTAGAAGGGTGGACCATGAGTGAGCCGGAATCAAGGACTCCCAGGCTGCTGAGATGAGGAGCCAGGTGGACACTGGGGCCCTGCACAGGACAGGTGTACTGGAGGAGGCTCGAGCTTAGGGGCCGAGATGATGAATTAAATTTGTCTTTTCTCTCAATGCATCAGTTTCCTCATCTATAAAATGGAGGGATGTTGCATGTTCCAAATAAATGAATAAAAAGCACTTTGAACAGTGCCTGGCACATAGTAAAGGGACATATGTCTATGAGAAACCTGAAGGGCATCAAAGGGGAGAAGTACTGGACACAGCTGGGTCTCAAGGTCTGCAACTCAGGAAGCTGGTGAGCTGGAGGGACAGGTTTATGAGGAGTTGGCATAATAACCGAGTCCTTGGGAATAACAGAAAAGGATACCGCACTGTGTCCAAGGGACAGCAGCATTTAGATAAGATAGAAGGGACATCATCAAAGGAGCCGGAGAAGGAACACAGAATGAGGCATGAGGGGTTGCCCGAGTGTGGCTGCTGAAGAGACCACGGAATAGGTTCAATAAGGAGGGAATGGCCAGCAAAGTCCCATGCTACCTGGGCCAAGCACAGCTGCCAAGAGACACCCATTGATTGAGAAATGGAGACTACTGGCTGGTGCGTGAATACCCAGAATGCAAGGCTGAAAATAATTCAGGAAGGGAGAAATGGTTCCTACCTGGGCAGGTCTAAGAAGGCTTGTCAGAGGAAGCTGCATCCAGGTAGGATTTAGACCATGGTCCTCAGCGAGAGCTGATAGGAAGGGGAAGGACTGTCCAAGAAAAGGAACAAGGTTGAAGAGGGGCAGAGTTGGTGCTGGAAAAACCTCAGGTTAGGTGCTTGCAACTGTCATCTTTCTTCCGTTTCTGATTCTGACCGTGGAAAGGAAACCTCAAACAGGGTTCTGGGAATTTTGACTAAGGACATTTCTGGGATGTGGAGAGAACACTTTGAGGTGTCAACCTTTGTTTGACACTAAATCTGTAGCAGTCTTTAGTTCCAAAAGCAGGTGAACTGATGGGCGTTATTTCACATTCTCATGTATACACTGTCCAAATGGCCGTTGCTGGCCACATGTGGCTACTGGCTAGTCTGAACTGAATGAGCTATAAGTGAAAATCCATACTGGATTTTGAAGACCTAATTTGAAAAAGGAATATAAAATATTTTACTGATTAGTTTTTACATCAAATACCTGTTGAAATGGTCGTGTTTTAGGTATATTGGTTCAAAAATGTATTTAAATTAGCTTCACTTATTTTTAATGTGACTTAGCTTCACTAAGTTTTAATGTGACTAGAACATGTTTAAAATCCATATTGTTCATGTTACATTTCTATTGACAGTTCTGGTCTAGGGGAAGGAAAGTCTGAAATGATCCCCTTTGAATGAAAGTATGGAGAAAAGGTTATAGTTGTCAAGATTTAAGACACTTAAACTTCCTTAGTTATTGCTTTCACTGTTGTATTTGAAAATATAAAGACTATTTAGTAGTATTTTTTTATTTGTTCTAAGTGGTTATATATGACAGTAGAATGCATTTTGAAGAATATTTAGTGGAATTATGCCTCATTGTCTTAATGTGAGTTTGGTTTTTGGTTTTTAAAATGTGTATAATTGAGTTGAAAAGCACACTCTGTTCCCAGTGGCCTGTTAACTCTTTCTTTGATGAGTCTTGGAGTGGCTCATGAATTAGAGGAAAAGAAGCTTCAAAAAAGAGAGCTTTTTAGGGCCCACCTGGTATAGCCAAACCTATAAACTCACTTAAACTACCTACAGAGTAACCCCCAAATGCAACAGCCGCAGAAGCTTCCCAGTCCTACTCTCCAGAAAGCATGGACCCTGCTGCAGGAGGCGCCAGCCTTGTCATGGACAGCCCTGCGGTGCAGAGGCTGCCTCTAGGGGCGCTCTCTCGGTGGGAAGTGGATCAAGGCTGCCCTAGATGTGGTGTACCCTCTGCTCAGCCCCTGTCCTCACTAGCTCTCCTCAGCCCATTTTGGGACCTAAGCTGAGGCTGGGAAAGCCAGAGACTTTCTAGGAGAGACACTAGAAGGGCAGTAGGCTTGAAGAACAGGGCAAGCCTCTGAGAGGGAGGCGGGAGCTGATCTGTAGATGACCCTTTTCTTTGTCCAACCTTGACCTGTGGTGTTGGCAAGCTTAGGAAGGACAAGGACCTGAAAACCAGAAACCCTGGACAAGAAGATTAGGGAGCATCAAAGTAGTGCCAGAGGAGGGCAGGAAACGGGGTGAGCTGGAGGAGGAGCGGGGTTGGACAGGAAGTAAGGGAGCCTGGGTAGAAGTACAGGATTGGCTGGAGCAAGGGGATGGGGCTGTGTTTCTGGTAAAGAAATTCCCCATCCTATCTTTGGTACTTTTGGGAGAAAGCTAGAACACTGAGGGATAGGTTTGGGGCGCTGTAATTTCCAGAGGGCTGAATATTCTACTCTCAGCCATTGCTGGGTTTCACGTGATTTTTCTTATTGTCTTTGCAGGATGAATTGGATCTCACAGACAAAAACCGCGAGGCTGTGTTTGCACTGCCCCCTGAGAAGAAATGGCAGATCTACTGCAGCAAGAAGAAGGTGACCCCCTCTCTGACCCTTCCTGCCACATCCCAGGGGCCACAGCGGGGGCAGCTCTTGATGCCTTAGTCACTCATTCGTTCAACAGATAGTCTTACATGCTAGCGCTCTTCTAGGTGTGGAAGGAACATTGGAAACAGAACAATAATCCTGGCCCCACGGGGGCGCGCAGGCCTGTGCCATCCCCTGGAGCAGCCTTGCTCAAAGAAGCCAGTTTGCAGGGGTGGAGGGGGGTGGAGGCAGGGTGTCCTCTTTTGGAGTGGAGCTTCTGCTCCATCCCAGGCTTGGGGTCACGTGTCCATCCTTGGTCTCCACTCTGTTCATCCCTTTCTTCTTTTCCTTTAAAGAAGCTGTGGTGTCCTGCCTGCGGACTCCCTCCGAAGGCCAGTGCCAGCTCCAGGCAGGGCCGCACTGGATTTTATCTCCTCCTGCTTCCCATGGCTGGTACTCGTCCCAGCATTCTCTCTTCCTCTTTCTCCATCTCTGTGTCCCCTTGGTTCCTTTCCTCCTCTTTTGATCTCTCGTCTCCTTTTATTTTAGCCTTTCTGTTTCTTTGGCTCTGTTTTTCTTTTCTTGGTTCACCTTCCTTCTCTCCCTTCTCCCTCTGTTTCTCAGGCTGGAGTTACAGCTCCCTTTCCCAGCCTCAGAGTGAGGGTATTGGGGGTCAGGGCCTGGAACTCCATCCCCCTGGAGAAGACAGGCAGGTCAGGGGTCTGAGCTGTCCCTCCTCCACTCCCCGTGCCCATTCATGGCTCTCATTTACTCCTCCTGGTCAGGACATTTGTCCGATCCCCAGGGCTCTGTACTAAGCCAGACTGAACTTATAAAATGGCAGGATTAGAATCATATACCCTTTCAGAATTGGAGGGAACCCAAGAAACAACCCACTCACCTCCTTTATTACACAGGAGGCAAGGGAGGCCTAGAGAGGCGTGGACTCACCCAGCCTCCAGCCAATGAGGGCAGGCAGCCAGACCACTGCTGGGGAGAAAGAACCTGAATGCACACACTAGAAGACATTGTTGAATATTGCATGGCACATTTATTAAGCACCTGCAGAATACAATGTTCAGTGTCTACTAACATGAGGAAAATAGGCCTTGAAAAATCTCAAGTCATGGAAGAAAGGAAAAAGAGGAAGGAGAAAATAAACTTTAGGAGTAATTAATCATATTTCATGATTCTCTGCTTTCCAGATTGATTACCAGAGTTCCCTTAAGTTAATCCTTGTACGGTCAAGTAAAAGATTTATTAAAATATAAGGGCATCTCTCACTACTTTGCAAACTGAATGGGGAGTGATTTCCCCATCTGCTCTCACACCTGTCTGTCTTCCCATGGGGCAGTTTCTCTGTCTACAATACCTTCCCCACCTGCCTTAGCCTTAGGAATCTTCAGTAACTCCTCCCGGTCCTCTTACCAACCTGCACCCACAGCCTTCTGTCAGATGCCTGCCCCTGGGTTCAGCACTGGACTGTTATAGCAAAGGCAAAATGACTTTTTACTCAGTACTTGCAGGCTTCGTTATTGATGGGCATTCAGTAGGTATTCATTAAATGCACATGGAATGAATAATAATGAGCCAACAAATGCAAAAAAGTGTATGTTTGCTGATATAATTGTTTTTGCTGGTGCAATTCCTCCCCAAGGTGGAAGCCAGAATATTTGGGTTTTAGTTAATGAAGATTTTATACATAAAGCTGTATGAGGTCACAAAGACCAGAACAAGGCAAATTTCTCACTGGTCTAAAATTTGGATTTTGTGAAACAAAATAGTGGAGCTTGAGTGGACAGAGCTGAGGGATCCAGGGTCATTTGGCAGCTGGCAGAGAGAGGACTGGACAGGGAGGTTCTGGAGGAGGTGAGTTTTTATGTAGATTTGAAGCAGGAGATTGCACATCTTGACAGCAGATGAGAGAGAAGCCAAGTGACCAGGGCACAGGGGCAGGAAGGAGCAGGATGTGTGTCATGCCTAGAGGCAGATCCGTTTGGCCGGAGAAAGCTGGATTTCTGTCAACGTGAATATTTTTTTGAACTCCACCATGCCTGCTGGTGTGAGGGAGAGAGCTGAGCCTTTCTCTTGGGGACTGAGAGTCGCCCGACGGTCCTCTGCACTGCTGACCCGCTGCACAACTCAACTCCATTTGGGGAAGTTGACAGTCAGTGAATCACAGGCATTGGAGGGGTTCCTGAGCCTTTCTAGAACCCATGGTCTTGGGAGTTTCTTTCTTTTTTGTAGCTATTAATTGAGTACTTACTGTGTGCTTTGCACTATACCAAATGCTTTATACTAACGTACTCAAACTGGGAGAAAGACCAAATTTCTAAATTTCCAAACCACCATAGACCATTACTGTTGTATAATATAGGAATGACATTAGCAGAAAATGAAAGACGTATAAAATATAAGCAAAAAATTGTGTTAGACTCAACAGTCATAAGATCACATTTTATGAAGTGTAGGTAGAACAGTTATAGCAGGAAAAAGAATCTTTAAAATGGTACATGTCATCCACTGGAAGCACACGCCTGCAGAGTTTCTGCCCACGTCATTGGTGGGCCATGAGATTCAGTTTGTTGTCTGATTTTACCAAGGAAGAAACCGAAGCTGGGAGGTTTCACGTCTTCCTCCAGTTACCCGCTGTCGGCAGGGCTGGGAACGTCGCTCTGCTGGCTTTGAATAGCGCTCAGGGTCACAGGCCATGGGTCTTGCCAGTTGGTCCATACAACCCTTCTTCTTGTTTCAGGAGCAAGAGGACCCCAACAAACTGGCCACCAGCTGGCCCGACTATTACATTGACCGCATCAACTCCATGGCTGCTGTAAGTGGCTGCTCCTCCCCTCCCAGCGCCCCACCTGGGAAGGCTGTAGGGGAGAGTTCTCACGGTGTTCTCTCAGGGTCCTCCTCACTGAGGTGGGAAAGTTTTCCACTTGTTCCTGTGAACTTATCATAATCCACCCCTCCTCTGTGAGACTTCAGTCCCCCAACTATTTAAGCACTTATGAACTCATCTGGATGTCACTCAGGCTTGGGAAATAGACTGGGTCAGTAATTCTTCCTACTTCACAGATGAGGATAGTGAAGTTCTAGACTAGAACCTGGGTCCTCTCAGATCCTCTGTCTTAGTAACCATTCCCTGAGGCCTCACTCTTCCTGAAGCGAGAGTGCTCCTGAGTCAAACCTGGGCTGGGGCCCAGGTGGCCCAGTGTGACCAGTGTTCCCTCTTACCTACTGGCTCTTCAGATGCAGAGTCTGTATGCATTTGATGAGGAAGAGACAGAGGTGAGGAACCAGATCGTGGAAGACCTGAAGACGGCTCTGCGGACACAGCCCATGAGGTGACTAGGCCTATTTCCCTTCCTCCCTCCATGGCCCTACCCAGGTAGTCCCCTGACTCCCTGCAGCCTCCTGCAGTGCTCTGCTCCCAGACATTCCTAGTCTCTGCTTCACCCTTTCACTTCCAGCTCCATCCGCCCAGTCCTGGGTTGCTGGGAGCTGCTGGGGTGGTGGGGGATGAACACAGGAGGGTCAAATAAGCCTCGGGTCATCAAGGGCAAGCACTTGGTATTGGGGGGACTAATAGAACAGGAGCTGGCCAGATGGATGGGGTATATAAGAAAGGGCTTCCCAAGAACGAGGGGGCAGGGTGAGTGCCCTAGTTAGGGAGGAGGTGGGTGTGGGTTAAGACTAACTCCAGTCGGTGGGTATGGAGTCAGGACATGAACTTTGACCATCTTTGAGTGGGAGCCGTGGAGGCCAGGGAAAGGAGATGGGTGTCACCAACGTCACAGGACGGAACTTGTCCAACCTTCCCAGACCACAGTGGGCAGGGCCCCAGAAAAAGAGCATGAGTTGCGAAGGGTTCCTTGCCTTTGGCTCTGAACACATCGTGTGCTAGAACTCGCTGGTGAGAGATGATTGTTGAATCTTCAGCAAGGGTGCACACTGAGTATTAAACCTAGCTTTGATTAGAATTTAAATCATAAAAACTTATGATTGAATAAGTTGTATCAAAAACAATACTCAAACATATCACTCTCTACTTCTTTTTCCACATTTTGCTATTATATATGCTCTTCACTGTTGAATTTCCACTCTTGAATTTACACCCCTGGTCTGTGTGTGCATCTCTTTTCAACTTCATGTTCAATGACATCACCATTGGTAGCTTGAAAGCAGCTATGCTAGGAGTATTTATGTCATGGAAATGGGTGCACATAATCAGATCTTCTCTTCTCTCTTTTTCCCCCCAAGGACCTAGTTACTTAACATGTATCTGCCATCCACTAGGGGGTAGGTGTGTATTGTCCTGGCTGAGCTCTCTGCCCTGGAATCCTGGAAACAGCCTCCAGGAGGATGGAGCATGTGAATCCCTGTGTCCCTCTGCTAGGGTGGGGGTCAGTCTAGGAAGGAGACACAGTAAAGAATGAGGCCCTCAAAAAGTAAAGGGGTCCAGGGGAGTTGCCAGAGTCATCCACCTCAATTCATTTAACTTTCCTTAATAAAATCTGGATTACAAAAGTTACACATAGTAATTATGGACTTTTGTAGACTACAGAAGAGCATCTAAGAGGAAAAAAAAGGAAAAAATTGTCTATCATTAACTTAATTTGAGAGCATAACCTAGGCATATTTGCACAACACATATAATACAAAATACATATAAATATATTCATATATTGATTATAGATAGTGTTCCCTAAGCTCAATTTATAACCATTTCCTCAGCTCATTAGTCATTATTCTATTGCATCAAGGACTCTAAGCCTTTTTTGTGTGTGTTTCCATGGAGTCTGGCACCCAGATGAAACCTATAGACTGTTTCTCAGAAATGATGTTTTTTAAATAATAAAATAAAGTAGATAAATGGGTAGGGTTCAAAAATAAACAAATTCAATTAAAATATAGCTACCAAATATTAAAAATGCATGAGCTAGCAATAAATGTGCCTCTTTATGCCTTCTACAGCAAGACTGGCACCGGGTCTGATAATCACCATAACCTTGACATACTGATGGGTGTAAATGATATTTTAAGATCCCTGCAACAACCATAATTTGCTATGAAAATAGCAGTGATTTGTTTGGGTGACAAAGTCACAGATTCTGCTAGTAGTGCTCTCTTTTATGGCCTATACTCATCACTGGGGGAAATGCTGAATTTGTTAGAGGTTTTCAAAAATAAGAATGTAATTGTCTTTTCCCATGCCAGTTCTTGGACCCCTGAATGCTAAGCATAGACCCTTTATAAGAACACAAACTCCAGGTTAAGAAGTCCTGAACTAAATGAATTTTAATGTTTTCCACTAATATTCACAATAACTCTCCTATTTTCTTGAGGATCTCTTGAAATGTAGATTCCCATCGCCTTGGTTCTCAGCTCAGGGAGTCTGAGGGCCCCTCTATATTGAAATCTCTCTTTTTATCTGACTATAGTTCTTCTAATTCCCATTTTTATTAGAGATGGATCTTTAGGTATGCTGGCCATTAATTATGATCATCCCTTCACCTACGTCTCATTTAAGCTATGCAACTGATGGTCAACGCTTTGCAAATACACAGCATTTCAAATGCAAACGAAGCGTGAGTTTTCTGTGAGGATGATAGGGTGTCAGTGCGATAGGTAAACTTTATACATGAACCAAGTCTCTGCAGTAGGTAAGAGTGGTGCATGGTGGGATAAAGGTAATGGGGTCGCTATTTGCAAAATGTACATAGAAGGACATTCAGGATACCTCTTTTGCTAATGCCTCTGACTGATAGGTTTGTGACCCGCTTCATCGAGCTGGAGGGCTTGACCTGTCTGCTCAATTTCCTCCGGAGCATGGACCACGCCACCTGTGAGAGCCGCATCCACACCTCCCTCATCGGCTGCATCAAGGCGCTGATGAACAACTCCCAGGGGCGAGCGCACGTGCTGGCACAGCCCGAGGCCATCAGCACCATCGCACAGAGTCTGCGCACGGAGAACAGCAAGACCAAGGTGGCCGTGCTGGAGATCCTGGGCGCTGTGTGCCTCGTGCCTGGAGGTCACAAGAAGGTGCTGCAGGCCATGCTACACTACCAGGTGTACGCAGCAGAGAGGACTCGCTTCCAGGTGAGAAGTGGACCTGCAGGTGGTGCTGCCAACAGGGTGGGCAGAGGTGACACATACTGGTGGCAAGGGACAGTAATGGAAACTGAAGGAAAAGGAGACATCTTGTGGGTGGCATGCCTGCTTGTGGAAGGAAGAGAGGACTGGGAACAAGAGGGCTTACTTCCGAAGACACGATGGGGTTAGCTGGGGAAATGCACTCGTCTCCACGAGGCTGTGAGCTCCTACAGGCTGGAAGATTCTTTTGCTTCATTTTTGTGGTTCTTCCTCTCTGAGTCTAGCGCCTGGCTCATGGTAGGGGCTCGGTCAAGAACTGATAGTGCAATTGCTGGGGTCAAGATTTTAGACCAATGCCTAATGAGGGGACACTGGGACAGCACTGAGACCATGCTATTCTCTTTTTTTTCCTCTCTGACCTACTCAGGAAAGTAGAAATGAGATGAACAATACAAAGTGTCTCGGCACAGTGCCTGGCACAGAGCAGGCCTCAAACTCTATGACTTACGTGCCAGGATAGGCTCTTTGTTTATTCTGTCAGCAAACATTTTTGAGTACCTGCTCTGTGCAGAAAGTAGCCCCTAACCCTTTACAGAAGATGTAAAAGGAATGGAAGGTAGCATCCGTGCCATCGGGAGCCGGGGAGGCGGGCGACATGGGCTACAGCTTGGACCTGGGCCTGCAGCACTGCTCAGCAATAGAAGCTCAGCCTGAGGGCCTTGCAGGCATGAAGGAAGGTGGGGCAGAGACAGGTATGGAGAGGCACAGGAAGCTTGTCACCTGAGGTGAGGCAAGATAAGCTGGCAACACATGATTGGGCAGAGAGAGCAAAGGGGACTGTGGGACATCAGGAGAAAAGGGGCAAAAACTGTTCTTATAGGACCCTGATCCCTGCTCCTGTCCTGCCCTCCCTTCCCAACCAGACTCTGCTGAATGAGCTGGATCGAAGTTTGGGCCGGTACAGGGATGAAGTGAATCTGAAAACAGCCATCATGTCCTTTATCAATGCCGTCCTCAACGCTGGAGCTGGAGAGGTGAGGCACCTTTCCCTTGTCTTTGCTGGCTCCTGATTTCTGATCCTGGGGTACAGTGTGTGTGTGAGGACTTCCTGAGGAAGCGCCGTCTGAGAGAAGGGCCATCTGGTCCATGTGCCTGCCGCTGCCAACATCATCCTCTGATTATCTTTAGAACCTATTGCTTCCTTCACTTGGAGCCAAGAAAGAATAGCCTGTCATGAACCTTGCTGTCACTAGGGCAATGACATGACGGACCTGGACCGCATGAAACTCACTGTCTAATCAGAGGCTTCTCAAAGCTGCTGTGAGAACTGGTTTTGCTTCCACACAGCATTCTTGATTTCACCTAAGCCTGAGAGGGCTCCTGGGGACTCTTGGTGCATTGTTTGTTGTGGACACCCTCCCAGCTGGGCTAGTGGGTGATGACTTAGGTGGGGGAGGGGATTGTTTATGGGAGGATGTCAAGTTTTGGCCCTTCTTTCTAGAGCTTTCTAGAAACCTTCTGAATTGATTTCTGAGTTGGCTGGTCATGCTTTTCTAGAACCTTCTATTAGAAGGTGTGGCTTCTGGTTTCTCTTCAGATCAAAATGTAATCCTTAGACCATTAAGATAGCAACATTAGAAGAACTTGAATATCAGATGAACAACTCCCTCCAATTCTAAGGCAATCAGATGCACCCATCAAGGTGAACTTGAAGGACAAAGGGGGCAAAGGAAGCAACTGAATGACCTCATTTTCCCTTTTCTCTGCCAGCATACGTTTTTTACATGCAAAAAATGATGCCTGAATTAGGCGAGGCAGGATGGGGGAATAATCTGTCCCTAAGATATTGACGTCACTTGCTCTGTACGGTTGTCATCCATTCTGATCAGGGGTAGTCATACCACAGCAGGTGATTTTTATGAATATCACTTCAGCCAGTAAGTTAGTGTTATTCCTATTTAACAAAGAGGAAACTGAGACTTTGCCAAGACCAAAAGTCTAGGAAGAGTGAGAATAGGGATTTAACCCAAGATCTAGCTGACTCCAGAGCTCATGCTCCAGGTCACTCTACAGTGCTGCTTCTGGATGCTGGGAGCTAAGAGAACACTGGTAAGGGGCTAGAAGGAAGTGAGGTGGGAGCCCAGCAGTAGCTTGCTTAGAGGAATAACGAGGTCAAAGGTTATCATGTCCCATCCTGACTTCAAAGCAGCTCAAGTGAGTTAGCTGCAGGCAAGGTGGGACTACGGCTGGGTGTCCACAGGGGATTCTCCTGGGCATGGACCACTCACTCAGTCTGGTGCTTCTTTGACGACCCCCAGGATAATCTGGAGTTCCGCCTACATCTCCGGTATGAGTTCCTGATGCTGGGGATACAGCCTGTGATTGACAAACTCCGGCAGCACGAGAACGCCATCCTGGACAAGTAAGCCACCCAGCCCCACTGCCCACGAGTGGGGACAGTGCCTCGGTGGGAGATGGCCAGGGCTGTTGTGAAAGCTGTCCTTCCCACTGGGGACCACCTGCCATTCCCAGCATAGATTCAGAGTCAGCTGTGTGTGGGACAGGGGTGCCCTAGCCTGTCCCCTGTGCTGACCTTGACTCATCACCTCGTTTAAAGGCAGGTGAGCCCAGCAGTTCTCAACCATGCCAGCACTGCCCCCTGGGGGACACTCGAGAACATGTGGGAGTGCTCTTTGGTTTGCAAGCTGGTTGGTTGGGGACACTACTAGCATTGGTTGTTGGGGACAGGAATGCTAAACACCCTGCGGTACACACCTGATCAGAAGAGAAAAAGCCCATCCAAGATGCGTACTATAAAGCCCTCGCCGATCAAAGAGCATAGTTAAATTCTCGTGTTACTAGTGAGTCCCCTCTGGTTCTGTCCCATTAGCACAGTTCATTTTATTGCACTGGGTTTTAAGGGAGCAAGGATGTCTGAGGAGGAGCGAGCCCGTGTGTTGATGGGGTGGAAAATGAGGGAGAGATTAGCTTGAGGGCTGCCTTGGGGACAGTAGGACACTGGGGAAGAGATGGAGGGCAGCAGTCCTTGACTGAGGGCGATCGTGTCCCCCAGGAGACACTCAGCCCTGCCTGGAGACATTTTGGGTTGTCACTCTTCAGGGAGGGGGTTCTGTGGGCATCCAGTGGGTAGAGACCAAGGATGCTCAACACTTCACAGAGCTCAGTCTCTCACAGCCAAGGGCAATGGAGCCTAAAATGCTGACCTAAGATGATAGGGCCCTGGGCTGATCTCCCTGAAGGAAGGTCATGTGCAGGTATTGGCTTCTCTCAGGTGGCTCCTCTGCTTTGCCTTTGCCTCACCTGAGTTAAACTTTGAGATTTTGCCAGTAGGGGAGGTGGTTGAAGGGGCTGTAATCCCCAACCAGGCATGTCCTGGCTATATCGTCTGCTGTCTCTGTTCCCCCGTCCTATCTAGGCATTTGGACTTCTTTGAGATGGTTCGGAATGAGGACGACCTGGAGCTGGCCCGGAGGTTCGACATGGTGAGGAGCCTGTCGGGGTGGGCTGATTGCAGTGGGGTCCAGGCAACCAGAGAGCCACTGCTCCAGGTCCTGTGTTGTCAGGTCTCTAGGATTGGGTCCTATTTCTGGATCCCTTGTGGTGTGCTGGTTCTGGTGGCCTCGCCTTATGGGTCACACCTGGACGTCTGTCCCCGAGAAGGCCAAAATCCCCCATAGAAAGAGTGCCATGTTCTTTCATACAATTAGTCTCAAATGCTTTTCTGGGGCTGACTTTCTTCTTGCCTTCTGGAAGTTTCCTGAGTCGCCTCTCTTGGTCCCTAACCAGGTCATTCTTAGCAAATCAAATCATTTTAGCTTTAGCAACCCTGAAAGCACAGCCCTCTGCTGCTTAAAGATCATATTATAAAAGCTCTACCTAAGCTGAAGCCTCCTCCCGGGCTGGGTGCTGCTTCACAGGCACCGACAGCACCCCAGTGTACTTTCCCAAAAGCCTGGATTTACCCATGAGAAAGTGGGGGTGGAGGGGACAAGCATCTTGTCTGCTGTGGCACAGCTGGAGAGTAGGTCTGGGACTTCAACCCAGGTGGCAGGCCTGTGCCCCAGGACAGGCGCTGCCTCGAAGCAGCTCGGCCCCGCTTCCTTCCCTTAGTTTGGATCGTAGTTCTCGTCCAGGGCTGGTTGGGTCACTCCCACGGCCGGGGCACATTTGCTGAAGCTGGAGATGGTTTTGATTGTGACAACTTAGGGAGGCAAGGGGAGGGTGCCACTGGTATCTAGTGGGCAGAGGTCAAGGACGCTGCGGCACATCCTGCAGTGCTGGGATGGCCCCGCAGCAGGCAGGCCTCAGCCCACGAGGAGACGGTGCTGAGGGGAAAACTCTGGGTCAGGGAGTCAGCCTCCCTGGGCTCCTTCTTCTCTCCTTTTCCCTCTAAGTCCTGCCAGATGCATGGGAAGAAAGCAGCCCTGAGAGATGGGGCTGCGTGGAGGGAAGCAGGGTTTCTCCCGCTCGTCTCTTTCTCTGCTGCCTGTCCGTCCCCCTTTACCGTGCCATCTGTTTCCTCAGGTCCACATCGACACCAAGAGTGCTTCCCAGATGTTCGATCTGATCCACAAGAAGCTGAAGCACACCGAGGCCTACCCCTGCCTGCTCTCTGTCCTGCACCACTGCCTGCAGATGCCCTGTGAGTGCCCTGTGCTCATGCTTGCCTCCTGGGCCTGAGCGCCCAGGGCAGGTTGAGACGAGGCTTTGGGACCTCTGCGTGGGCAGACTCACCCACATATCCCTCTGCACTTACATGACTCGGGCCCCTCTCTTACCTCCCTCCTTGGGGTCCACTGTCACCCATGGCAGGAGCTGGGATTGGATCCCAAGCAACTCCAACATCCTTGTCCACAAAACAGTAGAGCTTGATCATTGTAAAATCTCATGACAGAGCCTTCTTAGTTCCCCAAAGAAGTTCTGTGCTTGCAGGGGTAGCTAAGATGGACAAAGAGCATGCTCTTTTTTTTTAAGGTCCTAACACTTTTCCATTTAGTCTTTGCTGACTCTCACCCTAACGTCCTTAACTTCTGCTTCTTTACATATCTCATATAGCATCTCTGAAGCAGGTGGCTAAGTTCTTAAGGTCCAGGTGTGGGCAGTGATTGATGACATTACTAATAGCAACCCCAGAATGCGCCACTTGGTACTCTAGCTTTTCACAAAATAGAATATTTTTAAGATTCGTGTGGTCCATCATAATGGTCAACCTGACCAGGTTTGCTGAGTGGTGGTGATGGTGGTGTTGGTGATCCCAATGATGGTGACTACAGTCACAATTTATTGTGTGCTGACCTTGGGCCAGGCATGACATGAGGTTCTTTAGCACATCGTCTCTAAATCTCAGAATGACCCGAGAACTATATACTATTATCTCCATTTTACAACAAATGGATCTGAGGCTGAGCAAGTTCTTCCATAGAGAAGGAATTTTCCTTTCTTTAGGGACAGGACTTTAGATTAAGTTTAACATTCTTTTTAACTGGTGAAAAGTAAGTGGACAGCACTGTCATTTGACAACACATGTGTTAGCGGAACAGTGGAAAGCAAAATAGAGATGGTGAGACAGTGAGTGGGACCAGGAAGTGATCAATTGTCCAAAGCTCAGCTCAGGAGGTCATCAGGGAAGCTGTGGAAACCCTGGGAAAGCTGATGCCTTTTGCTCCTGGAGGTTCCTATGTCTACTGTTCCATGTGCGAGGCGAAGGGGTCTCTCTGCTCTACCCGCCAAATGGAGTTTTGAAGACAATCTGTTGGCTCGTGGGTGGATTTTAAGGTCAGGATTGCACTTGTTGACTTCTATTGGTGATCCGTGGAGACGATGTGTTTGGCCTCAAGGACCAGGAAGAACTAGTGTCTGTCATGTGAAAAGGAAGCCCACATCCAGCTGAACACTGCCTGGAGGGAATGGGAGAGGGGCCTTGTGAGGTCAGGCACAGTACAGGACGCCTTTACCTTCACAGTTCAAGGTCACCTCAGTCAAAAAATCTTCCTGGGTTCCACGAACCACTTCTTTCCCTCATTTTGATGCGCCCTCTGTGCACACCTGTAATCAGTTTCCTTTCATCTTCCTCTGTAGAGCAATAACATAGATAATCCTAAAATCTTTTTAAAAAAAAATCTCCCCTGGAGACTTCATTATTCAGCATGTAATATTTTAGAACAGGTGCTTCTCATAGATAATGTAAAAAGCAATTTGCATTCCCAGAGCATAGTATGCCCAGGGTCCCAAGAGGGAAGAAAGGCAGCCAGGAAGCATTTCTTGGAGTGGAGAAATAGATTAGCAGGGTTGATACATTCACAGACGGTCCACTGCAGGTAATCAGGAGACGGCTGCAGCCGGGAGTCTCCATGCTCAGCAACAGCGTTGCGTCTTCCATCAGACTGGGAGCTTACCATGGAGGAGAAAGGGGTGCCTCAGCGGCAGAGCCTACACAGCCACTCTAGGGCAGGGTCTCCAGGGGCGCCAGGGCTCAGATACGATACCATCTTCCCTCAGACAAGCGGAATGGTGGCTACTTCCAGCAGTGGCAGCTCCTGGATCGCATCCTCCAGCAGATTGTTCTCCAGGATGAGCGGGGTGTGGACCCTGACCTGGCTCCGTTAGAGAACTTCAATGTCAAGAACATCGTCAACATGTAAGTATGGCTGGTCTCCGGTCTGTCTCTCTCCCACTCTGGGTCTCACCAGCGCAGCCTCAGCCCCCTCTCTCCACCCAGACACCCCACACAAGCAGCATGGTTCAACAGAACTCTCCAAGATAAAGGAGTGCTCCCATCTCCAGTGTCCAATGCAGGGAAGCCAAATGTGGCTGCTGAGTACTTGACAAGTGCTAGTGTGACTAAGGAACTGAATTTGAACTTGAATGGCAACAATTACCATCGGGTAGCACAGGTGGATAGGCTGTATTCTCGACTCTTGGTGATCCACCATGTGGGTTGGATGGAGGTTATTTAAACATGTCTACACAGAGGACCGGGTAGGAAACTGGAGCACCTGGGCTAACTCCCATCGTCAGCTTGCTTTTATGTGACCCATGAGCTAAGAGTAGGTTTTATATTTTAGACACAAAAATATGTGACAGAGACTGGACATGGTACATAAACACCTAAAATACTTACTCTGGCCCGTTACAGAAAGTTTGCCCACCATTGATGCAGAGCATGGCTATTTGACGGTGAGGCTTTTGGATAGTTTTTGGAGTCTGAAACCATCTGGCTTATTGTCTTTTACTGATCCTGGATATAGAGAAATACAGAGAAGTCCAAATTTACACCAGCTAATTAATAAAATGACCTTAACAAACTAATTTTTTTTTTTTTTTTTTGGTAACAGGGATTGAATTCAGGTCACTTAACCACTGAACCCCATCCCCCATTTTTTTTTTCAATTTTGAGACAGGGTCTCACTATAGGTTGCTTACAGTCTCACTAAATTGTGTGGAGGCTGAGTTTGAACTTGTGATCCTCCTGCCTCAGCCTCCCTAGCCACTGAGATTACAGGCATGACCACCACACCCAGTTAACACACTGATTTTTAAATATTAAGTGTTAACTTTTGTTATGATTCTGAGTCAATTATTCTTAAGGAGGTAAACTGACTCTCATTGAATCATTATACTGCTTTCCAAAGCCATGTAGAAAAAATTTCTGAACTATTGTTTTCCTTTGTATAATTAATCAGATGTTGATTTGGTCAAAGCCTGACCTAGTATGTTGGGTCAGGGCAACTAAGGCAATCCAAAGGCAGCTTTAGCTTTAGTTTCTGCTAATTTTTGATACTACGCGAGGGAAAGCTTTTCCACTGCCAGGGAATGAACTCATGAGGTCTAAACAAGTTTTAAATCCTAAGTTCACTTTGAGTTGCTGTGGCCAGGAGGGCTAGTCTCAGGTATAAATCGACTTCTGGGCTTGATACAGCTTTAAATCGCTCCCCTGCACTGGCGGGGCCGGGGAGGCTGAAACGTGTGTAGGAGAGGTGGTTGGCTTCTTTGATCTATTCCAGTTCCCTTCCAGTTCCTTCTGTTTCCCACCCCACTTTCCCCTAGCTCATCAGTTTCTGACCCCTTCCAGAGGCAGCCTTAGGGCCAGGAGGAGAAAGGGAAGAGGTTATTTTTTATCGATTGATCAGGCAATATGGTGAGCAGGCCCCTTGCTCCCCAAGCACAGCTCATGCATAAAGATGTCGAGGGGATCCCAACAGCCCCTTGTGGGGGCTTCTCACTACAA
The DNA here is from genome assembly GCF_902686445.1 of Sciurus carolinensis. Lineage (NCBI taxonomy): Eukaryota > Metazoa > Chordata > Mammalia > Rodentia > Sciuridae > Sciurus > Sciurus carolinensis. Next base: position 115,608,123 of record NC_062219.1, on the reverse strand, counting down.
CAGCCACTCGCGCTCATTCGGGGGTTTCCGCAGCTGACTGCCTGGCTGCTTCCAGCCTCCCATCGGCCCCTGCTTCGCTGGCTGTCCCATGCCCATCGACTCAGGCCTTGGGATGTTCCCGGTCTTCTCCCAGGTGGACCCTCGGGCAGGACTTAGTGGCTGCAGCCAGGTCCTCCCTGTCTGTGAGCAGTTTTCACACAACCTCTCATCCAGCAAAGCCGAGGGATGCAGCATTTCCCAGCTCACCAGCTCTCCTGATCAGTTCTCCTTCACCCACCGGACCTGCCTGGGTCCACATCAGACCCCAGTCTACCCCGCCTGCCTCCCTTTGTCAAGGAACATGGACCAAAACCTTATGGGCCTAAGAGAAGACCCTTCCCTGGACGGGGGAGGAGGAGGCAGCATCTCAGTGACCAGAGCAATAACTGCAAAGAAATCTCATGACCAAACCTACCCCTCTCTCTGCTCCGTCCCTCTTACGTGGTTGAGTAGCCCCAAAGTCACGGATCTAACTGGGGCTCACTTTCACATTTACAAAGCAAAAGCTCGTGGGATCTCACCCTTCTTAAATCTTACTGTCTAGGTAGAAGCTTCATTTCAATACCTTGTGACAGGAGTCTGACATGAACGAGGACTTCCTCTATGTTAGACGTGTCCCCTCTGCACACACTTGTTCTGCGTTTGGGGGCGTGAGCAACTTCTCTTGCTGTCACTCGTTGGTCTTTGGGAGCCTGCATCACGGTAGGGCTGGCATTTCTGCCTCTCAGGTGCACAGACCTATTTTGACACAGGGACACGAGTTTGTACGACTAAGGAGAGCGTGAGATGCAGGCCTACCTCGTTCTGCCTGGAGTAGCAGTTGTCCCCATCTCTGTCCTCTGAGTCTTAGTTCCTTCACAGGTATCACTTAGCTCATAAGGATCACAAGGTCCTTCCTCCTCCATGCGAGAGCTGGGCGGGAGTGGAGACCCAGAGAGGGATCTGGGAAGTCAAAATTCCCGCCTCTGTGAGGTGGCAAGGCAGTTTGGAGATCAGGGTACATGAAGAGGGGGCTCGTCTTCTGGGAGCTGTGAGTGGTGGGCAAGGATCACATGGCCCCTTCCCTTCGCCCCCACCTCACCAGGCTCATCAACGAGAATGAGGTGAAACAGTGGCGTGACCAGGCCGAGAAGTTCCGGAAAGGTGAGAGGTTCCGCCTAGCCTGCTGTGCTCCCTGCCCCAGCCCAGCCCAGGACCCGCCGCCTCCCACCCAGAGGGTGCCCACTCACAGCCTCTGCTCTTCCCCTCTGGTCCCACCCCCATTCCAGAACACACGGAGCTTGTGAGTCGGCTGGAGAGAAAGGAGCGGGAATGTGAGACCAAGACCTTGGAGAAGGAAGAGATGATGCGGACGCTGAACAAGATGAAGGACAAGCTGGCCCGAGAGTCCCAGGAGCTGCGTCAGGCGAAGGGACAAGTGGCAGAGCTGGTAGCCCAACTCAGTGAAATCTCAGTATGTGGTCACTCTCCTCCCTTTGATGTGGTTCAGCTGAGACCCTAGGTTTCAGGACATGGTGGGCAGAGCCCCTTCCTCTAGATGACATTATCCCAGGAAACACACCTTGGATAGCAGAATGTGGGTGGGATATCTGCTCCCCTTACCCTCTCAGCTGGATAGCCTTGTGCAGTCAGTAGCCTGGACAACTGTATGCACCAACATACAGTTTTATTGTGATGACTAGGACTGATTTTCCAGTGCCTGTTTTTGTGTAGATGTTTGTGTTGGATGTTTGGGATGCAGAGAGAAAAAATGGGTTCTAAATCAGTGTAGGAGGTGAGAGCAGGATTTGGGGTCTAGGACAGATGGAGAATAAGTAAAGAAAGAAATGGTGATGGGAATTGACTGGCATCAGTGCTGATGGCTTGGTCCTTCTGATTTTTCTGTCTCCTCACAGACAGGCCCTGTATCTTCCCCACCTCCCCCTGGAGGCCCACTTCCCTTGTCTTCCTCAGTGACAACCAACGACCTGCCTCCACCCCCACCTCCTCTCCCCTTTGCCTGTTGCCCCCCACCCCCGCCCCCGCCCCCACCCCCTGGAGGGCCTCCCACACCCCCAGGAGCCCCACCTTGCTTCGGCTTGGGCCTGCCCCTCCTTCAGGACCCCTTCCCCAGCAGTGACGTCCCACTCAGGAAAAAGCGTGTCCCCCAACCTTCTCACCCACTGAAGTCCTTCAACTGGGTCAAGTTGAACGAGGTGAGTGGCCGCGAAGGGGCCAGCTGGTCCAGCCTCCCGCAGCCAGTGCAGTCAGACCTCTGCATCGTCTGTGGGGTGACGTCTTCCGCCCCCTGGGGTCGGGTTCCTTCTGTGGTGGTGGCGGGGGGATGCAGAGGAGGGGGTTGCTGGAGCCGGGCAGCTCACTGCCCTGGGGAGAACGTCCACCCTGGGAGGGACGCTGGGCACGTGCTCACGCCCAGGCTGACAAAGCCACCTTCAAGCGGAGCTTGTGTGTGCCGAGGGTCGCTGGAGCAGCGGGGACCTCGGTGCCTGGGCCCGGCAGCTGCTCTCTGGACAAGAAGGGCGGGCTAGGATTTCAAGGAGAGGGTTGATTTGGGGGAAAGGGTGCACAGGCAGGCGGGGCTTGGGCCGAGGTCCAGGTCACGGGGAAGTTCAGGGCAATGCGTACAAAGGCCCGAGGAGTCTGTTCTGGCCTCCTCCTGGGGAGCTGCACACACTGCTCACATGTCTAGACCACCGGGGAGAGGCCATCGTGCACGCTGTCCACCAATAATCACCATCCCAGGCCCAGGCGTGGGAGTCGATTCCTCTGCTGCTTCATAAGCTTACAGATGCCCTGGCTCTCCATGGACCCCTGATAATTGAACAACGTGGACAAAGTCCTACCCCTGGTTCTTGCATAATGGCAAATCTTACTAAGAGGACCAGTGGTTTGCTCCCTGGAGCAGATACATGTGGGGTACCCGGTTTCTGCTAGCCTGGCCTACATGCCACGTAGGCACCAACTTGGGGCCAGGGCTCATGGATCCACCTGGACTGTGGGCCTGTCGAACTAACTCAAGGGGAATCCACGACTTACCATTGTGTTGGAGCTTCAGTGAACTCGGATGAAGACTCAGGAGGGAAGAGAGACTAAGCAGATGAGAGGTTTCTAAGCAGGGGCCTGCGGTTGGTCAGATGCCCCTGTGATGGTGGACTAACTGGCCTGTCAGGCTGAGGTCTGCTTTACATAGAGCTTTCTGCTGGGGGATATGACAGGTAATGATCCAGGTGAGAGATGGCACTGCCCCGTGACAGCTTAGGATCTGGCAAACTAGGAAGTATGGTCAGGAAGCAGCTAGAGATCCTGACCACATGGGTCGGGGGAGAGGTTCAAACCCCAACCAAACCCGGTTTGGCTCTAACTACCTGTCTAAATCACTCGTCTTGTCTGTAACTCAGTGTCTTCTCTGTGAGATCATCTCTAAGATTCCTTCCACCTCTGGTCTGATAAACGAGGTGGAAACACACAGCATCTCATTCACAGTCTCCCAGGCCTCCGATAACATCTCCAATCCAAGTGATGAGGGTTTTAGAGCCACCTGTCAGCAGCATTTCAAAACAAGACTGTTAAAACTCACGGCAACTGCCGTGCATGGTGTGGCTGTCGAAGCTTCTGCCAGGGCAGCTGAGAAGACAAAGGGCTCTGCACAACCAAAGCCACGGGCACTGTGGGAATGATCAAAAAATTGTTCATGAGCAGATACCATATTTTTTGTTGTGGTGGTGGTGGTTAAAGAGAAATAATATTTTTGTCTCCTGTACTTAGAATTTAAGGTTTTAAAAACTGTCATTTTAAGTTACAATATGTGCTGATGATTAAGGAATATACCCAAAGCAGCTGATTTTAGGGGAGGATCTTTTCATTACTAGGGAGTTTTGGGCTTAGGATTTTCTCTGGGGTCAACTAATAGTAAAGTCTACATGAATTCCCTAGGGACTCAGAGTAGGCCAGAGCATCGTTGCTAGACTGAAAGGTGTCATTTTGATGGCGTGGATGCCTGGGAGCATTCCTGGGAATTGTAGACTTTCTTGGCAGGAGCAGGGTGGATGGGCATTGAGGAATATTTGAGAACTCTTCCTCCTAGCTTTTAACTGTGTAAAAGAGGCATGTTATTTAATTGTTTGGGCTTCAGCTTTCTGATCAGTGAAATGGGGTAACGCTAATATCCATTCCAAAAGATGGTTGCAAGGATCGATTGACTTAATACTTTACGTTAAAGACTTGAACAGAGACCAACCCATAGAAAGCCCTAATAATAATAATATCAGATTAGTTATTAGTGGCACTGCCCTGTGTGCTCTAAGTATGCTCTCACGGCGACCCAGTGAGGTAGGCACCATGAGACTCAGTTTCCTTTTATGTGACATGGGTAAGAACAGAAGTGCCCACAAACCCCCGTGGTGGCAGGGCTGGGAAGATCAGCCAGCTGGGTCAGCCTGTTCCCAAAGGTAATGCTCTGTGAGGAGGATGTGATGAAATATGTTTCTGAGAAAGATAAAGGGCATCTCTAGAGGTCCAGAAGTCCCAGGAATCCAGACTAGAGATGACGGGGTCTTGGCCAGGGTGATGGAAAGTTTAAATTTGAGAATTATATGATATAAGACGGGCACCTCAGGGTGACGCACTGACAGTTAGATGTGGTGAATATCAGGAACAGCCTGACCTCTGTCTGGCTCCAGACCTCAGTCAGACCTCCAGGAAAAGCCACAAGTCCTTCTAGCAGATGTGGGGGAGCAGGGTGGGGGGCAGCATTTGGGAAAATGTGAGAGGGAGCCCAAGTGGTCTCTCTGCTGCCTCATGTTGGCCACCCAGCACTCCATTCCGGCCCCTTTCCTCTTACCCTGACCTCACCAAGATTAAAGAGGATAGGAAGCTTTACCTCTGTGGGCCTCCCCTCTCCCCACCTCCACCCCCAGCCAGGAGATGCTGGGTCACTCAGCACCCCACGCTGTTGCAGCCAGTTCCCCTCCCGCGCCTCTGATTCAGCTCCCCCTCCCATCTCTCTCTTCCTCCCACATCCTCCTTTCCACGAGTCCAGTTCCTCTCCCCAGTCTCCTTCCTCTACCCTACGCATGCTCCTGGGTATGTATGTACGCACGCGCGCGCACACACACACACACACACAAACTGGTCTTTTCTGCCATGAAAAGAATGTGTCTGTGTTGGGTTTGGCCAGTTGCCTGTATTCCTTGCTGCTCTGAGCTTCCCAGCCAGGCATTCCTCACGAGGGTCCCTGGCCTTCAGAAGGCCACAGGAATGTCCCCACCCCCTGACTCTAGCCTAGCCTCCCTCTTTCAGAGTTTAAGAAAATAAAAGTGAGTGAAAGGTAGCTTCTCTCTCCAAGCCTAGCTGAGGGGGACGTGGAGGGCAGAGGAGGAGGTATCCAGAAGGTTCCCTGGCTGCCCTCTAGGCAGAGGAGGGCGGGAGGTTCTCTTTCCAAGGACAGCAAGCTCTGGATGAGGTGAGGATTCCTGGGAGACCAAGGGGGGAGCACACTGGTGGGGGTGGAGTCTGCACCACACTGAAGTCCTCTTAGCCCATACTCCTGTCCCCTGAGCCATGCACATTAGCAGAGTGTCACAAGACTGCGGGACTGTTTTTGGCTTGGCTCACAAAGCTCCTTTCCAGCCCCAGTGCATGGAGTGGGGTAGTGTCTCCACTGAGAGACCTAGGACAGAAAGTTCTGGGCGCATCCAGTCATTATGGATGGGGACACCTTCCCTGCCTCTGACCAACAGGAAGTTGTGGCAAAGCCTGGATGTTCTGAGCAGTCACTACAGGGGCCAGGGTGTCCCAGTCTTTGGCATTTGTCTTCTTTCTGGGTATCTGGGGAAGCAGGAGGAAGACCTTGGGAAAGAAAATGACCATTTCATACAGGAAACGCAGCCTATGCAGAAGCTTTGAGGATCCCAAATGTGTGTGAGCTCTGATCCTCCCAGTGATTCCAACCAAGGCGGAGCAGCTTCCAGCCAACCCGCCCTTCCTGGAGAGTCTGCCCACGCATGCCCCAAGGGCTCTGCTTTCATACCTGCCTACCCATCGCTCAGTTCTTCAGTGATTTCTGAGATGTGCTTATGGTGGCCCCACATGGAAGGGAAGAGAGGGAAGCTTTCTTGGTCTGCCCTGGAGCAGAGCGTTAAAGAGGGGCAGAGGTTTGGAGGGTGGGAATGGACCCTCCATCCCTGAAAGCCCAGCCATGGTAGTATGTGCCATTGGGGGGCAGATGGGGTTCAGGAAGCACTGGGCATGAAGGAGTTAGACCAACCATAGTGTTTCTCCCTATCCTGAATCCTAGGAGCGTGTTCCCGGCACCATATGGAATGAGATTGATGACATGCAGGTATTTCAGATTCTGGACCTAGAGGATTTTGAAAAAATGTTTTCCGCCTATCAGAGACACCAGGTAAGACCTTGGCCCTGGGGCGCTTGGGTCTTGACTTCTGGTTTTCATCCCGCTCACCACACCCTTGGAACTCAGACCTTAGCCCTTGCCTTCCTCCGCCCCGTCTGTCTCCTTTCTCTTTTCCTCCTATGCCCCTCCCTGTCTCCTCCCCCACTCCTTCCTTGGTTCCCCTCCTGAGCATATATTCTGAATGAGTTTATTCTTGATGAGATTCCATGTTCTTACTGAGAATTAGAGGTGTGTCGTCCAGCAGGGGAAACGCCACCATGTATTAGAGTCACACAGCAAGAGACGCAGTGGTGCGTTGCCCATTCCTCATGGTCATCCTGGAGCACTGGAGGTGGGGTCTTGAGGCCTGGCCACCACTGACCCTTGCTGTTTGGCCTGGGATTTGGAGACTACACCTAGAAGTTGTGTAACTTTTCAAACCACTGTCCCCACCATATGCTCATCTCCCAACACCTCCCACCAGAGTCTGCCAAGCAGAAGATGTTAACACCCCAAGGAAGGGGGCCGGGGGTGCTGCTCGATGTTGCTTCAAGGGGCTGAAGCTGGGGTCAGGCCCTGGAAGGCCAGGAGAGGCCCTGGCCTGCTTCCACTGGCTCTGTGTACACACAGCTGGCCATAATCTTGTTCTCCAGCTATGAAGTTAGGGGGAGCATGTTGGTGGCAGAACATAGGACTCCTTGGACCAGTGATGGGCCCTGTGCCTCCTGGGTCCTGCAGTGGCTGGATGCTGTGGCCTGACTCCCACCAGTCTGGAGAGGGTGTCCTACCCTGCTTTTTGCCAGGCTGGGGCCTGTGAATGACCCTTCCTGAGGGCAGTCAGGGCCAAGAACCTGTGTGCCTGTTCACCCTGGGCCCTGACCAAGGAGGTGGGGGTAGGGGTCAGGCTCAGGCCCTGTCTTGGGATTCTAGAAAATACAGGTGACTTTTTATAAGTTGTAATTACCAAGGCATTCGAATGTCCACTCCTAATTTTAGGAGCCAATGTCCATGTCAGGCTGGCATGGCCACTGGGAGTGGCTAGGGCGGTGGGCACTGGAGGAGTCCTGCTGAGCATGGGTGCTTGTGGGAATCGGAGCTCCTGAGAGGGTTCTGGAGCCAGAGGGAGTGTGTGGGAGTTGGTGGGGGTCAGGCCTGACAATCACACTCCCCCTGCTTTGAGAGTCTTCCTTCAGGTCGGTTTCTAGTCTCCGAGGTTCTATGTGACTGGGTTGGGGACCAGTCAGAGGAGTGAGCGTGAGGTTTAGGGCAAATGGGGTGTGGGACCTTCTGGTTGGTGAATTGAGGAGAGTTAAGACTGGAAGGCCCTGTTCAGCCCGCCTCACCTCTCTGAGCTCACGCAGGCTAGCCCCTGATCCGGGACTGGGGTCAGCCAGGTTAGTATGGCGCAGGAGCAGCCTAGTCTCTGGACCAAAAATGATAGCAGCAGAACTGGGGTGACCCCGGGGTCCGTGTTTCCCTTGTCACCTCCCCTTCCTGTCTCCCAGTCCTGAGTGGTGAGTGCTGCGGTAGGAGAGGTCCTGAGAGCCATGGCCTTCCCTCTGTGCCCTAGACAGGTTCTGAGTTGCGACTTCAGTTCCATCCGTGTCAGGAAGCGGGGATGCAGGTGCAGGACATGCCTCCTCAGTCCCCCTTAGACTTTGAAGACCAAAGGGCCAGGAAGAGTTAGGGAGACCTGCCTTCCCTGCCCCGATGAACACAGCTCCCACGAGCTCCACCTCAAGTTCATATGTGTCTCACCTACGATGAGAAAGAAGAACTCATCCCGGGCGGAGGGATGCCCTCTGCCCTCCGGGTGGCAGGCCTGGGGAGGGGCAGCTGGGCTGCTCTGCCCTGACCGAGCAGCGGTCCTGCTGGGCCCAAGGCATGGGGAGGAGCTGCCTGATCTGCTTGTATGGCTTCTCCGCGAGTGCATGTCTGCAAGAAGCAGCTCATTTCCAGGGCTACTTCTGGGTTCCTGTTTCCAACCACGGGGGTCTCCTGGGGGCAAGTGGACAGTGTAGATGCCGAGGGTCCCTGTATCTGTCCTGGTGCTCCTGGGTCCCTGAAACTCTTGACTAATGTTGTGCATGTTTAATTCTCTGTTGGCTGTGGGTGCTGCCTGCCTAGGACCTGATAACTAATCCTCCTCAGCAGGTGAGTCACTCTTGGGTCTCTGGTCACTTCAGGTTTTAACCACTGTCCTGGGCTGCTGCCCTGAACAGGGCCCAGAAGAAGGGCTTGTCCATTTCACCTCCTACCTTATTACTCATCTGTGTACATCCACATAGGGTGGCATGCAGGAAGGTCCCCAAAGAGAAAAAAGAGGAGAGAGAGGGGAAGTGCGAAAGACCTCTGCCAGCAATGGAGCTGACTGTCTGTGGAGTGAGGAGGAAGCTTCTAGGTCTGACGTCTCCCCCACCAGGCCCAGGCGAGGCTTTCCCGTAGGGCTGCAGGGGTGGGCACTGCGCAACCTAGGGGCCTAACTTCCAAAGAGAATGACGTGAGCAGCAGCCCCTGGAGCTGTGTACCACGGAACCACAGGGGTTCTGTGGAGGACGTTTCCAGAGTAAGAAAAGTGCACCAGAGAGCCAGCCTCACCATCTCCCTCACCAGGGTCCAAGAAAAGAAAGGGGTAGAAGCTTTGATTTCTTAGGAATCTGCTTGCTGAAACCCCAGAGGGGAGGATTCTGCTTGGAATTTGCCTCAGTTTCTGCACCGCTGACCATGCAGACGCCCTTTACTCTGTGCACATTGGGTTGCACCTGATCTCCCGGGGAGTCAGGGGCCATGGCCTTATGGGGGCTTGGACCACCTTCCCATCGTCAGCCTGGGGAGGCTCTCTGGGAGGTTGGCAATGGGAGTCCCCCCATAGGCTTGATCCTATGGGGGACATGGCAGGTCATGTTACCTAAAGCCACAGGGATCAGCCACACCTTCCCCCCTTTGGAGCAGCCCTTCCCTAGGCTACCCAGAGAGGATAATCTCTAAAAGGGCGGCTCTTCGCTCTCTCCACCAATGCTCTCTAGCTCACGGTGAAGTCCCAGAGCCTTCCTGTGAAAGCTAGTTATTCAACACCCTCTCTCTCCGTGTCCTTTTCTTTCCCCTTTTCTCTCCCACTTCTATCATAAGCATCCCATGTTGGTAGGAGGGTGGCTCCCGGCGGGTGGGCAAGAAGATTAAAGAGAGCACATATCTCAACGCTTCCCCTGGGATCATTGCAGAAGGACTTGGGTTCCACTGAGGACATCTACCTGGCCTCCCGCAAGGTCAAAGAGCTGTCCGTCATTGATGGCCGGAGGGCGCAGAACTGTATCATTCTTCTCTCCAAGTACGTGCTAGCCCTGTCCCCAAGGCCCTGCTGGGAGGGAGTGGGCCCTCCAGGGAGCACAGGTTCAAGCTGGGGCTAAAGCAGAAGGTGGTTAAACTGAATGTCCAGCAAGAGGGTGGCAGAGGAATGGGGTGATGGCAGTCTCTGGCCTCCTCCTTTGCAGTCCCCTGGTAAGAGAATGGACACTCATCTAGAGCCCTCTCCTGGAAGCCTCTGTTAAGCATCAGCCTGGGGCTCTGCAGACAGGAAACTACCCCAGTCACCAGGCCCCTGACCAGCCTGGTCAGCGTCTGGCAGCTAAGTTGCTCTAAGCCCATGGAGGGCCCCACTCAGCTTAGGCCACAGAGCAGCATGATCTCAGCCCCTAGGCATTTCCCGCTCCTGCAGAACAAACAGGGCAGTATCTGCACTAACAGCACAGCTTCTGTGCGGGGCCTCCCCCGCCAGGGTCAGGGGCACACCTCCCGTGCTATTCTTAGTGTGGCCCCCAGTTGCCTCGGGGACTTTGCCCCTCTGCACTCCCACAAGGCCCTGAGTCTCGGCTTCTTTCGTTTGATGGTGGGATATGCTGGATCCCCAGGGCTCCCAGGGGTGTGCGTGTGGAGGCTGGGGAAAGGCTGGCAGGTGTGTAGGGGCTGGCTTCTCCCTGTCCCAGACGGCAAGACTGATTGGAGCAGCTGTGTGGGAGCCGGGTGCTGTCAGAGACCGAGAGCAACTCTCTCCAGAGAACGAAAGACAGAGGAAACTGTCCCTCAGAAGTCCTGTCCTCTCGTGGCGACCTGGTAGATCTTTTAGGCAGGAGGAGGAGTCTGCTCTGAAGATGTCCCTTGTATTCCCAAATGCCCCTAGCAGCTCTGACAAGGCTTCATGCAAGACACCAGGGACTCAAGTCTCCAATGAGATGCTTAGATGTTCATTTTCAAGTGGATGGAATGACCCATATTAGTTTAGTCTAAGAAGGCGAGGACAGAGTACTGTCAAAGTACGCCCAAGTCCACGTTTGGGACAGAGAGGTGGCTGAATCTGTGTCATCTGGAAGAGAAGGTTTGGGGGTGCCCTAGCTGAGGGGCCAGGCCAGGCTGCTGAGCTGTGGGCTTTGTCTCAGGTTGAAGCTTTCTAACGAGGAGATCCGGCAGGCCATCTTGAAGATGGATGAGCAAGAGGACCTCGCTAAGGACATGCTGGAGCAGGTGAGGACCCTCATGGGAAGGAAGAGAGCTAAACCTGGGAATAGCCAGTCATATCCCTTCCCGACAGCCCCCAGAGAGGCCGAGACTCTTGGGGGCAAGGAGAAGGCAGACTGGAGTAGTAGGGGAAGAGGTTTCTAGGAACTTCCCTGGACTAACCTTTCTGAGGGGAAGCTGGAAAAGGCTACCAGGAATCTTCGAGGTTCCTGGAAGGAGGTATGAGATCTGAAAGCAAACTCAGGGTAAACAGGGGTCACATCTTCCCCAAATCTCTTCCACCTCAATTTGCTGTGTCCTTTAAGAGAAACCTAGAAAACAAACAAAAGCAACATCATTTGGGTTTCATTAAAATTAAGGGGCACCATCCATCAAAAGGCATTGTGACTAGAATGAAAAGATAAGCCAGAAGAAGATAACTGCCACATATATGTTTATACACACACACACACACACACACACACACACACACATCTATCTGCAAATAAATGAAAAAATGGCAAACACATCAACTTAAAAATGAGTAAAATGAATGACTTGATGAAGCACTTCATGAAAGAGGATTTCTGAGTGGCCAGTGAGCACGTCAAGAGCCGTGCAGTGCTACTGGCCATTAGAGAGACAACAGATCACAGGAGTAGCTTCACACCCACTGGGGTGGCTAAAATTAGAGAGACGGACAGTGCCATGTGCTGGTAAGGACCTGAAACAATTGGGATTCTCAGGCAGTACATTTGGGAAAGCTATCCGGCAGTGCCTGTGAAGGCCAATCACACGCCTACCCTATCGCCCACTAATCCACCCTTCAGCAGAGGCGCAAGAGGAACTGGTACAAATACCGACTTTAAGATATATACAAGAATATTTATAGCAAGTTTATTTATAAAACCCCCAAGGTGCGAACAACTGTCCGTTGATAGGAAAGTGAATAAATAGTCTGGCCTACAGCAAAATAGTACTTAGCAATAAATAAGCACAAAATTACCAGTACACAGCATGGATGGATAGTAAATATAATATGATGAATATTATAAGGATGAATATTAAACATCATGTTGCCAAATGCAAAAAACCAAAAACAAAACCAAAAACCCTTCCCTTCTTGCATCGTAGCCTATTTTCCGTGCTATAACAAAATATGTGAAAGGGATTAATTTACAAATAATAGAAGTTTATTTATTTAGCTCATAGTTCTGGAGGCTGGTAATCTGCTTGGCATCCGGTGATGACCTCGTGCTACAGCATGACAAAGTGGAAGGCATCTCGTGATGAGACGCAGCCAGCGCAGTGACTTGGGTCCCCCTTCCTCTTATGATAAAGCCACTAATCCCATTGTGAGGGCCCCACCCTTGGGATCTCATCTAATCTTAATTACCTCCCAAAGTCCCCACCTCTGAATATGATCCACATGTGAATCTGGGGATTCAATTTCCAACCCGTGACTTCTGGGGGACATGCTAAACCATAGCACAGGTTTGTTCTTATGGCATTTAAGGTGATAGAATTCACTTGAGCTCTATTCGGGAATAGGTGGCTTTCTGAAATGAAGCAAGGGAACCTTCTAAGGGGAGGGAAATACTCCCCACTTTATTCTGATTGTACAGTGGGAAGAAGGTCTTGACAAAACCCCAATGAAGTGAACATTTAAAATGGGTACATTTTATTTCACATTGCTTATAGCACAATAAAGTTGGCTTAAAAAGAAAAGTCATCAAGCTGTGCAGAATTACCAATTTTAAGTAATTTCTTAATTAAGAATAATGTACTTTACTCTATGTAAGCTGTACCTTAGTTTTTAAAGGTGGAAAGAAAAGAGAAAAAAAGAAGTCCTGAGCGAGGGGCCCCGCCATCCCTCCAGGCGCTGGTCCACCCGAGAGCCCCTGTCTCTAAGCCCCTCCCATCTGGGGACCCCGTCTGAGGGCCTGGGCCTCGCACCACCGCACCCACCCCAGCTGCGCACCAGGTTCTTGTCTGACTCGCTCCTGCTCTTTGCAGCTCCTCAAGTTCGTCCCGGAGAAGAGTGACGTCGACCTCCTGGAGGAGCACAAACACGAGCTGGAGCGGATGGCCCGCGCTGACCGCTTCCTCTATGAAATGAGCAGGTTGGGGCGGCCATTGTGGCAAGAGGGTTGGTGCAGGAAGGGGGAAGGAGGCGGCCAGCCCAGGAGGGGTTGGCTCCTGGGGCTGTGGCAGTGGCCTCTTGATGTGCTCGCCCCATCCACAGGATCGACCACTACCAGCAGCGACTGCAGGCCCTTTTCTTCAAGAAGAAGTTCCAGGATCGACTGGCCGAGGCCAAGCCCAAAGTTGAAGGTATGGCTGAGGGTGAGGGTTGTGGGAGGGCCGGGCGAGGGCTGGGCTGGAGAGGCCGAGGCTTCTGGAAGGCAATGCACAGGGCAGAGGGAAGCGCCTTCCTTATTCTTGACCCCCCAAGAAAGAAACAAAGGCCAGGGCAAAGTTCAAACTGTGATGTTGTAGAAAAGTGCCCTTGTTTATATTAGCCTATGTGCCAACCATGTGACACATTTCTGTGTCTCAGCATGCAAACTCTCCACCCCAGAGAGCACCCTGTCCCAGCCTGAGACAGAAAGGAGAAGGTAATAGCCACACCTAGGACAGTGCCTGGTGCACGCTGAGCTCCTGCGTCCTCACCTCCTTGAGAGGTGCTAAGTTTGCAGGAGACCTCTGGGCACAGAATTCATGTTTGAGCTCCTAAGAAAGTAGAAAACTGCGTAAGGTGATTCCTGGAGGCACCTGATTTTCTGAGGCAGGGAAACCTCTTCAAAACAGGCCGTTTCCAGATGGGAAGTTTTAAATTTCTGCCAGGCATGGTGGTGCACAACCATAGGCCTAACTATTTGGGAGGCTGAGGCAGGAGGATTGAAGTTCAAGGCCAGTCTCTACAGTGTAGTGAGACCCTGTCTCAAAATAAAGAGGGCTGGGGTATAGTTTCAGAGGTAGAGTGGCCCGGGGTTCAGCCCCCAGTACCACAAAACAAAAGCAAAAACAAAACAACAAAAATGATGATTTCTGAGAATGATGTGCTATGCAAAAAAAAAAAAAAAAAAAAAGGGATGGTGTCATTTTGTCCTCACAATGGTCCCCTGAGTGGATGCTATTGTCACCCTCAGTGTGCCACCTCTCTCATCTCTGAAGTGGACTGTGGTAGTTGCCTGGGTTGACCATTGTGGCTGTCACTGGTGGGTGGTGGAGCCAGGGTGAGGCTGCAGTTGCTGCTCTTCCTAACCCACGCCTTTCCTCTGGTCCAGTAGTACTGTCCACAGGACATCCTTCTGGGCCACCTGTGGGGATGGAGGAGGAGGGATGGGCAGAGAGTTGCAGAAAAGGTAGGAGGGCTGGATGGGGACAAAGACTGGGAAGTCCAGCAGAGGGGAACAAGAGAGCCTGTGTCCCAGATGCTGAGGGTGCAGGACTGGGGGCAGAGCAGAGCATGGGCCCCCCCTGCTGGACGCCAGGGTCAGTCAACACTCCCTGACACAGCTGGTCCAGAGTGGCCCTTGGTGGAGTCCCGTGGGCTGCTTCCAGGAGGCTTCTGGGGAAGGATGGAGCATGTAGAACTAAAGGCAGAGACTTTCTGTAACCTGAACCCAGTTCCCCTCACACCACACTCGGGCAGTGAGGGACCTGCAGCTGTGGTTAGAGAATGGTCTGAGGGAGAAGGGAACAGTCCAGGAGTGACCCTCCGTTGCTAAGTTCTGCTGGTATCTCCTCATCCCCTGGCCACAGTGAATCCTTATCTTTGTCTTGACTTTCTTCCCGTCGTAGCAGCCTTTGGGGTGTGAGGCACAGATAAGGTGCTCAGCCCAAGATGTGTGTGCTCAACGATTTGTGTGTCCTGGCTCATTGGAGCAAATGTGAGCAATTGTCATCTGGAACCAGAGTAGCTTAGCCATCGGGTGGCTTCCTTTTCCCACTCATAAGTTCTTCCTGATAGTCTGGGGATGTTCTGGAAGGTCTCCCTTTAATATCAAGCTTCACAGAGCAAGATGAGTTTGGGAGACAAAAATGCTGGGGAAAGTAGCTCTCCTCCAGCTGGGCTCTGTAAGAACCGCTCTGCTGGAGCAGGGACTACCGCCTTGAATGCTTGAGAGCTAGGTAGGGAAGAGAGGGCTGAGTTGGTAGTTATAGAATTGATCATGTGCTTGGTGGGGGTAGAGACCAGAGAACTGTGCAGGAGCTGGGAGCCATGCGCTTCTCTCCAGTTCTTCCAGGAAATATTCCTGGAGGAGCCAAGATGGCGCCTCTTCCAGCTGGGCACTGGGCTACGGACACCCACCCTCTCATCCTCCAGCAGGGACTCTGGGTCAACTTACTTAAAGCCAATTCACCAAATTTGAGACTTTACTCCATTCTTCTATGAATACATTCATGAACATATTCATGAATATATTCTTATGAATATGTTCATTGCTGAGTATACCAAATTTACTGATTCTTATTATGTATTATTATGAATACATTCGCTGAATATAGTCAAGATGAATATGGTTGCAAATGTAATATTCTCATGAATATATTCATGAATATACTTCTTGAGTGTATCTAAAATGTCAGGACTGCATAGGGGAGTTTTCCCATTTACACTGATTTCTTTTGAACCCGTCATTTTCTGTTTCGCCAACATTTTAGCACTTTTTAGGATCTCCTTGCAGATTTTTCAAATAGCACATCAACCTTAGGAAAATCATCCCAAGGAATATAAATGGCCAGAAACTTTTAGAACTATTTTTTTTTCCAAGTAAACTTTTTATTGAAATAGGACAAGCACATAGAAAAGCACACAGAGGAGCCCTACTTGATGACTTATTATAAATTGAGCCCCCTGCTATACTCAACACCTGGTCAGGACTGGAAGGCTTCCAGACCCCAGACTCCTCTGTGTATTTTTCTTCCAAACATTCCCCCTTCCAACTATGAAGGCCTCCCTCTTCTATAAAGATGACAGTTATCTTGTCTTCTAGTACTTTTGTTTGTTTGTTTTGAACTTTACATAAATGGAGTTATAGATTCTGAATAATTTCATGCTGGCTTGTATTGCTCAACATTATGGCAGAACTAAAAATTTTTAAGTGCTAGGTTTAGAAAGTAAAAGTATGGTATTTAAGTGTGTATTCATAGAAAGGACATAATCTTTTTATGCATGAAAAAGTGTTTTCAAGTATGTTCTCAGACAGAGTTAATTGGTACAGTCTGAGAAGTCTGGAGACCTGGCCTTGGTGGGTTTGTCTGCGCCCCTGGAGCTGGGGAACGCAGAGACGAGAACTGCCTGGTCCTGCTGAGAAGAGGAGAAAGCCCATGAGAGCTGAGGACATTTGACAGTGCCTTTCTGAACTCTCTGGGGGCATCTTCTCGGGGTGTGAGGAAAGCAGCTGCCCTGCCCGGGCTCTGTAGGACTCTGACCTGTCCCTCCCTCCCAGCCATCCTGCTGGCCTCCCGGGAGCTGACACGCAGCAAGCGTCTGAAGCAGATGTTAGAGGTTGTCCTGGCCATTGGCAACTTCATGAACAAGGGGCAGCGTGGGGGCGCCTACGGGTTCCGAGTGGCCAGCCTCAACAAGATCGCCGACACCAAGTCCAGCATCGACAGGTGGGGACCCGTCTGCCTCCTTAGCTTCCATCTCACCTCACCCTTGACCTCCCTCCATTTGTCTTCCCAAGACTCACTGCCTTACCCTTCCACCTCAGATTCCTCCTGACCCTCATTCCTGGCTCCTTACCCCTGACCTGTCATCCACAGAAACATCTCTCTGCTCCATTACCTGATCATGATCCTGGAGAAGCATTTCCCTGACATCCTAAACATGCCTTCAGAACTGCAGCATCTTCCAGAAGCCGCCAAAGTCAAGTGAGGGGTCCCTCTAAGATGTCCTTTTCCCCATGATCACATGCACTCTGGGCTGACTTGGAGTGGAGGCATTACAGGGGCTGCTTCTGGGAGAACCAGACAGTTTGCTGTGAAATCCTTATTTCAGTGATGCTTCCAGAAAACACCAAAAGAGGAGTGGGGAAGTAAACCAGGAATAAACAGAATGCCAATAACAGGGACCTTGGTAAGCCAGTTACCATGGTAGGCACTGAGCCCCACTAGGTAACTCCTGGACGCTGGTTATCCCACCCATGGGGTGAGGGCACTGGGGCAGTCCCACAGTTTCCTGTGTCAGTCGTTGGCTGAGGGCCTCTCAGGAGGATCTAACTCTCTGACCATGGGCCGTGCACTATAATGGGTGGACTGAGGAAATAGCATGGGGGCACCAACTGCCTCTGCTACGGAGATCAGACCTGAACCCATGGGCTGATAGAAGCCATTTCCGGTAGAACCAGAGATAAAAATGGCTAAGCAGTATCCAGTGCTTGCTGCATACAAGGTGTCCTGTGCCTCTGTCCACTTTCCGTTGCTCTCACATAATACCCAAGATTGGGTAATTTGTAAAAAATAGTTCACTTGACTCACAGTTCTGCAGGCTGGGCTTTCCAAGAGCATGGCATCAGGATCTGCTTAGCATCTGGTACATCATAACATGTCAGGAACAGCACCCTGCAAGACAGCAAGTGTGCTAGCTTGGGTCTCTTGTCCTTATAAAGCCACTGATGCCCTCATGGGGTCCCTGTCCTTATGGCCTCATCTGATCCTGATTACCTCCCATTGGGCCCATCTCCAAATGCCATTAATATAGCTTTTCAATTCAGGAACTTTTGGGGGACACATTCAAGCCACAGCATCCTGTTAAGAACTGATAAGCAGTACCTGGTACTAACAAAAATCTGAGCCAGGGACCATGTGTTAGAAAGTACGTGGTATGGTATTTCTGATCTGAAAGGATCTATGCAATAGAACTCCATGCACCAGCAGGTAGGAGGAAAGTAATTTTTCTAGGACCCCATGTTAGTGGCCTAAGCAGAGCTGGGGCTCAGATCTACAGACCCCCAGGCCACTGTGCTTAGTGCTGCTCTCTACCTGAACCAGCCTTAGCTCCTCACATGCAGAGCGGGTGACCCTCCTCCCCCTCCTCTCTCTCCACAGCCTGGCAGAGCTGGAGAAGGAGGTGAGCAACCTCAGGAAAGGCCTAAGAGCCGTCGAGGTGGTGAGTACATCATCCAGCCTGCCTGGGCTTGGGGGATGGTGTTAGAGAAGTGGCTGCTCATGCCACCGGATCTGATGGTGGACCCCAGCCTGAGGCACTTCTGTGACCTAAAGCTCCTGGCTGGGACGGAAGAACAAATGGCACAGTGAACACAGCCCTCGGGAAAAGACAACTGGGTTACTTGGGGGTTAAATTTCAGTCCATACAAAAGGGACACCTGAGATTGTTTCTATATCCCTGTCCAACATGATGTCCATAGGGCAGGGGACAGAGCTAATTATAAATTTGCCCTTTTTAGTTCAAGTGTATAGGAAAGCTGAAAACTGGCTAGGAACAGGGGCATGCAGGGTTGCAGAGGGGTCTGCTGGTCCCATAAGATCCTTCCTCATGTCTCTTCACCCCACTGGGCCAGAGGGGGACCCATTGCTGATTTTGCTGGAGCCTCAGGTGTCCTGGTCCATTTAGGCTGCCATTAACTGAGTGGCTTATAAATAAGAAAAAATTCTCACAGATCTGAAGTCCATGAAGTATAAGATCAAGTTGCCAGCTGATTTAGCGTCCGGCGAGGGCTCGTTCCGCAGGGATGGCACCTCTGTGCTGTACCCTCACACAGTGGGAAGGGCAATGAGCTCCCCTGGGTCTTTGCTGTGAGGGCACTCATCCCATTCACATAGACTCCGCCCTCATGACCCAACCACAGCCCAAAGACTTCCACCATGTTGGGGGGCAGGGTTTCAACCCACGGATCTGGGAGACACACACGCTCAGGCCATAGCACCCAGGCTTTGGTCCTTGCCATTCCTGCTCCAACGCTTCTCAGCTACTATCATCTCTGGCTATAGGCGAGGAGGGCCCAGTATTGGGAGGTCCTCAACCTTTTGTCCCTCACCCCTCCAAACTAGAGACCCTTCCCCTTTTCCTTGTTAAGGAAGGGGAATGTGAAGAAATGGATTTCAAGAAAGAAGTGACTTCAAGATAAGAAATAACCTTTTGCCACAATGGGGCAAGGGGTGATTTCCAATATTCAACTTGTTAGTCCTATGAAGTGTTACTCAAATATGGTCCTTGGGCCAGCAGCATCTGCACCAGATGGGAGCTTTAGAAACACATATCTTAAATCTTCACATGAATCACCTGGGCTCTTGTTACAATGCAGAATCTGACCCAACGGATGTGGGGTGGGCCTGAGACTCTGCATTTATTAAGGTTTCCCAGATGAAGCTACTGCTCCCAAAACACATTTTATATAGCAGGGTGCTTGAAAAAGAAAGACGCCATTGATAGGTGACGGAAGAATAGCCTTTACCACCTTCAGGACTGCGGGCTCTAGATGTCTCTCTTCCAAAGGCAGGCCCAGTGTCCTGTGAGTGGCAGAGTGGGGTGGTGATGACTCCTGAATTCTTGATTCTGAGCCTGTATCACTCTTCCTCCTTAGGAGCTGGAGTATCAGAGACGCCAGGTGCGGGAGCCCAATGATAAGTTTGTCCCAGTCATGAGCGACTTCATCACAGTGTCTAGCTTCAGCTTCTCAGAGCTGGAGGACCAGCTAAATGAGGCCAGGGACAAGGTAAGGGTGCCCCAAGTGCCCCTTGACCGCAGCCAGCCCTGAGCCCCACTGCTCCTCATCCCAGCTATGTCTAGGCAAAGCTCTGTCACTCCTGCCTACCATAGAAAGCCCGGGGAAGCCAAGCTTTGAGGAGAAACCGTCCGCTCACTCCTACGAGTGATCGCGTTGCAACCATATGGATAACCACACACTACAGAGAGCATGGCCTACTTACCAGGGTTCAGGTTCCACCTGCCTTGCAGGTTTGCTAAGGGTTTACAAGCCCATTCAACAAATGGGACATGGAGAATCAGAGGATGACATGCCTGTGATGGCCCAGCTACAAATGATGGAGATGGCTGAGGATCCTAACTCTGCGTTTCAGCTTGGACTTGGTTGCTGTGCTTCTCCCAGCTTCTCATGCTGACATCACATGGGCCCCCTATGTGGGGATTCTGTAAAATGTGGGTTCTTATTCAAGAGGCTTGGGATGGGGCCTGAGACTCAGCATTCCTAACACGCTTCTAAGAACTGTCTAGGCTGCTGGTCCAAGGAGAATACTTTGATTTACGAGGTGTTCCTTAGAGGGTGTTGTGTGGGTTGAACTAGAGATGGCAGAGGTCAGTCAAAATGGGCCCTGGTACTATAACTATTCCCTTGTACCTATTCTCATTTCCTCCCACAATAACACTATAGATTCTATTATCTCCATCTTACATGTGAGGATGTTGAAGCAGAGAGAATTAAATAAGTAACCCAATGACTAAATGATCTCAGGTCCTTTTGAGTCTGGCTGGGCAGCTCCTGACCTTAGGAATGGCTTCCCAAGGTCTACACTTCACGATCCCAGACCTCCACCCTAACAGATTCAGAAATGGCTGAGGTGGGCTGTCAGCCAGTTCGAATCCCACCTCCCCAGGTGTGGGCCTCAAGCTACTGCTCCCAGAACACATTTTATATAGCAGGGTGCTTGAAAAAGAAAGATGCCATTGGTGTGACCTTATGCATGTGACGATGGGGGCCTCCTCTTTCCCTATTCCCCTGGCCTTGGAGGGCTCTGCTCTGGCTGGAACCAGCTCGCCACAGAGTTGAGCCCACCTTCTTGACGACTCTCCTCCAACCTGTCCCCTCCCTGCAGTTTGCCAAGGCACTGACGCACTTCGGGGAGCACGACAGCAAAATGCAGCCGGACGAGTTCTTTGGCATTTTTGATACCTTCCTGCAGTCCTTCTCAGAGGCCCGGCAGGACTTGGAGGCCATGAGGAGGAGGAAAGAGGAGGAGGAGCGGCGGGCACGCATGGAAGCCATGGTGAGAGGCTGGGCCTAGGGCAGGACGAGGGGAGAGAAGGGGGTCTGCGTGGAGAATCTGAGCAGGGTGCCACTTGGGGTCGGAACTGTTGGGGTGTGAGTGGGACAGGGACTGGGGCACATGTAGGGCCAGTGTCAGTCCTGGAAGACAGCAGTGTGGGGTGAGAAGGTTGGGGCGTCCTGAGAAGTACAGCGGGGCTCTAGTAAGCGAAGCACCCCATCCAGGGGCAGGTCCCAGCTGTCAGGGCATCTGTGCAGCAGCGGGACTGGGCAGCTGCCCCGCTGCTGCCCCTCTCCCTGCGGGGGCCTCAGCTTCTCAACCCCCACCCCCAGCTGAAGGAGCAGCGGGAGCGGGAGCGGTGGCAACGGCAGCGGAAGGTCCTGGCGGGCAGCACCCTGGAGGAGGGAGGCGAGTTCGACGACCTGGTGTCGGCCCTGCGCTCTGGAGAGGTGTTCGACAAGGACTTGAGCAAGCTCAAGCGCAGCCGCAAGCGTTCAGGAAGCCAGGCCCCAGAGGCCACCCGCGAGAGGGCTATTAACAGGCTGAATTACTGACCTGGGGACTGGCCACAGGAGTGGCCAGGAGACAGGGAAGGGCCGAGAGGGGCTGAGTGGAGGCGGTGGAATTCGAGCCCTGGGCTGGGCCCTGGGTGGGGCTGTGTGGCTGGACCAGGTGTCTCTCCATACTTACCTTAAGGAACTCCGTTCACCTCCTCCACATTACTTTTTCTGGCTCCTGGCTCCCAGGGGGATTCTCTGAGGTTGGCTTGGACATCCCTAGCAGGCTGGCCAGGCAATCCTGGACTGAGGGGGCCCTGTTCCTGCTCCCCACCCTGGGCAGACACGTGAGCACAGAACTGTTCCAGATGGAGAATGGAGAGGTCCACGGGCCTTGTCCCAAGCTAATCTCCTGTGCAGTGGGGAGTAATGGTGGGTTGGGCCCTTGAGAGCCAGAGGGAGGGGATCTAGGCTTCCATCACTGAAGAGGAGGCTCAGTGGAACATGAATCTGGGAGCAAACTTTCTTCTTGGATAGAAACAGAAGAGGCCTTATGTAAGAAGATGAGGTGATGCAGGGACCAAAGTCAGGAGGACAGAGTGGCAGTGCCTGTTTCCCACAGTACAAGTCCTTTGGTCTCTCTTACGCGTCTTAAGTCTCTCCCCCTTCCCTATCCCCATGTCCGTCCTACCTGCTAATCTACAGTCCAGAAAATGGACCCTTGGGTTCCCAGGAGTATGTCTTCACCACCAGGTACTTGACAAGCCTGGCTGGTAAGGAGGGAGTTGAAGACAACTTCATGTATCCTCATATCCTGTGACAATTCCCTATTGTCCTGAAGCGAGATCTCATATGTTGCTAGAGTTGCTGGTAGCCCCTCACCAGAGGGTGACACTTGAATGCCTAGTTCCATCCTAGAGCTCCTGGCCTACCACTTAATGTTAGTCGGTCTCCACCCCTTCTGAACACCTGCCTCGGGGCAGAAGCCACAGTGACCTCCCACTGTCCATTCTGCAAGAGACTACCTGGAACCATGAAGAGTTGGCTGGGGTTGGCCCTGGGAAGTTGGTTCCTGAGGGCCAGAGCTACCCTCTGCATTTACATGTCATCTCTAAGGATGGTCCCCCTGGAGGCATTCAAACTGGGGGGTGAGAGGACAGGCAGGGAACTCTGGGGAGATGGGGACAGAAGGCCACCAACTTCCTTGGAGAATATACTGCTTGAAGGAGCCAAGGGAGCAAGGCTGAGCGAAGGCTCCCACTTCCACCTCTGGTGCTCAGTTTAGTTCTCGTGAAGGAGCCCATTCTGGTCTTCCTGTCCGCTACCTTCATTTTGTCTATATTGAGCTGTGCTTGGCAGGTCAGCAAGACAGCTCTATCTGGACAGGTTCTTTCTTTTGAAAAGAGGAGGGTGAGATCAACTCCATGGAGGCTCTTATTTTCAGTACACTCATCTTTAGTCTAGCCCTGCCTGATCTGCACCGTCAGCTGGTTGCTTCCTGGTCCCTTCACCCTTCCCTTTACGGCTCACCTTCCAACCTAATCCTTCTGGCTCAGGGTCATTGCCAGTGGACAGACTGGTGGGCTGGGCTCACTCTTGAGCTGGCTGCCTTCAGTCTTTTCCCTATACCAGATTCCTGGTCTGGGATCATAGTAGCTGTAGGGGAAGAAACCCAGGGTCAGTGAGGCCAGCATGTGCGTTGGTTTGAGAAGGGGGCATGTTGTGTTTTGGTGGGGTCTGTGCAAGTGCAAGCTTGGCCAGAACAAGCATGAGGCCATCCTGGGACCTAGGAAGAGCAGTTGCTGAGAGCTTTGTTATATCAAACTGTATCCCAAGAGCCTCTGGTGCAAGAGCAGGCTCTGGGAGGATGTGCGGTGGGGGTCATGGTTGTGGTCTCCTAAGGTCCTCTCCCAAACTGACTGGGCTGAGTCAGCCAGGGGCCAGGAATAGGGAGGGCTCCATTTCTTTCCAAGAGGCACCGTCCAAATCTTGTCATTCCCAACTAGTATGGAAGACAGGATATGCACCAGCAAAGGCAAGGGATATGGAAGCTGTTCAAGACACACTCGATTCCCAGAAAGGCAGGGTTTGGTTCAGCTGTTTACAGAGGACACATATATTCTTCCAAAGCCTAGCCTTTTCCCCCCAAAATATTTTTTTCTATTTATTATTTTCTGGATCTGGCCGGTAGCTCTGGTACTAGATGCCATTGTGGCCAGATCTTCAACAGTGCCTTGGACTATGGACCATCACAGTCAAATCAAGAAGGCCCTGGTGCCCAACTGGGTTGGTCCTTGATGTTACATGATTAAGCCTGTAAATATATTCCTTGGTTTTGCTTTCCCCAGAATTCCCCCACCCTCCTACCCTTTTGGGTAAATTTCTCTTGCTAATTTTGTGTCCACTGTAAAATTCATTGTCAACCTCATGTGACCCTTCTTAGCAGCAGCACTCCCCCTCCCATGATGGATGTGTTGAGGGGAGTGACAAAATTCTCCAGGTGGATGAGGAAGGGTCTGGCCTGGGCTCTCCCCATGCCCCTCCCATTGCCACCTGGGCAGCCATGACCATGTCTCTCCACCCTCTACGAGGGACCTCTACCAAACGTCATGGCAAGGCTGCTCTCACCAGCTGTCTCAGACGACAAATGAGGCTCATGTACAAAATCTGCAGTGTCCTTTTTACCTGCACCTTTTTTAATAAGAATATATTGTAATACTAAAAAATATTAAATCCATACCACCCCCATCCATGCTGCTACAAACTTGTGGTTCTTCCCAGGGAGGGACTTGAGGTGGGTTGGGGAGTGGGCACAGCCAGGGGTGTGCTAGAGTCAGCTGGCTGGTACCAGCTGCACGAAAGCCAATGTTCCCTTCTTAGGAACTTTACAAGTCACTTGACATTAGATGCATAGCTAGAATTGGGAGTATTTAGATCAGGAAATTGTGTTTTTCAGAGCTGGTTGTTCAACCTTTGCCAGCACACCTCAGCAGAGAAGAGCAGACCAGGGCCACCGAGGACAGACCCAAAGCAGCCCATCCACATTCGAGAACCCAGCAGGCCGGGCCAGTGTTCAGGAGTGTGAGTGTGAAAACCAGGAGCCTCAAGTCACTCTCCTGACCACCAGTAGCTAGTGAAACAAGCAAGGCAGTTGGGGTGCACCACCCCTACAGGGGGAGGGCAGGCATATGGAGAGGATCCCCTTGGCTTTGCCAGGCTCTCGCCCTCTTCTCTTAGGGAGTGGGTCCGGGATGGTTTGAGGTGGGGTGAAACGGTAGCAGCCTGAAGCCCCCCAGATACAGCCCTTGTTCTTGCCTCTCCGATGTTGGCATGGTGGCTTTATTTGTGTTGTGAGGGTGAAGGTCATCTTCAACTCTCTTCTTTCCCTGACATGTTCCAGAATAAAGAGACGTGTGTGAATGAAAGGCAGTGAGCAGGACCAGGCGTGGGGTAGGTGGCCAGCCATGGGTCCCCAGGGCACCCCCCAACATGTATCCTGTGTAAGAGGGGGTCAAGGAAGGGGAGCTGGCAGGTCAGTGAAATTGTTAAGCCCAAAGTCTGCAGGCTGTCTGGAGCACAGACTTGGGCCAAAGGAAGGGACAACTGGCTCTTTGGAAAGAGGGATGGCAGGAATGGAGGGACAGTGCAGGACAGTGGCTCCTTGAACTCGGGAAGGCCATGCTGCTGCAGGGAAGCTGTCATACATTCTTTAAGCAGGCTTGTGCTTTTCCCTTCTCAAAGTGGGTTCCTCTGCTTAATGAGCCCTTATTTTCTCCCCAGGAACTAGAAGAGAGAACCCAAAATGAGTACTTATGGGCTGGGTTTCCTGAAACTAGTGTCTCCAATAGTTCATAAGCAACATGTCCTGGTTTCCTGTCACCTGGTGATGCTCTCTGCAGCCCCCTCCATTACCTCAGTGTCCTTGGAAGACTACAAGGCCTGTGGGCATCCTCTCTGCATAAAGGAACTTCACAGGTTATTATAAATCATCCAGCAGCAAAGGGACTAAGCCCGATGGAAGTCCCCCTGCTGGCCTCCGGTCTTGCTGATGAGTTTGATCTCCCCCACCACGATGTCCCTGCTGACAGCCTTGCACATGTCATACAGGGTGAGGGCGGCCACTGCAGCCGAGGTCAGTGCCTCCATCTCCACCCCGGTGGGGCCGCGAGCCCGGCAAGATGCCTGGATCACTGCAGCATGGCGTGTGCTGTCCAGCTCCAGCTGCACCTGGACGTGGTTCAGGGCCACGTGGTGGCACAGAGGGATGAGTTGGCTGGTGAGCTTGGCTGCCTGGATTCCAGCCAGCTGGGCCACTGCCAGGGCATCTCCTTTCTTTAACTGGTTCTGTTGGACAAGCTTGAAGGCCACAGGCCCCAGGAGGACCACAGCGGAGGCCACAGCCACCCGCTCTGTATCTGGTTTCCCACCCACATCCACCATAGCTGCCTGTCCTTCTGAGTCCACATGTGTTAGCTGGTTAGAGGTTGGCCAGGGTCCTGAGTGGGCAGCAGGAACCCGGGACCCTGGGCTAAGGCACTTTGAATTGGCGTCCGAGTCTACGTGGGAGCTGTAGTGTCTCTGAGGGGAGCCAGACCCCATCCATTGTGGGACCAGAGGAGGAGTCTGGGGGACGCTGTTCCAAAAAGTTGCCATCTGGTTGAAGAAACTCATTCTGGGTCTCAGACCCTGAACATGGAGGGGGTCCCAGGAGAAAATGCTCAGGCTGGCTGGTGGGGAATCTTGGAGCAGCAAAAATAATTCTGGAAGGTAAGAAAGAAGAAAGACTAAGCACAAAAGATAATCGTTTCCCTACCTCTTCTCCCCAGCCCTCTTCCTGTCCCACCTCAAGTTCTCTTTCACTTGGGGAAAAAGGAATGAAGAACAAAAAGCAGCAGGAAGACACAAACAGAAGATAGACAGAAGGTGCCCACGATTCAAGTTTATAACCCTTTGCTCGTTTCTGGTCATAAGGCAATGCTAGCACAGGGTCAGTTCTGGTCTCCCTTTTGTCGCGCAATCTTCCAAAATTCTCTTAAGTACCACCTAATGTCTGAAGGCTGGCGCGTGGATTAAATGACTTCTCAATGTTTCTTCACTTTCTTAAAACTATAGTTGGCCTCACCCTAAATTACCAATAATAGCTATTTCCTTCTTCATGTCCCCTATGAAGAGCTAGCAGAAATCATTTAGTTTACAGACAAGATATAAAAACACTTGATCTACTTAAATAATGCCTCTGGCACATTGAAAGTGCACATAAACTAATAGGTTGATTCCAATGGTCCAGAGGACCTTGGGAATTTTGCAGGCTCTTGCTATTATCCAAATGGTGGCCAGGGGACCAAGGGCTCCAGCACCATCTTAGAACTCATTGGAGATGAAGAATCCCACCCTAGTCCTTCTGAATCAGAATCTAAAACAAGATCCCCAAGTGATTCATATGCACATGGAAGTCTGAGAGGTCCTGGCCCAGGAGCTCTGGCTTATGGAAACTAGACAGGTCCAGTGACTATTTCCCTGAGAGTAAGTGGAATTCCTTTAGAAGTCAAGGTTCTCCTAGCTTCCAGCTTTCCATCTGAGTCCCAGCCTTGTGGATATCAGAGGCATGCCCTCCCTTCTTGGGAACCATGAAGTTGCCTCAGCACCGGCCAAGACCCACCAAGGGGACCACAATGCTGCAGGCGGAAGCTCGGGGAGGTTTTCACAATGGCTTTTTCATAGAGAGCTGCCTTTCCTCCTTGAGGTGGCTAGTGTTCTAAGGCGGCCCCTGGGTCATCTCTACCCTGCTCCAGAGTGCTTTCCTTTGTTCCAATCTCTGGAGAAAAGAACCCTTTGTTCCAGTTTTAATCATTGGTTTCTCTTGTTTAATGGGCCAATTTAACGGGCCCAGGACTGGGTGTGATTCAATGTCAAGACCTCCCCTTCTCTAATCTTGGAACTCAGAAGGGCAGCAGAGGCCCCTCCAGTTCCTCAAGGACTGGCCCAGTTCCCTAGGGTAGGAGACCACACATGGCTTTACAAAGAGGTGTTTATGTTGGAAGTGCTACACACTTGAGACGCTTCCCCTGCCCATTTCCTGGAGTTAAGGAAGGAATCAGGACGTTGAGATCTTAGCCATCTCCTGCCTGAAGCGATGAGTAACACTACTGGGTAGCTACCTCTCTCTGTGCCCAGCACAGGTGCACAACACCAACCTCCAGGGCCAGTGGTCCAGGTGCATGGGCAGGGATCACTCCAAACTGCCGTGGGGATGGCCCTGTGATCGTGTCCAAGCTGGAGGATTCCAGAGCTGAGAAAAGGGTCTCTACTTCAACCAGAAGCTCCATTTCTCAAGGGATAACTAATTTAGTGACCATGTAGTAGTCATTAATGTTCTGTCCTGAATTCTGGTGGGACAGAAGTCATTTCTGTGGCATATATTGCGAGGGGGAGCTCTGGACAGGGAAGAGAAGAAAGTAAAGGCTCAAAGGGGTAAGAAAAGACAAAGGAGCAGAAGACAAAGAGCTCCAGGATGAGGTACGGGAGCTGGGGTGTCTTATGGCAGGGGCCCCACCCCAGAGGACCCCCAAATGACAAGGGTGAGTGGCTACGTACTGATGGGTCACCCACCGATGAGGATCATGGGCCGGTTCTTCATCTGGGAAATATTGAACATGCCTGCGATAAGGAAAGACAGGGAGGGAGAGGAAGGAGGGAGGGGCAGAGAAGGGCGGGAGAGGAGAGCTCACTAAAACCAATGGAGGACTACCTGGCTGACAGCCCTGCCTGCACACAGCCCCATCATGCCCAGGATAGAGCCCAGAGGACAGTCCGGATGCCCAGGGCACGGCCCTCCCTAACAGAAGACAATACGTGGAAACAGGAAAAGGCAACCCTCTCCCGCAGCCAATAACCCGGCCCAAGACAATTTTGGGTCCTCCTGTGCAGCCTCTGACAGGTCAATTTCCCCAAGGGAGAACCACCCACTGCACCCCAAGTCCAGAAGCAAGTGGGAGCAGGGATGCTTAGACCCACCAGCCTCTTCCTGGGCTTTCTGTCTGCTCACCCCTAACTCCAAAGCTCCCTCCCGCTGACCACAGCACCTCCCTGGCCTTCCCACTCCCGCCCTACCTGCGTGACGTGGCTTCTTCCTGCCCACAGCGGCCCCAATGATTCTCAGCAGCTCCTCCTCAGAGGCCCCGGCCCGCAGGTGGTCCCGCAGTGATACCTCCGAGTTCCCAAAGAGGCAGACCTGTGTGGGGTCAGGACAACATGCCGCCCTCACCACTGGGCCTTCCCTGCCTGGCTCTGAACACAAGCCCCATTCTTGAGTTCCCTAGGACCTGAGTACCGATGGCTGAGCCTGTCATGGCAGGTCACACACAAGACAGGAAACCCAGCCATGAGGGACAGAGGGTGATAAATGGAGGGGACAGAAAATGCTGAATGGAGGGGTCAGAGGCTAGAAGGGCAAGAAGCAAAAGCAGCCTTCTTGAGGCCTGTGTCTGATTTAGTCATATTTCCTTTAGTGAATACATCACACTTTAAGAAGTTAAGTATAGCTGGGTGTAGTGGTGCACATCTGAATCCCAGGGACTTCAGAGGCTGAGGCAGGAGGACTGCAAAATTCAAGACCAGCCTTAGCAACTTAGTGAGGCCCTAAGTAACCTGGCAAGAATCTGTCTCAAAATAAAAAATAAAAAGGGTTGGGGTACAGCTCAGTGGTAGAGGGCCTGTGGGTTCAATGCCCAGTACCATACATAGACACACAAAAATGTCAAATAGACGTCAACGGTGATAATGCAAAAATCCAGATCTGTATCTTGCTCTGAAACGTTTGATGGAACAGCCTCATCATCATGAGTGGACCCCAATCAGCTGTGAGTCAGTCCTAGACATGGCATGCATATCCAGTCTCAGTCGGCCCCTCCTGGTCCTTTCACTTGTGGACATTACCACCTGCCCTGCCCCTATTCAAGTCTGTGAGCCCCACCGGGCAGCTGGGCAGCTGAGGGCTGGTACAGATGACCCTGTGATCATCCAAGCTTGACTCAATACTTCCCAGCTTCTGTGAGGGCTGGGTGCCACATGGGCTCAGGGATGGAAGTGGGGTCCCACCATCTTTCCACAGAACCTACTCGGTGCCGGATCTGCACAAGGCGCTGTGGACACAGATACAGAATGTTTGGGAAACCCATGAGGTTTGGGCAGAGACCACTGGAGAAGACAAGAGGCCACCAAACTGGGCTGGAAGGCACACCATTTCACCGAGCTGGGCATCCCCGTTCCCCCCGACCAGGCTCTGAGTTCTATTCTCTGCAGCTGGGAGGGACCCTCAGTTGCCCTTCTGCTTGGGAGATGAGAAGGGAGAGGAAAGACGGTCAGGACATCTCGTCTCTGCCTGACGACGGGAGCAGCTTCCCTCCATAGCTGCTCACCGTGCCGAGCAGGCGGCTTCTCCTTCCTGGGCCCCCGTGATATCACATCCTGCCTTTTCCACGGAGGTGGTGATAGCTATTTACTACTGCTCATCAGAGTGCCTCAATGCCAATTATGGGTTCCCTTCACCCACACACTAGAAACTGCCTCCTCGTTACACTGTTTCCAGAAACCCACCTTCCATTTCCTGCTGGGACCCTGACTGATACAGACACCAGCTGCATCCAAGTCAAGTCTATGTTTCCAGCCCAGGAAGTCTCCCAGCCTTTTCGACAACCTTCTGGATGTTAAGCTGGATAATCCCAAACTCAATTCCTCACCCCAGCTCTAAATGGGTCTCGAGGCCCAGCAGCCGCGTTGCGCCTTCCTTTCCTCCTCTCCAGGCCCTGAGCTCTTTGATTCTCGCATCCTCACCTCACTCTCGAGTCCTCGGAGCGCTGCTGAGTCCTCATACAACCCATCTTCCTAATCTTCAAATCCGAGACCGATGGGACTCCTACCTCCCCATTCACTAGTCTTACAAAGCTCTCCACTGTCAGCAGAGCACGTTCTGAACCAAAGTCCTGTATAGTGTGATCTGCTCACATCTGACTTCAATCAGCATGAGCCTCAAATACACGCCCTTCCCCCTCGCTCCTACCCCACCACTCCTCCAGGTCCTTGGAGATGCGAGTGCTCTTCAAGGCCAGCACTCTCTGCCCGCCCAGACACACACCTGGCACAAAGGTGGGCTTCCACACACCTCTGTGGACTCGCCAGTGAGTTTCTAGGGCCCTAAAGGGGGCAGGCTCTTACATTCCCCACGGGCTGCACACACACAAGACGGTTTCTGGACACGAGGAGTGGATGCTGGTTTCAGAGCTGAGCCCCTGGCCTGGAGGATGGGGCTGATCGGGTGGGTTTGGGCAATGTGTGAGGACCTTCGGCCCCCCCCTCTGAGAGCCTGACGTTGGATAGGGGCTCCCAACAAACCAGCAGCTATTGCAGGGGCCCAAGAGAAGAAAGGAAGGAGGGAATCTGGGTCACAGTGCCACAGGGCCCGTGAGTCCACGGCGCCCACGCTCCCCCCAGATCTGACATCACTGCATCAACTTGAAAACTGCTGCCTCCCCAATCAGGGGGCTCAGTGGAGGGAAGTGAGAACACAGGGCGGTGGGGGGTCCTCGTGGGGAGAGGTGCTCACCTTGAGGTTCCCGTCAGCTGTGATTCGCAGGCGGTTGCAGGTCCCACAGAAATGCTCAGACATGGATGTGATGAAACTGATCCGGCCTAGGAAGCTGGGGACTTTAAAAGCCTACGAAGAGAAGCGCAGCAGAGAGGGCGGGGCAGGCTACTGGGCACAAGCTCCCCCTCCCCTGACATCAGCACCCCCTACTCCACAACCGTCTCTGAGAAGCTCGTGGGAAGGTGGTAGCCAAGGCCCTCAGATGACAGAAAACTCCAGCGTAATGAATGACATGCTGGCTGGCTTGCCCTAGAGGAACCTGCTAATGATACAGGGACCTGGGGCAGCATGGTCTAGAAAGGGCCATGTGGAGTGTGACAGCAGGCCCTCCCGTCACCTGCTGCAGTGTAACCTTGAGAAGGGATTAAGCCCCCATCCCAGCCCGGGCTGCTGGTTCATCCATGACGCAGGGAGGAGGTCACAAAGGTACTGCTGAAATGATCACCCACACTGCCGCCTCTAACCTCCCTGCAACATCCTGGAGTAGAGGCCAGCTGTCTCCATGGCCTTCTCCCTAACCTTGGCTGTGCTGGATTCCTCCTCTGGCAGCTTCTCCAGCTCTGGCCACTGCTGCCGGATGGTGTCCAGCATCTCCTTGTAGCTGACCATCTTCTTGAAGTTCCACTTGTTGCCTACATTTGGGTTGGGGGTAGCAGGGGGAGTGGCTGAGTCACAGCATGGAAGGGGTCCCAGGTTTTCCAGTCCATTCTCCCATGCAGCACAGGAACTAGACCTTAGCCCTTTGGATGGGAGGACAGGGACCCCTGCCCAAAATGGGTGGACCAAATCACACACTGCACTGAAAACACCCCAGCACAACTCTGAACCCAGTGCCAGTCAGGCCCCTCCCACCATCCCCGGGGTCAGCAGTGCACAGGGTGAGCCCAGCCTTGTCCACCTTGCTCAGTGCCAGACCCAGTTCCTTGCCTTGCCTGAACCCTGTGTCACTGACCATCAAAGGGCATGTACTCTATAAAGCGCACGTCCAGGGGGAGTCCCTGGGTCAGGGTCACGAAGTCCAGGAGTTCGTCCTCGTTCAGGCCTCGCATCACCACGCAGTTCACCTAGTCAGGGCCATGGGACTGTGAGGGACACCCGGCATTCTCTTGGGATGGCCTTTAGGGCTCTGGCAACTGCAGAGGTCTTCCACTGGGGGACCCATTCAGCGCCTCTCCTCACCAACTCTCCTTAAGTTGAAGGATTCCCTGGGGCCACGTGGTGTGAAGGGAAATGGTGGGAAGTACATTTCAGCTGTACTGGCCAGGGCCGAGGGCTGCAGTGGGCCTGGTGTCACAGTCCCACTGTCCTGGGGCCGGGGGGAACTTTTGAGAGTGGAAGGCCAAGTGAGGTGGGAGAGGAAGGCAGAAATCAGCAGTGGTGGTAGGACCTCACCTTCACAGGGTTGTAGCCCAGCTCAATGGCCTTGTGGATGCCCTCCATGACCTTGTGGAAGCCTGCAGGGAGGAGAGAGAATCCAGGATCCAGGAACTTCCTCTCCCTCCCCTGCCACAGGGAGCCCTGCAGACCACTTTGTCCTGTTACAGAAAACGCTTGCCCTCTGCAGACTGAGAATAAATATTTCAGGTTTTACAAGCCAAGAGGCAAAGCTGAGGATTCCACATAGGTACATGCCATAAAGTACTTTTTGACTAAATTCAAAATATGATAATGAAGTATTTTTGGTAATACAAATCTATAGATAGGATGGAAGGAGGGAATAATTTTTTTTTTTTTTTTTTTACAAGGAT
The DNA here is from genome assembly GCF_902686445.1 of Sciurus carolinensis. Lineage (NCBI taxonomy): Eukaryota > Metazoa > Chordata > Mammalia > Rodentia > Sciuridae > Sciurus > Sciurus carolinensis. The sequence continues at coordinate 115,575,336 of NC_062219.1, read as the reverse complement.
ACTATTTTGCTTAATTGGGGTTCACAGTTAATGTTCCCAATCATTAATTAATTCCAGATGTTATCTGTAAATCCATTCTAGGTTCAAAGGTCATACAAAAATAGATAGTGGGGGTGGATTTGGCCTGTGGGTCGTAGTGTGCCAGCCCTAGATCTAGGCGAACGCTCTCAGTCTGGATGAGGAAGCTGAGGGCCAGCGGGAGACACAGTCCCACTGGAGGGCAGCTCCCTCTTGCAGAATGCAGGTTTCCACCTCTCACTGGTCCTTTCTCCACAACAGTCTGTCCTTTATTCATGCAGCCTACACTGAGCGCCAACCATGTGCGGTGCTGCCACAGGGCTGCTCGGCGATTACCGCGCCTGTTGTTCTCACCTCCCTCTGTAGTTAATTCCAGCTGCACCCCTGCCCCTCTCCATCCCGGAACTCCTCGTGCACCCAATCATCTGAGCACCAACTGCGTGCTGGCCCCTCCCCACCTCAGCCTATGCAGCCTGGGTGGTGGCCCCAAGGGAGGGCACCTGGTATGGCCTCTGATCCGTACAGCATTTCTGGTTGCCCACTGAGGGAGGGCAAAGGCAGGAACGTGCAGGTCTTATAGAGCATGCTGCTAGGCTAACCAAGAACCAAGAGTGCGCTTCTCCATAAAGCACTACCCCCAAAGGGGGTGACAAGACTGTGAATAGGGGGAAGACCTGATGTTAGGACACACCAGCTCCAACATATGTGCCAGGGAAGGACAAACAAGGAGAGGGGAGTAAGTGGACACGGGGGTCAGGCCCACGAATGCCCCTTCTGCTTCCCACACCAGAGCCCTTGCAGGTCCTCTGCTCACCATCCCCCCTTCTTCAAGGTCACTACAAATGCCTCCAGGTTGACTAGGAGTTCTCTCCTCCCATGGCACGCCGGTCAGTACCACCAGTCGAGCCACAGCTGTCTTGTCCTTAGTAGCCAGCAGGGCCAGGGCAATGTCACCTGTCTTCTGGTCCCTCCAGAGCACATGGAGCAGCTCCCTGTAGAAGGAGGAGGCTCGGTGCTCCCTCAACACAGAAGGGTGCAGATAGGGAGCCACGTGCTGGCAGAGGGGAGGAAAGAGGATGGCGGCACTGACACTGGCCCTTTTTCCAAAGAACAGGGCAGAGAGCGGACTCTCCCTGGCGTCCCTCTCGCCCTCCAGAGTGCTCAGTAAGGGGCCAGCCCGGGCCCCAAGTCAAAGGGTATACAGCCCTGAAGCTTCCACGGCAAGGAGGCCAGGCCGTGGCCCAGGGAGACCCAAGCTTGTTCTGGCTCTACCAGTCTACCTTGGTTCCCATGCCCCTCCCAAAGCCACCAAGCAGGAGGGTGTGGGCGGTGTACAGCAGGGGCGAACAGGAGAGGCTTATTTCCACTTGGGCACAGGACGACCATGGGGACTGCTGGGGACCCCTACCCAGCAGGGCCCACCCTGGCCCTGCCATCTCAGGGTGGTTACTTCCATCATAATCTGGCCCACATTTCTTCAAAGTTCATTGAGGGTGACCAACTCAGCCAGTTTGCCAGAGACTGGTTTTAAAATTCAAAGGCCTTCATTCTGGAAACGCCCCCATCCTGGGACTGGAGCTGGAGTCAGGGAGAGCTGGGTTGCCCTGGTTCATCGGCATTTATTCTCCAGTTGGTAGACATTTGGCTCATCTATAGCCAGTGACTGGGCCCCTCACTCAGTCATGCAGGAACTTGGGAGGAACACCCGCCCCATCCCGAGTCTAATCACCTTTCCTGCGGACGATGAACTCAAACTTGGCTGGCACCAGGGTGTCCAGGCTGATGTTGATGGCAGTGAGACCTGCTTTCTGAAGTGGGGGCAGCAGCCGCACTAGGTTGATGCCATTGGTTGTGATCCCAATGGTCTGCAGTCCTTCCAGCCGGTGGAGCTGGGCTGGGGAGACAATGCAGGGTGGGAGATGTCAGTGTTTGCTCTTGTGCAACCAGGAGAAAGGCTGGACGGCAAGACTCAGTCCAGACAGATGGAGGGAGTACAGCTCTCTTGACCTGTTAACCAGACTTGGCTTAACCAGTCTTGGTTATGTTAATAACCAAGAAATGAAATACTGACTGTGCGCTCAGTGCTGGGTGCTCCGCAGGCACAGCTTACTGTGCCTCCAACAGCCATCAGCCTTAGTAGACGCTGTGGGCTCAGGTCTAGAGTGTCCACAAAGTCCCGTGTCAGAGGCTTGGTTCCTGAGGTGGTGCTATTGGGAGGTGGTGGAACCTTTAAGAAGTGGGACCTAGTTGGAGGTCGTTAGAGACTTTGGGGACATGCCTTTGAAGGGACTGTCTGACCCTGGACCCTTCTTCCTCTCTTTTGCATCCTGGCCACAAAGTGGGCAGTTTTTCTCTGCCACACACTCCTGCCTCACCACAGGCAAGGCCAACTGATAATGAACTAGAACCTCTAAACTGTGAGCCCAATCCTTTCTCTTCTTTAGTCGAGTATCTCAGGAATTTTATCACAGTGACAGAAAACTGACTAACACAGAGAGAAGAGGCTCAGAAAGTCTAAGAAAATTGATCATAGTCATGCAGCTTCTAAGAACAGCTGAGATTCAAGTCCACATGTACTTGAATCTAGGACTGTGCTCTTAAAAACCAACAACACAGGGTCTGTGACTCTGTATAACAAAAACAAAAAATGAGTTCAGATTAAGTACTATTTGACACCTCTACTCTATGACTCCCTAGGAATAAGGATTTAAAAAAAAAATTCATAGCTGCACTGGAGGGTAAGAAAAAAATGCCATGGATGGTCAGAATGACAAAGGTTGAAAGAGAGGAAGTGGCTGGAATCAGATGGAGAGGTGACCACAGCCCAAAGTACACCCAGAAGTTTCCGTAAAAAGTTGCAGGTGACCAGTATGTGCCAAACCTGGCGGTCCTGTGTGCAAAAAGCCGAGGGATTTCAAGGTATGTCAAGGAAGTAGGCTGGCTGGGGAATCATATCTGGATAATCTGGGCAAAGCGGCCTCATCCCTCCCTGAAAGCAAGGGAAGGGAGCAGAAGCAAGGCTAGAGGAGCAGGTAGACACTAAGGCAGCCTGTGGGACCCCCTTGCAAATCAAAACCCACAGATGCGCCAGTCTCTTCTATGAAAGGGCAGAGAATGTGCATCTAACCAATGCCCATCCTCCTGTATCTCTAGGTTACTTATCATACCTAATACAACCTAAGTGCTACATAAACAGGTCATACTGCATAGCTTATGGAATAATGACAAGACAAGTCTGTTTGTGTTTAGTACAGATGCAAATAAGGTAGGCCTAACAACACAGTACAACAACAGCAAGGACTTACTGTTTTGCACTGAATCTCTCTGATGCACGGTTGATTGATTCTGTGCATGCAGAACCTGATACAGAGAGCTGACTATAGCTACAGAAAGAAAAATCGTGACAGGAAGCAAAACGAACACATGAAAAACAAATGAGCAAGCTGGGAAACTGAGCAAAAGGGATTCTTGAACTGCATACAAAACAAAGGAAAAGAGTGAGACAAAAAAAGCAAAAAATAAAAATCCAATAACATCTAGAGAAAAGATAAGCTGTGTGCTATAGTTTGGATGCTCAGTGATTCTCAAAGGCCCACATGTTAAAAGCTTGGTCCCCAGGGTGGCACTATTAGGAAAGGGTGCAGCCTTTAAGAGCAGGGCCTTAGGTCCCTGAGGCGTGTCCTCAGAAGGGACCATGGGACTCTGCTCATTAGTCTCTGATCCTGGTTCAAGACGTGGCTGTGGCCACTCACTTCTCTCTCACAAGCTCCAGCCATTGCCATCCATTGTCCTCACCGGAGGCAAAAACCCACCGGACCTTGAACTTGAACTTCCAGAAGTGTGAACTGAATAAATCTTTTCTCTTTTAAAATTAGTTGCCTTGGGTATTTCATTGAAGTAATACATAACTGACATATACTGTCAAAGTGTTCGCAATAGTAATCTTTGATCAGTAGGATTACGGGTGACTTTTTTTTTTTAACATATTTACCTATATCTAATTTTTTTTCTATGATGAACAAGTTTTCTTTAATAATGTCAAGAAACACACACACAAACACCCCTTGGTTTTTAGTTGACTTTGTGCTACTGACTAGATCTCTCCAGTCCTCAGACCAGGTGCTTCCATCAAACTATCGGAATGGATGTCTCTTGGTGAAGAACCAGCCTAGCTTCACATGAAAACAGACAACAGGAGAAAAGCATTCTAGTAAAGCTGAACTGAGAAAAAGGCAAAAGATTATCAAATTAGTAGCCTGTTTTGGTAGGACTGCACATGAATGCCCATGCTTATGGAGTCGGGGGGTGGGAAATCCTGGGGAGAAGTTACAGTATGGAACTTTAAAATGCCTTTGACCTGGAATTTTACTTCTATGAATTTAACCTAAGGAAATAATCACAGCTGTGAACTGTAGCTACGGACAAGGACATTTATTGCCGAGCAACACTTAATTAAGGGAGGTGGGAAATAATCCAGACGGAAGACCACATCTCTGGATGACGGATTATCATACAACCAAAGACGACTCTGAAAAGGACTCTGACAAACAGCATGCGGGGTGAGGGAAGTGTGTGTGCTCTAAGTAGAGAGAGCAGGTTAAAAACAGCAACCAGATACAGGGAAAAGGCAGGGGGACACCAAAACAATATGTTGACCATGGTTACAAATGGCAGTAGGCAACATTCATCTTGCTCATCTGAAATACACATAAATTAAAAGAAAATAAGAGTTTAAAAATAGAAGCTGTGTGAAAAAGCAGAAAGGAACTTCACTCTGGCTCTGCCAACTAGGAAAATTAGCAGTGATTGTTGGCTCCCTCCACCAATCTATCCTGGAGAAACGTAAAAAAAAAAAAATCTTGAGAAACTCACAGGAAGAGGGAAGCTACTCTGAACTGCTGTGGGGGAAGGGTGGGGGAGGAGAGGGGGCTGGGGGCTGGGTTGTTGGTGACTGGCAGGGAATGTGAGCAAGGCAGTGAGAGCCCTTTTCTTGCTCCTCCACTGCCACCTCGAAACAATTACTGTCTGTCCCCTTACTGAATAAATCAGTGGCAAATGCCCAAGAGAACCAGTCTGGGAACCCACTGGAAGTGAACTCAGGGAAACTGCCCAGCCCTGCTGGGAGAGGAGATGGGGACAGCAGAAGGGGACTGACAACCCCTTGCATTCACTCCCCCATGCTCCCTCTCCAAAGCCCAGGAGACTGTTTCTTCCCAACTCTGCTTCCCCTGAGGGCTTCAAGGCAAAGACCTGCAGGAAGGCCACCTGCACAGCCCCACAGCACGCCCTTCTCACGGGAAGTTCAGTGAACAGAGGTCTGGTGTCCACCAAGCACGGGGGCTGTTTGGTAGGTACATAATGGACATCAGTGGACAACTGATGTTCTGGGACCTGAGGCCCTCCACTTGAGCCCCGGCCCTGCCGAAAACTAGGATCAGGCCTTAAACTGCTTCAGTTAAGCAAAGCCATACCAAATAGCTGGAACCCTCAGGGGAACCTAGGCTCATGTCTAAATCCCTTCCTCCCCCACCCCCCAAGAACTCCTTTAAGATATACCAGTAGAAGAAACACTGAAATAGGCAGACCAACAATGTGAGATAAGCCTGATAAACACAATGAAAGAAATAGTAATATGAAATAAAGTAGATTCTGAAAGTATAAAAAGGAACAAGACAAACTATTAAGTAAAAACATAATTGTGACATAAAGAATGTGGATGACAAGAGTCATGGACACAGGAGAAATGTGTGAGCTGGAAGATAAAACTAGGGAACCTTCCCAGGAAAAGGAGGAGGAAAGTAAAAAATCAAAATATAACTTAAGAAACATGAGGGCTAGAAGTAGGAGGAGCTACATGCAGATAACAGATATTTTAGGAGGAAAATGTTAATGTAGATAAGGATATACGTAAAGAAATATTGGAGAAAATTTCCCCCAAGCTTATGACAAAACATTTTAGTATTAAAAGCAAAATTTTGCTGTACATGGTGTTATGGGACCTGTTTGCCCAGCTAGGTTTCTTTCTTCTTTTGGACCCATCCTTTTTTCTCTGCCACTACTTCTTCCTTTTGGAATGAGAATGTTTACTCTTGCCATTTTATACTAGATATATGTAACTTGCTTTTGGTTTTTACAAGAGTTTACTTGCTTTTGGTTTTTACAAGAGTTTACTTTGAGCCTCAGATGAAACTTTGAACTTGGACTTTTGGGCAATGCTAGAACTGTTAAGGCTATGGGTCTCTAGGAGATGAACTAAATGCATTTTGCATTGTGAGATGGACATGAACTCTGGGGGGCCCAGGGCAGAATGTTAATAGTTTGGGATATGAGGTCCCCCAAAAGGTTCTGTGTTAATAATGCAAGAATGTTCAGAGGTGAAATGACAGGACTGTGAGAGCTGTAGCCTAATCAGTCTGTCCTCGTCTGAATGGACCAACTGGGTGGTAACTGTAGGCAGGTGTGACATGGCTGGAAGAGGTGGGTCACGGGGGTGATTCCCCTTCCCCTTCTCTCTGCTTTGTGGCCACCATGAACAATGGAGCTGTGCTTCTCCCCTGAGCCCTTCCACTATGAGGGTCTGTGTCGCCTTGGGCCAAGAGCGATGTAGTCAACTCACCAGGAACTGAACCTCTGAAACCATGAGCCAGAACAAACTTTTCCTCCTCTAAAATGAATTTAAAAATAACGAAGTGAAATTTCATCAAATGCCAAAAGAACAATTGAGGAAAATTGTATTTAAGCTAGACTACTAAAAAAAGAAATGCTATAGTAAAATTCAAGGAAATCAGATTTTTAAAAACCCACCACTAATAACTTACAGAGTAAAGACCGTAACACCTTAAAGTAGCAAGGATCAAAGTGAATAAGACTTTTCTCAATAGTGATATTGACTATAAAAGACAACTGGGTGACATTTTTTTGCGGGGGCAGTACTGGTTATTGCCCTGCTGGATAACCCAGGGTCTCAACCTGCTATGCAGGTGCTCTGCAACTCAACTGTGCTCAAAATATACCTAAAGTACAAAAACGCTAAAAAGTTTAAAGTAAAAAATGAAAACAGATACAACAGATATAATAAAAGCTGCTATAACTTTGGTGAAATAAAACAAATATATATTAAGAACTAAGGTATCATGAAAGAGAAAGACCTAGGTAGTGAATTCAATTTACCAAAAAGACACACCTCTAAACATTTATGAATCTAGTAAAGCTGCCTCAAATATATAAAGTAAAAAGCAACAAAATCCCCGGGGAGAAATTAACAAATCCACCCACTCATTTGTCATTGGAAGACCAAGAAGACAGAAAGCCAGAAAAGATCATGACAATACAAAGGGCTGAACAATAGAATCTCCAAGCCAGATCCAACAGATGAATATGTAGAATTCTACATCCATTTTAGTACATTTTTCTCAAATATGCACAAAATATTCATGGAAACTACCAATCTAATTAGGTCATAAAATAAGCCTCAACAGATTGTGAAGGAGTATCTCATAGTTAACATTCTCTTATTACCATTATTATCCAACACGGTATACTCGAGGTCCTAGATATGGTAATAGAACAAGAAAAGAAAATTAAAGGCATAGAACAAGAAAATTAAAATTAAAGGCATTAGATGGAAAAGAAAAGACAGATTTTTAGTTATTGATTATATAGTTATTAGCATAGGAAACTTAAAAGAATTTAAACAGCCATACCATACCATTGATGAAAGAGTTGGTAGCCTGGTTGGGTAATAGAAATATACCAGCAATAAAAATCAGAAATTTTTTTTTTTAAATGACCCTGTCAGGATTGCAGCATAAAACTGAGTTCACCTCAGATGGTTAAAATAGACTACCATGAAGGCTACTTATAAAGGTATGAGCAGGATGCAGGGACCCAACAATGCACAGTACAGCACTCAGACTAGCAAAGTTAGGGATCCATTACCATGCCTAGGGCCAAAGATATGGGGGGAATTAAGTTAGGAGTTTGGTGGAGCCTCTGTGGAGGAGGGGCTGCTTTGTAGGAGCTCTATGAGGGGAACACAGCTGTCAAAAACCCAGCAGAGAATAAGGGAAGGGGCCAGCACACAAGGACTCTACACAGTGTGATCCCTGAGCAAAGACCAGGGCAAAGGAGGAAGACAGCTCTGGAAGGCAGGGTATGAGCAAAAACGATGTTAATGCTTCCCAATTCAATGCAATCAGACCCAGGAGGACTGTCCATGTTACTTGATAAACTGATCCTAAAATTTAAATGGGCAAGGCTTAAGACAGCTAAAGCGCCGTCGAAAAATAATAAAAAGGAATTGCCCTGCTGGATAATGGATATATTCTGAAGCTACAATGATTAAGATAATGTAATACTGGCATGAAAAACTGAGCAATAAATAGAACAGAGTAGAACATGAAACAGATCAATGCCTATATGACAAATTTATGGGAGGAAGTGGGGACTGTTCAATACAAGGAACTAGAAAAAGTGGCCATCTATATGGAAAGATGTTAAGTTGGATTCCTAAAGATCATCCATAGATGAACTAAGAATTTAAATGCAATTTTTTTTTTTTTTTAAAGCAGAAAACAGGCAGTTCATCTGACCTTGGTTTAGGTGTTCATTAATGGATACAAAAATCACCAACCATAAAAGAAAACACTGATATATTTAAGAACTGCTACTGTTCAACAGTATCATTATTCAAAGTAGAGCTTGTTTTTTTCAGATTGGGAGAAGGTATTTGCAACATATACAAACAAGCTTTACCAAATCAATATGAAAGGACAAATAACCAAATAGAAAAATGTGCAAAAACATGGTCAGGTTATTACACAGAAATACATAAGGCTAGTTAACATATCAAGAGATACCTGACTTCATTCTTAACATGAAAATATAAATCAAGACCACAATGAAACATGATTTTACAGAAAATATAAATCAAGACCACAAAGAAACATGATTTTACACATTTAACTGCCAAAAGTCAAGAATGGCACCACAAGTGTTAAGGAGGCCGCTCAACAAGACCTGTTCTGCTGGTGAGAGTACAGAGGGACAAGTACTTTATAAAGCAATGCCAGATTGTTTTCCAAAGTCAAATATTCACATGTTCTATAAGCCAGCAATTCTGCTCCTAGAGAAACTGTACAACAGGAAATGTGAGCGAGGATAACAGCATTCAAAGTAGCACAGTTTACAACACCAAAAAATGGTAACCAATTCAAATGGTCACTAAGACATAAGTACAGTCACATAATGAAACAGCAGCTCACAGAAAAAAGGAAAGAATGACTCTGGAGGCCATGTATGAATTTCACTGGCATCAAAACAGAAAGCCTTGAAAGACTAAACATATAGCACATTTATGAAGTTCAAAAACACTCGGTCTGATTTTATGAAAGCAAGGGAAAGAAAATTTACGAGTGTTTGCCTCAGATGGTAGAGGGGGAAAAGGGGACAAGACGACAGGATTGGGAAGGTCAAAAAGGTGGACAGAAGTGGTTACCAGTGTTCTTATTCTTAAAAAAAAAAAAAAAAAGTTGGGGGAAATCAATTTCCTTAGAAATTGATAACATTATTAAAACAAATGAGAGTAGATTAAATCATTTTGTCATAGACCAATGACAAAAACTCTCAAGAACCAAGGATTATATTTTATAGAATTCTATACAAGTGGAGTCCATCAAAAATAAAAATCGTCACCCTTTTCAAAACCTGTCAATGGCTCCCCATTGCACTAGGCCCTCTGAGAATTTAAGCTGTGGGATCTACCTCTTCTCTATAAGGAAGAGGGAAGGAGTGAAGAAATGGAAGACAAAGAAGGGGGGAGAGAGGGGAGGAAAAAGTAAAGGAGACAGCAGCACTGAAGCTTAGCCCCACCAACCTGACAGTGACAGGTCATCTGAAGTCACCACACAAACAAGGCTCTGCAAACTCCCCAACACCACCATGCACTTGCATGTTTGTTTCCCCCTCCCTTATTTCTTTTGGGGGAGTCCCTGTCCAACATGGCAGCTGCTAGCCATGAGGCTATTCACATTGCAAGGGTAATAAGAGCTTTCCAGTCACATTAGTCACATGTTAAGTGCTTCAGAAATACATGTGCCTACTGCTACCCTATCAGACCACAAAGACTTCCCATCATCTTGGAAAGTTCTAGTGGACAACAGGACCTTCACCCACTGAGCAGACAGAGGGAGCCAGAGGGCTGCCTGGTGCAATCCCGCTCTGGGGAGGCAGCACCCAGGCTGTTGGAGCTTAGGCAGGGCCTGGAGTGAACAGGACCTCACAACCTGCTGAAACCTATGACCTGCCATCCTTTCACTCTGCCCTTGGGTGGGATCCCTCAAAACTACCAGCTGGGAGGCTGAGGGGCAAATGTTAGTGAAATCCCGCCTCAGGCTTCTGCTTCCTCCCCTGCCCTGACCTCCCTCCCCAGCAGCACCTACCTGCCCTGCCCTACCCTTTAGGGTGGTTTTGCTGTGAGGAAGCTCCTCTGGAGAAGATCAGAGGGGCCACCTGAGGACTGAAAGTGCTCCATAGGAGGTCACAGCAGGGCAGCTGCCATTCCATGTAGCATTGCAGGAGGGAAGAGGGAAATCCTCAGTAGAAGGTCCTCATCCTAACCTGTCTACATGGTGCCTAGCAGCACATGACAGCAGGAAAGGGAAAGGTCCTTAAAGTGGACGAGGAGGCCAAGGCAGGGAAGGGGAAGATTTACAGGGCCAGGAGTGGAAGAAGGGGAACAGGGCTGCCAGCCTTCCCGGCTATGCAAGTTGATGGCCACCTTCCATGGAGAGCTGAGAGTCTGTGCCATGCTGACCAGCCAGTACGCCTCCCTGCCTTGGCTCCTCCACAGGGCTGGCATGGAGCACTGGGATTGAAGGTGGAACCTACATGGAGGGCCAAGGAAGTGGTCTGAATGAGGGGGCTGGGCTGGCAACCAGCCGAGCTCAGCAGCTTCAGCCCTTTCCTGGAATCCAAGCAGTCTTTCAGTTCTGAGGACCTGCAGTAACATGGGGTCAGCGTACCCAGCACAGGAGTGCTAGCAAGGTTAGTGACCAGTGGGGACCGGCGGGTGCTCGGAGGGTCCTTTGCCCCTCCTTGGGATTCCCACAGCACCTGGCCTTCACTAGATCAGCCTTAGCATGTGGCTGGCAATTCACTCCAGCAGCTGCTTCCTGTAGTGGGTGGGCTGTGCAACAGCAAGGCCTACAGTTCTGCTCATGAAGCTTCATGTTCCCACACGGTACCAGGCACGTGAGGAGGTTCTAGCAAGAACATTTACAGATCCCACAAATGAGGCAGAGAGCTGAGGAGATCCCATCCAGAGCAGCTGGGAGGGAGGCAGCACCCAAACACGATCTTATTTTCCTTTGATTCCATCATCTAAAATGACATGAACAAGGTCTCCCTCTGCCTGTCCTGGGGACTTAGAAGCAGCACAAAGCGAGAGGCCTGTAGAGCACCCACTGAGCACTGGTCACTGGTTCTCATTTCCCACTCAGGTCAACTCTGTAAGATAGGTCCTATCAGTGCCCCAAGGCTTAGGATGAATTTTGAAAGTTGCCTAAAGATAAACTGTTAGTAAGAATCATAGCTGAGATTCAAACAGAAGTATGTCTCCTACTCCAGAGAAGGTGCTTTGACCCACCCTTTAATTGTCTGTTCAACAGTGAGCACAAAAGTACAAGGTCAGGCCTGGTGTAGGAGCTGGGAACAGACCTGCCCAGCAACCTGAGCTTCCATGTTAAAGGAAGAGTTAGACTACTAAAAACAAAAGCAGAAAAGACAAAAAACAAAACAAAACAAAAACCCATAAACATGTGAACAAATAATGCTAGGATGAGATAAATGTTAAGAAGAAAATTAAACTAGGGTAAGGGGGAGCAGGGATTGCCATACTTTTTTTCTGTGAAAATCCAAATAGATTTTTTTCAGCCTGTCTGGTTAGTTTTGCAATATGGTCTTTACTGCAACTACTCAATTCTGCAAAAACAGCCAAGTGCAATATGTTAAGAAATGGGCATGGCTATGTTCCAATAAAACTCTATTAATGAACACCAAACTTAGGATTTCATGTGGTAGAAAATGTTAATCTTATGATTTTTGCCCCCATCATTTAGAAATATAAAAATCATTCCCAGCCATATAAAAAACAGGTGGTGAACCAAATTTGGCTCCTGGGCTATAGCTTGCCAATTTCTGGGAGGAGTGCCCGGGTGTGTATGTGGGATGCACTTTAGACAGAATGGTCAAGTTTTGCTGAGGGGCTGAAATCTGAGCAGAGACCTAAAAGAGGACAAGCAGGAAGCACAAGGTCCCCTGGAAGGGAACAGTAAGCATGAAAACCTGGCTGTGTGGACTGGAGAGGAGGGAGGAGGCAGATACAAGGCCAATGGAGACCAGCAGGAGCCTAGTCATGTGGGCCACCTGAAGAGGACTTTGGTCTCAATGTGATAGCAAGCCACTGGGATTTGGCATCCAGCAGCTTTGTGACCCTGGAAAAGCTGAATCTCCCCACGCCTCCTTTTCTCATCAAAACAGGAATAATAAATAGTGCCTGTTATAGGACAAAGTGAACATAATGTCCAAATGACAACTGCCAATATTAATGTCAACATCTGAGTTCAGGTGGAGGAGGCAGGAGATGAAAGGAGGTGATGACATTTGTCCAACTCACCCACAATGTCTACCACATCTGGCCGGATGAGGGGCTCTCCACCTGTGAGTCGGATCTTATCAACACCTTCTTTCACAAATAGCCGGGCAAGGGTCAGGATCTCCTCTGTAGTCAGCAGGTCAGCCTTGGGGGTCAAGGGGACACCCTCCTCAGGCATGCAGTACTGGCCTGAGGGAAGGAAGGGGATGAGGAGGTAGGAAATAGGTATGGCAGGCAGGCCCAGGATGTCCCTGCTCTTCAGCTTCCCATTAGGTCAAGAGTTTCCCTAAACCCTGTCTAGACAACGCTCTTGCCAAGTCAGAGGTCCTATAAATCCCGACTCCCCTTCTCATCTTACTGGCCCCCCACCTGGCCTGACAATCCCTCTGTGGGGAGCTGGGAGTAAGGGTTAAAGGAAGTCAACTATGCTGAGGGTACAGTCTGGCTGGGGCACAGGGACACTGGTCCCTCAGCCTGGGACAGGGTCTGCCTAGAAAGGTCCGGGCCCTGGTGTTGTTCATTCTCCTCCTCTAGCTGTGGCAGTCACTTCACTCTGGGCGTGCCAGGAGGTGGTTTGGGGAAAGCTGCTGTCCTCTGTAGCCACACATGACCTCAAATCTACCCTATCTATTACAGGTAGTCTCACTTCATGGAACACTGACGTGTTCCTTCCACAGGGTGAGGTAGCAGAAGGGGCAAATAGGCAAGCTGTGGAAGAGAGAGGGCACCATTTTCCTGCCACCACTTCTTAGAGGGCAGCTCTCTTCAAGGATTGAGTCAAGATCTTATCACAAAGTCAAGAAGTGTGTTGGGTCCAGATTTGGACTGCAGAGACTGGGAAGAACAGGTTAAAAAATGTAAGAATGCAGCACATGTAATGTTTGGTTAAGCATGTACCAAATTTGTGTGTGTGCTTATTGACCCATGAAGTAAATACATTTCTTATGGGGTAGAGCAAGAGGGAAGGAAGGAAAGAATGGGAGGAGAGAAGGGAAGGGGAGCAGAAGGGGTAAGGAGCAAACAAAGAAGGAAGGAGGGAAAGGGAGAACGACCTACCTCTGGAAGTCCCTCTAGCAGGGGTCACACCCCCCAGAGTGCTCCCTGCAGAGGATTATGCAATGAGTGCTCTGTGTGTCAGCCCGGTCTGGGGTGACCAGTCACAGAATTGGGGCATCTCATGGCTGGCAGTGCTGACCTCAGGTGCTGCAGTAGATTTCACTCACATATAATGTCAACCATCCCTGACCCTGCCATGTCCTAGACTTTTGAAAATGGAAGGGAAACAGGAGGAAGGAGACCTGAAGAGTGAGAGGCTCAGGACCCAATCGCGTTACTGTTCTCAAATCTAACCTCAAGCAGGACTGAGCTTCCATAATCCTGAAACTCAGCCTTAACCTCTCTAGGCCCTCAAAGCCTGCCTGGCCTAGCCAGCAAGGCTGGTGGGTAAGGAAGTTGGAAGACCAGTATCAGAGGACCGAGGTGGCTTTCTGGGCATGGGGAGATTTCAGAAGCTACTTCAGCAGAGGGTCAGCAGCCCAGAGTGGGCCCAAGGTAGAGACTCACATCGGAGGTTGCACTTCTCGGTGAGGGAGATCCGCAGGTAGTTGTGTTGCCGGCCAAAACTGTCTGTGAGGAAGGCGGAGAAGGGGACCACGTGCTCCCGCAGGAATTGTCTCCGCCTAGACAGCTCCTGCAAGGACAGGGCAGGGGGAATCATGGGGCGTGAACAGCCCTTTCCCCATCTTACATTTGGACAGCAGTTCTAACCTTTTTATTTATTTGGGCCCTGCAACTTCAGGGGAGTTGGGAGGGTCCCTCTGATTGACAGACTAGGAAACAGGCCTGACAGAAGGTTCCTCTCAGACACTTGGCTGAGGATGGGGAATTCTGGCTGGGCAGCAGGGGGAGGGAAAGGTGGGTAGGGATTCCTTCAGTCTTTATTCTTTGCCCTACCTAGTTCCAGAAGGAAGGATTAGCACCCATTGTGTGGGGCCCACAGTGAGATTGCCACAGGCTCCAAGCAAGGCCCAAACCAGTTCTGGGGAGAGGAAGGAAGCCAACCCCACTCACTGGACAGCTAGTCTGATTTGTCTCCTGTTCAGCTCTCTCCCCTTTCCAAAGCACAACAATCCCGACAGACGCTGATGAGACCATTATGACATGGTGGTAACATTTACCAATCTTAAGGTTCCCAAATAATGTTCAATTCCCACACCCAACATAAGGTATTACTATAACCAAGGCTAGGATGGAGTCCAAGAATACAATTGGCAGAACCAGGACTCAAATTCAGGACTTTAAGTTGTATGTTCTTTCTTCTAATTACACAGGGACAGTCCAAGGTAGGTAGGACAATGACTATGCTTAGGAGAAACTACTTTTCTAGAACCTTTAGGACAAAGAATCACAACCCTGGCACCTATCTGTCAGGTCTACAGGCAGGGCTCTGGGCTGGGGACCAGAACACTGATTTCTGGACCAGCAGCAACCCGATATAAAAAGTTCCTTAACTTTTGGTCTGCTTTCCCACTGTCAAGTAAGAACAAGGTTATAGATCCTACTAGAAGTAAAGAAGCTGGTAGCTGAATACCCAGGCTTATCATGATCTTATAACCCAAGAGCAGGAGGCCTCTGGCCTTCCAGAAGTCCAAGTTAGCTGTGTGCCTATACCTAGGAGGAAGAGACTGATAAGTCCCTCAGTCCAGGCTGCACATAAAAACCATTTGGGGAGTATAAGAAAAATTCCACTGGATTCCCTCTGAATCCATATCTCTGGGACTGTTGCATTGTGATTTTTTCCAGGCGATTCCAAAGTGCAGCAGGTTTAAGAGCCATTAATTGAATCAAAGACAGAAGGGGCACGAGTATGAGCATGTGTGTGTTGGGAAGAGGGGATGTGTCATGATTTTCTTGGGCCTACAAAGCTTTCCTCACCCTATCTACCCTGATACCAGTTCTCACCTCCTTGGAGAAACCCTGCTCACAGTCCCAAAGGAAGGAACCTTCATTTCTCTGAACTGCAGGCTGCTGTGATTCTAAGTCACATACTCTCTTCCCGCATCGTGATGGAGAAGAGTCAGGGGCTGATCCAGCATCTAGAATCCCACTGGCCATCAGACTCCAGAAAACGAAAAATGGAGGGATTGGGGTACATGACACTGCTGCTCTCTTTCCTTCCACTCAACAGCTATTTGCAATTTAATCATGTTAATCACCACAAGCTCTACCTCCTGCCAAGTAGCTCTCCTCACTCTAACATAAGGTGGGGAGTAGCAGGGTGAAGGAGGAGCCAAAATAAATCTAGAAATTGGGAGGTGAGAGGATCAAGGAGCATGACTTGGCAGAAACCAGAGAGCAAGAGGAGCAGCGGAGCCTGGAGCGCTCGCAGGCACTCCATCCTGCCTCTCCTCCTCCCACGCTGCCTGGCCTACTTGCCTTCTTTTGCTATTTTCCCTTTCCCTTCAACATTCTGGAGGAAAAAAAAAAAAAAAAATCTACGCCAAAGGCATCCAGGATTCAGAGGAGATTACCAGGGTGGACAGGGACCTTGCGCACTCAGGGCTGGCTGGGACATGTCAAAGACGTGGACACTCCAGGCTGCCCACATTCCCAGGCCCCAACCTGGAGTAGGCAGCCTCCCCTGCAGGAAGCCCTCCTACAGATTTGGCATCTCCAGCATGGAGCACAGAATGTTGGTACATGTTGAACTGTCGTGTCAGTGAACAAACAGGCCTATCTAATGAAACGGGAAAGGTGGTCTATGGGAAATCCACTTACGCGGAATCACTCGTTTCTGAGCTGGTCTCTGTTATAAAAATAGATTAGCCTAACACAAGGTTCTCAACCCCAGCCACACATCAAAGTCACCTGAAGAGCTTCTAGGAAGTCCTGAAGACAGAGTCCCACCCCAGAGATTCTCATTCTACTGAGTGCCTCAGCCAAGCAGTTCAGCACATCAGGTTAGTTACACCAGGATCAGGTGCCATTCTCTGTTGGAGGGTGGTAGCCGTGGTTCGTGAAATAGGTAAACCTGTATTACAAACCGGGCACTTCCTCCTCTAGAAAGTGGAGATAATAATCCTATTATTCTAATCTGTGCATTTGGAGGAGTTCCTGACATATAAGTGATCACTGTCATTTTCTTAACGTAATTTCTACATTGGATGTGTGTGTCCAACTCTACTAACTGCACGTGGCCTGCGATTGAGAGTTTCAGGTCTGTCACCACACCAACCAAAGCAGGACACATGGAGTCTAAGTTCCTCTAAGACCACTGATACTAGTGCTGCTAACCAGGCTCTGGGCAGCCTTCCATATGCTACCACTTAGCTCTCATCTACCTCATACTCACTGGGATAGAGGTGGGAAAGGGTGGTATTTAGGTAGTTAAGGGAGGAACTTTACCCTTAAGGGTCTTTGACTGGAAGGATAAAGGCCAGCTCCCCAACAGCTCTAGAATCTAGATAGAATAGCAGGGTTACTTAGGAGAAAAAGGACACATTCCGAACTCAATTATCAATGGCCCCAATTTACCTGCTCTTGGGATGGTACATATGAGGGTTTCCTCAAAATTAATCTACTCAATGAGAGGACACAAAGTGCCCAGCCCCAGGCCTGATTCTCCCGCCCTCTCCCAGCATGCCCTCCCTGGGTGTGGGGTCTTCATGCCTGTGGCTCCTGGTGAGGATAGTCCACTTCACGGAGGTACAGGTTTGGATAGGAAGAGTACCCCCTGAAAGTTCTTTTCCCTCCCTGCCCCACGCCAACTCTGTCATCTTCCTCCTGCTTTCTCCCACACCCACTTCCTTCCTGAAAAATCCCCTTGCCTGCATTTGGCCCTTTCTGGTACCCTGAACGGCTGGGTGCCTTTGCCTTGCCCAAAGTCACCTCTCCCCTGCCAGACAATAGGCCAGGGCCTCAGGCCAGACCCTTGTTACACCAACGAAGTCTTCATGGAGCCCCAGCAGGAGAAAGGACAGGGAACCTGGGCTGCACTAAATCCTGCACAGAAGGTTGTCTGGCCCACCCCAATCACTGTGGCTGGTCCCCACTTTCCTAGAAGCCACCATGACCCTTTTGCACCTGTGTAAGCTGTTCAGCCTGTCTTCAGAGCCAGTCAAGGCCCCCCCTTTCCACTGTCTTCACAGCCAGTTCCCACTTACTCCTCACTTCTCTCTCTCATAGCCACATCCTGACACTAACAATGCCCAGGGGTTTTTCATGCAGGCTCTTTCAAAACAGACCACCAGAACCCTGTGAGGGGTGCGGAGAGGGACTCCACTGGAAGGGAAGGTGGGACAGAGATTCCATATGCCCCCACCCCCGTTTTAGTCAACTGGAAAGCTCTGTGGATAAGCTGATCCGACTGATTGATCTATATCAGTCATGTAACCTCTGAGATTCTCTTAAAGACAGAATTCTGTATCCTCCCCTACTGCATGAGCTGGTCCAACCCTCTGAATCTATAGACATGAAGCAACAGTCCAGCAACCAGGAGAAAATGGAGGCAGAAGGAGAATGATGGTAGGACTCCCTCTCCAGTGCTCAGCCTACTATTCACATTCCTCCTCTCTATTTGCATTTCAAGTAGCCAAATAAGTTTGCTGATGCCCCTGCACAGCTGTGTGTTAAGTGCCATGGGGTAACACCTAGAAAGGCAGAGGCAGGCCTGGCATTTAGGAGCCCCCACTATTCAGAGATCAGATGTGATTACACAGCTGACAGGATGACTATCCTGCGTGTCCAGATGGGGGGAAACTAAGAGGACACAGCACCTGCCAAGGATATCGAAGATAATAACTAGCACAAATGCTTACCCAACATAGCACCTCCATGTGCCAGACTTTCCTCTAAGTATACATGCTAGCATATATTAACTGTTAACACTATGGCAGAGATGCGATGAGAAAAAAACTGAGGGTCTGAGAAGTGACTTGCTGAAAAATCTAATAAAGGGTAGGACTGGAGCTGGATTCAAATCCTGACATTCTGCTCTACAGCCCACCAGTGTTCTTCCTGCTACATCACATCTGCCCTTGAGTATAAACAAATGGTAGCATAGCTTCTCTCCCCAGGATCCCACATAGAGTTCCTGCTCCCTTGCTTTACAGGGACTTCAGGGATAACTTAACTGAACTATCGCACCTGAAAATACAGGTACAACCCACCTGATTCTACTTATTATAAAGACTAAAGGAGACCACTTACTGAGTCACCTAGCAGAGGCCCTCTCAGGAAAAGTACCAAATAAGCGGGGAGGGGTAAGGAAACTTCCCTTCCTGAATTCTTTAAAGATCTCTCAGCCATCTTTGCTTTCCCGTCTCTTCCTCAATGAAGTTCAGAGTTCAAGAATACTAAAATTTTTTCTACTTCCAAAAACAATGGGTCTACTTGTTTTAGGATCCCAGAGGGGCTGAGATTTAGGGAAAGCAAGTGCTCTGGTCAGAGTCCCACCCTCTTATTGAGAAAGATGGAGAGGTCAATGACTGAGTGATTCAAAGAATCCTGGGACATGCTGGCCTGGAAGACTGGAAAAGAACAAATAGATTAATATAGAAAAGATGTTTACCAAATGTAAAAGATGCTGGGCAAAGATTTCTCTAATCACAGAACCAAAACAACAAACTTAGAACTTGTTATGACATGAAAGGCTCTGAGGGGGCACTGTCAAGGATGGAGGGATCCTGAGCCAAACCTCAAATGAGGCAGGAACCCTTAACCTGGAAGAAGTCATGTCCTATTCTGTGAACTCTAGAATGAGGCTGAACCCTCCCAACGGAAACAAAGATGAGGCAGAAAGAGCCAGCAAAGGACAGATCACAAAGCTCTGTGACTACAAAGTGACAACTGACTGTTGGTGGCTCCGAAGTGACATTTTTAGTGTCACACTATGATGAAGCTGTTACCACAGGAGCACCTTATCACACAGACACCCTCCACTCTGGGGATAGAAAAGAAAATGTAAAAAAGTGAAGCAGGGCTGAAGGGTACTAACAAAACTTCCAGACCCGAAGACCCTTCCTAGGTGGCCCCCATTTTCTGCAAACTGAGTCCTGGAAGGGAGTGATAAGGGGGTTCTCCGCTCTGCGGAGGCTCGCCTGCCAGCCCAGCTTGGGAACTTCACTCGCTCTCCGACTGAGCGCCGAGGTGGTCCCCGGAGGGGCTCGGAGGACAGGTCTGGTGCTTCTCGGGGCAAGGGGTGAAATGCTCGGGCCTTGCCAGGAAAGGTGCGGGAGCTGGCGCAGGGGGCTCACCTCCGTGGCGGGTTGTAAGGGCTCCCCGGGATAGGGCTGCGTCACCGGGGCCCCCGAGCTGCAGCCCCGGGCACTGGACCGCACGAGCCGCTCCAGTATCCGGGACACCGGCCGCGCCGCCATGAAGACTGACCGCTGGGAGCACCTCGGCGGTGGGGGGTCAGGGAGCACACAAGCACCGGTCTCGCGGCCCGGGCCGTCCCCGAGAGGGCGGGGCCCGCGCAGCCAATCAGCGAGGGCGCCGCGCGGCCTTCTGGGAGCTGTAGTCCTTTAGCCCCGCCTCTTGCCTGCGCTGTGGAGCGCTCTTGGGCAGAAGCCTCAAAGGGGCAGCACAAAGGCACTTTTCCTCCAGCCTTTTCTGGGTCGGAATTTAGGACATGCTGTGACTGGTGGAAAGCACTATAGTCAGGGTAGGACTAGGGCGAGGAGCAAGAGGCACTTCCTTGGTGCAGGATTTAAGGGAGTGCCAAGAAAACTCCATTGTTAAGATAAAATTTCAATGCAGTAGTGTGAAAATTCAGAATCAGTGCAAAAACGAAAACAAACCAAAGCCCACCAACCATGAAATATTTAAATTTTACACCGATCGAGACCGATCTTATGCTTGGAGTACTCACTTCCCTCGCTTTGAAGTGGGATAAATGAAGAAATAGGTAGAAAGGAGACATACAGGAAGGACATGAAAATAGGATTTTAATTCAGAAGTTCTGCATATTTATTCAGACCTGTCTTGCCCTAAGCCAGTCTCTCTTTCAGGTCCATTACTTCCAAATTCCTGGGAAATCTATAAATCTACCAATGCACTGTTAATTAGTCTCCCAGCAATTTGATTAAAAGCAAGGAGGCACCACATCTTGATGAACCTATAATTTAGAGGAATTTCTGGTGCTATTGCTCAGATATCAAAGACCATGTCGACCTAAGGATCCTGAGATTGACCACCAGAAACTGTCTTGAGATGGTCAAACTTATGCCATTCCTATATACCCTCCCCTCATCGAGTTTCCTTTAAAAGAAGGTCTGGGAACACCCCCACCCCCAAGGCATCTTCTTGCTCAAGATGGCCCACATTCTCCCCTAAATGTGTATTCCTTGCTTTACCATCAAAAACATTTGTCTCTTCAGATTTTCCTCATTTTCCCTTGAATTTGTATCTACTTTCCTAAATAAACCTCTGTCTTTGGAATATACTGAAATTCTTTTCTGTCATGCTCCAGAGTCTTTTCTGGCTGCTCCTGAGTCAAATTCCTCCTCTCCCAAAACTCCTCTGGCCCTTCTTAGGAGACACCGTTTTTCATGACATCCCCTCTGCCCTAGCCCAGATTCTGGTTCAGAGTCAGTTCCCTCTTTCAAGATACGCTTCTCTAATTGTGCCCCCAAAGGACTTTAACAATCTTGTCCTCTCTGTTAAGAAAAGGTGTTAATGGGAAGAGGTCAGAGGAGGAATGGATATGACTTTTGGAATGCTTCCTACACACCAAGCACTACACTAAACATCATTTAATGCAACAAAGCTGCCATCAATAGGGTGTTCCTTTTGCAAGTGAGGACACTGAGGCTTAGGGAGGCTCAGCAACTTTCCTAAGGGAACATACCTGATAGGTGTCAGAACTGGATTTCAAATTGATAATAATCCAACCCCATCAAGTCTACAGTTAAGATTCAGTATGTGTCAAAGGGAATAGTGGTGGTATGCCTCTTTCTCTGAAAAACACAATCTTTTGAGATTTTGGATGATAATACACACTTAAATACTAAGAAGCATTATACACAAATAAGCCTGTATCTTCTATCCAAAACATAATTGCCATGGAATTGCAAGAATCAAACTATCAGAATAGACATGCTGCCAGTGTATATTAGGAAGTGGGGCCATGATGCCTTGTCTGGAAAAATTGACAGATGAATCAAGGAGGAAGGAATAATTGAATGTAACTGACTTTTACAAATGCAGAGAGGCTATCAGAAAGACTGGGATAACTTTAGCCTTAGATTCAGGCCGAGTTTCTCATAGTAATACTCAAAGTTCAGACAACACATGGTAGAAGATGTAGTTATATCCAGATCTGTTTGAAACTGGTGGGATATGTTTGACAGTCTATTTTCAAGGGTCCTGAGGACCCATGGAGAACTGCTCAAACTCTGCCATTCCATCCATTTACATGTGTACTTGTCCACATAACTGGGTTGGGAGTGAGGACAGCCACCATATTTAAAAGGTATGAGACCCAAAGAGCCTTCAGGAGCATTCCCAACCTTGGGCAAGAAGTCATAGGACAAAATGAACTTGACACAATAGCAAATCCCTAGAATGTGGAGGAAACAGAATCTGTGTTGGTTTTTAATCAGGTCTGTATTAGTTTCCTATGGCTGCTGTAACAAATTGCCACAAGCTTGGTAGTTTAAAACAGTATATTCTCTTACACGTCTGGAGGCTAGAAGTTTGAAATGAGTCTTACAGAGCAAAAAATCAAGAAGCTGACAGCAAACTCTCCTTCCAGGGGTTCTGTTAGAGTCTGTTTCAGTTGCCTTTTCCACATCTAGAGTCATATTCCCTGGTTCATGTAGTCTCTCCCTCCTTCAAAAAGTGAAGTATCTTCTCTCTGTGACTGTTTCCATTGCATGGTCTATTTGTCTTAAGTGTCTTTATAAGAGGGAGGCTCAAGGAAATTTATCATTGTACTTAGGAATCACTTAAATAAGTCAGATAAGTGTTTTTATCATGAACCTTTTTTGGGGTAGAGGGGTGGAAGAAAGGTGGGAGAAACTGGCTATAGGATAATGAGAGAAGTATCCCAGCTGGCCAGGGACTAGGCAGACCACTAGAGGTAATTGTATTGTTAAATCTTTGAAATGGGTCTTCCAAGACCATCTTTTGCCTTCCAAAAGCATCCCCATTTTTTGGACCCATCTGAAGCAAGAAGCTTTTCTAGATTCTGCCCCCTTTGTCCAAATTGCAGTAGTCCCAAGGGAAGGAATAAACTTTCTTTAAAATGTTTTTATGAGTGCATTATAATTATATTGGTGGGATTCACTGACATTCATACATACATGTAATATTATTAGCTCCATTTCAATCCTTAGTTCTTTCCCTTCACCCCCTATCCCTTCCTGTTCCCCTTCCTCTACTTTCAATTGGTGCATTATGTATACATAAAAGTGGAATTCGTTTTGATGCATTCATGTAAGCATATATGCACAATTTGGCTTCCCCTTTCCCATCCCTCTTCCCTCCCCCTCAGTCCCCTATCTACTCCACTGTTCTCCCTTCCGTTTTTGTGGAATCCCCTCCCACACAAATTTCTAATTCCTTATTCCTCTCTAGCTTCTGCATATGAGAATATTTGACCCTTGACTTTCAGTCTGGCTTATTTCACTTAGCAAGATGTTCTCCAATTCCATCCATTTACCAGCAAGTGACACAATGTCATTTGTTATGGCTTAGTAAAACTCTATCATGCATATGTATCACATTTTATTTATCCATTCATCTGTTATTGGGTACCTGGGCAGGTTTCACAACTTGTCTACCATGAATTGTGCTGCTATAAATGTTGATATGCATGTATCACTATAGTGTGAAGATTTAGTGCTTTTGGATAAATAAAGTAGTGGGATAACTGGGCAAATGAACTAAACAGACATTTCTCAAAATAAATACGAATGGCTAATATAGAAAAAATGTTCAAAATTCCTAGCAGTCAGGGAAATGCAAATCAAAACTACATTGAGATTTTATCTCGCTCTAGTTACAATAGCAATCACCAAGAATGCAAATAGTAAATGCTGGCAAGGATGTAGGGGGAAAGGTACACTTATACATTATTGGTGGGACTACAAATTGCACAACCACTTTGAAAAATCAGCATGGAAATTTCCCAATGAACTCATTTTTAATAGACACTTGGAATTCCAGAGTTGAACAAGACCTTAAAGCTCACTCAGTTTAGTTCCTAATGAAATCTCTACAATATTGCAAATTTAGACACCTCTAGTGCTGGTAAACTCACTGGCTTCTGATGTTCCCATCTTAAATACTTGCCTGTCTATAAAATTCCTATTTGTATTGACCAAAAAACATACCTCTTGTTGTCAACATATGGCAATTGTTTTTAGGACCAGATACTTTGATTACCACGTGAGGGCATAACATTGCCTTCAGGGACCCATTTCAAAGATTTAACACACTATAACCTTTAGTAGTCTGGTCCCCAAATGGAATCATGATTAAATGTTGTGATAATGATTGGGACATGGAAATAAATCTTTAAGAACTCAGATTAGAGAAGGGCTTTGATCTTGAGAGTCTGTACATGGATGGTGTCGGGGGGAATCTAGGGACCCCTGAAATTGGATGCATAGTATTATATATGTACCTTTTTTTTGTTTGTTTGTGTTTTGGAAAGAAAACTTTTATCACAGGTTCAAAGAGGCCCATGGCCCAGAACATGGGCCATCCTCGTCTAGAAATCACCCTTCTGTAATTTCTTCCTGTTGTCCCTATTTTCAGCCCCTGGAGTGTCTGTATGCCCTCTTCTGTTCAAGAGTTCTGTTTATAATAGCAGCAGTTATTGACAGCCCTTGTGGACACCATCATGGGAATCACTGCAGCATTGTAGTCTATCTTTCCAAGAACAACTGAGTTTAAGTCCCAGGGGTGAGCCACACTTCTGCAAAATTATGGCAACAGTAACTTCTATCTCACATGTTTTTCTAGAGTTCTGCTACCCAATAGAACATGCAAGGATGGAAATGTTCCAAATCCTTGTATAATACTGAGTACTCAGAATGTGACTACTGTGACTGAAGAATTGAATTTTAAACTTGAATGAATTTATATCAACAGTCATGTGTGACTGTTCTATTGTTCACTGCTATTCTAGAACCTTTCTCCAAAAAGAGGAGGAATTAATTCTCCCCTGGCATTTGGATGAGTTTGTAACTCGCTTAGAACCAACACAGTAGGAGGAAAGTGGTGCTACATGACTTCTGAGTCTGTCAGAAAAATAAGATCTAACTTCCACCTCACAATTCATTTCTAGATGATATGATGCTATTTGCTCCTTATTCCCTACCCATTCTCTCCCGAATGTGTTACATCTCCTAATGCCCAAAAAAGATCCAGGATGGGGTTTCTGATTATTTGTCCAATGTCTCTCTCCCCCATAACAGGAGCCTCAAGTATTCAATCCTCTGGATGAATGTTGTTCAAGTTTATCCGTATTCTATCCATAGCAGTGAACTCTCCTTGCAAATTCAGGCCTTATACTTAAACAATGAAATAAAATTTTTAGAAAATATTGCTCCAACAAGTCCTATCATTTCTCCTTTTTTGGACCTTGTTCAGTATATTCTCCATTTGCCCCTCCAGATCTCTTTCCACCCTACCCTGGGGACCATGAGTCTCCACCACTACATGGAGGACATTACCCAGGTTCTCCTGCTTCTGTTTTCTAGGTAAATCTGGCCACTGGGAGGCACAGGCAGGAGACCAGGGAGCAGGAAGAAAGAGAAGTCAGTATGTATTCCTCCTAATCCTGCCTTACGCTGCTTCTGGCAAGACCTGTGCCTTTCTACAAGTGGAGCTGGTGTTTAAAGACCCTTCTGCCATATTTCCAACTCTCACTGGGCCAGGAACACCATCCCTAACCCCTTCAGACTGGAGTGGGTGGGATTGACTTTCTTCTTCTGATGGTTGCTAGATGCCTCAATATCCCTGCTGGTTCCTTTAACCTTGCCTGCATCTCAAAAATGGTCCCTTCAGTCAAATTTCCCTTAAAAATTCCAGTTGAGACAGTATCTCACCAAATTGCCCACACTGGCCTGGAACCCGTGATCCTCTGGTCTCAGTCTCCCAAGTAGCTGGGATTGATAGGCACATACCATTGTGTCTGGCTGCCATTGTTCTTTTTAGATCCCTGAGTCAAAGACTTCTCCTTTCCATTATGTCCATTATTAATAGTGGCCATTAAACAGAGTGGTACAATTCATACCTTCTGCATTACACACATTTGAGGGCTGGTGCCAAATCTAAATCATCTGCCATTAGAGCACCTGGTGTCGGGTGTAATGCACTACAGGCTCCCAGTAAATGTGCATTAAATTATGGTTTCCATGTTCTTGGATTGCCATTCCAGTGAGATGTCTGTATCAGTCAGCATGGTCCAAATAGTACTGTTAACACAGCAGATTTCAGCTGTTGAGTGTTAGGGTTATTTTTTCACTTGTGTATGTGTCCAGCAAGGGCTAGCTGGGGACTTTGTTTCCCATCAAACTTATTGTCACTCAGTATCCCTGGCTGATGGGGCAGTTAATATCTGTATACAACATGGATGTTTACCAAGTGAGGAAAGAGTGGCAAAGAACAAATGGTTTGAGAGATTCTTCCTTTTTAATTTTTTTAATTTGTTCTAGTTAGTTGTATGTGACAGTAGAATGCTTTTATACATTTTGATAGATCATACATAAATGGAGTATAATCTCATTTTTCTGATTGTATATATTATAGGATCATATCAGTCATGCAGTCATACATGTACATGGGGTACCTGTTTCATTCTACTGTCATTCCTACCCCTCCCTTCACTCCCCTCTACCTTATATAAAGTAACTCTATTCTTCCCAATGCCCCGCCACCCCACTTATTGTGAATTAGCATCTGCATATCAGAGAAAACATTCAGTCTTTGGTTTTTTGGGTTTGATTTATTTCCCTTAGCATGATATTCTCTAACTTCATCCATTTACTAGCAAATGCCAGAATTCATTCATTCTTTAAAGTTGAGTAATATTCCATGGTGTGTGTATATCACATTTTCTTTATCCTTTCACCTGCTGAAGGGCATCTGGGTTGGTTCCACAGTTTAGCTATTGTGAATTGTGTGCCAGATATTACTCTGAGGCAGGTCATGTGGCCACATCTAATTTCAAAGGGAAGAGAGGTTTAATCTTCTCATCAAGAGAGAAAGCAGATATTTGTGAGCAGTAAAATAAACTTGGCACAGGAGCAGACTTTCCCTCACACTCCGGTGTATCATGCAGGTTTCCTTTCTCCTGGACGACACTTGGGTTTTCTCTTCCCTGTTGCTCCCATTGCAGGCTGGAATAGCCATGGCAACTTGGGTCTGTGTCAATCATGGTCCCAGAGGCAGAACATGCTGGGCTCAGCACTCTCTTGTTTTGAGTCTGTCATCAGTAAAATTAAGAATAATTATAAAATCTCTAATTCAGCTGTTCTCAAGCTGGATTTCCAAGGTCAAAGCTATTTTCATAATAATGCTAAGATATTTGCCATTTCCACTTTCCTGCTCTTATAACTATGCGGGGAATTTACCAGGGCCTACAAAATGGGCGATTCCAGCCGAGTCTGCATTCGAAAGCAGAGAGTCCAGCTCCTTCTGCTAAACCACACATTAAAGACATCTGCAAAAACTAGGCAAATGCCATTCCTAATTTGTTTTGGAAAATAGTTACTTTAATAAAAGTATTCTGTTAATGTGTAATAGGTATTATTGGCATTTAAAATAAGTATTTTAAAACTTTTTCAGCTTTAATTTCTAATATCATGGCTGTAATACAGCCAATTAATATTAAAAATGTTTCAAGATACCTATTGCACAATGTAGTTGCCACAGTAATTGTGTGTTCTTGAAAGTTCCTAAGAGATTTTAAGGGTTGTACTACAAAAAAATGAGATAATGCATACAATATGCAGTATAACCATTCCACAATGCATGTAATATTTCAAAACATGAATATTACATATACAATTTTTATTTTTCAATTAAATTTTAAACTGTAAAAATTTCTGAGACAAAGTTTGATAATTGTTGCCTGAATACATATTCTTTTGTCTTCTGGAGACCCAGTGGAATCCTAACAGTGCTTTTTGTTTTGTGGGACCAGAGATTGAACTGAGACCTGCTCTACCACTAAGCTACTTCCTCAACCCTTTTTAATTTTTTGCGAAAGTCTTGCTAAGTTGCCCAGGTTGACCTCAAACTTGTGACTCTGCTTCAGACTCTGAGCAACTGATAGGCATATACCACTGCACCTGGACTAAGAGTGTTTTTTTTATAACTGCTTTGTGTGTTCATCTTCCCTCCAAACTATTAAAATAGAATGGAACAAATGCATACTTCTATTACCTGGGATCCCAGAGTGGCTTCCAGCTTTGCAAAGGAGATAATATGGGGGAAGATGGCTTCAGGGGTCCTGCCAAGGCTGACCAGGTTCAAAAATGAGCCCCAGGCTGGGAAAATAGCCCCATGTTTCACATCCAACTTCTGCCATATAATGTGTCTGTCTGTGTCCCCCCTCCCACCCCCATTTAGGATTCTGATTAGAAATCAAACGCTGGCCTTTAGTTTTGCTGTAAAGTAAATGATAATGCATAAGTGCTCTGTTGTTTTTATGATACTGTTTGGGATAAAGGGGGCCCTTACCAGAGTCACTGAAACCATCTTTTCCCACATGAAAGAGGTTGAAGAATTAGTTCTTTGGGGCCCATTGAAACTCTAAGAGTTTTTATTATAATTAGGTGATTCTAATAAGGGATCCATGGGTTCATTACAAACCATGAATACCTCAGCTCAAATTAGTTTAATTGTGCGCTTAAAATAGGTAGCTGCTGAGAACATTAATAGGAAGTAGGAGAGGTAGGTATGGAAATGAGGGGGAATGGAGATTGAGAAGGTGCAAGAACCGTCAAAGAGGATTGGTTCCAGCAGGGTCCCATGAGACAAATCTTCCAGTCTTATCTCAGTCCTGAAACCCTATTATGAAACCACCCTGAACTGTTTGTCCTGCCGATCTCCTTCAGGTGTATGATAGGTCTGCCCATTCTTAAACACTCTTCACTGAAAAGGCAGAGCCTCATTCCCTTCCCATAAGTGGGGGGCTGGACTAGGATCCCTACCCAATCAACTGCGGCATCTGCAATGGTGTTAGACTACTAAGGTTGGACAATGAAGGCCTGGCTTCTTCCTTGCTTGATAACCACTTACTCTGGGAGAATTGAACTGCCATGTTGTAAGAAGATCTTTGGGGACCCCCACCCCCATCATAATGAAACCTTCTGCCAATGACCAGGGAGGAACTGAGGCCTCCAGTCAACAGCCATGAGATTTCCCAGCCCCCATCAAAGCTTCAGGTGATCACAACTCATGCCAGTACCTTGACAGCAAGTTCATGAAACCCTGAGCCCAAATTCCTGACCCAGAAACTTAGATATATCTGTTGTATTAAGTCACTGCATTTGGGGGTAATTTGTACAGAGCAATGGAGGATCAATAGTGTGTGTGAATTCCTATGGTGAGCTATTATTTCTTTAAAGACTACCTGTTACCATTTTAAGAAAGAGATGCCCTTTGATACCTGCATTGGTGGGCTCTGGGTCTGAGATCTGTTCTCCCAACATCTTTGATATTCTGGAACAGAAAATGGAACAATTTCCTTTGCCTTTGGGATTCTGCCTGGATTCTATCATGGGAGGCACCGGTAGTGTTAGAGGTCTTCGGGTGCACAACCAGTAGACCTGACTCTGCTTTCGTAACTATCAGGCCCAGGGAGGCAAGGGCTGATATTATTCTCACACCTGCACAGCTGGAACTTACCTGTAGCCTTGGCTCTACCTTTGAACTAGGAAATAATCTTTCATTCCCTGAGACAATCAAATCTACTAGCTTAGCCCGATTCCTCTGCAAGTGAGATCAGGTTGTACTGTCCGGGTCATGTGATTGTTAAAGCGAGTTGGGGTAATTATCAGAGTGGGGATATAAAATAAGATCAAAGGCTAACATTTTGGCAAATACCTCAGAAGTTCTTCCTACTTGTAGGTGAACTGGCCAAACCTGTGACATGTTCTGTAGCAGCCAGGGAGGGGCAAACCTTTGTGGATAGGCAGGTGATGAATCAGGAAAAGTGTGGACTAGGCAGGGGGGAGACCTGACTGCCAGTCCTCACTTGCCACAATTCGTTGCCTAATCTTGGGTTGGTTAAGTTTGCTGCCTTCCTCATATGTCAAAGGGAAAGGTGCCTGATTTACCTACTTCATAGTGTGGTCACTGGAGCAAAAATAAAAACCCAAGCTTGACATATTATAAAAATTCAAGATGAAGCATCAAGTTAAGAAACTGGTCTAAGGATACATAGTGAGAAGTGGTGAGGCTTGAGATTGTAATCCAGCAAGTCCAGCTCCAGGATCCAGCCTGAAGCACTGTGCTCTGTGGATGTCCTTGTCCCTATTGCATCCCTGAAAATAGTCCCTTTATAAATTCTCTTCCAGTGTCCCTTTGGCTCTCCCATCTTCCCTGCTGTTCGGCATGATATGCTATTGTCTTTCACAATGTCACATAACAGTCAAGAAGGGCAGAGGACAATCAAAAAAACTAAGGTTGAGTTATAAACAATTTTATTAGAGCCAAAGCTGAGTTTTCAGTAAATAAATTCTATTAATCTAAATGTAAAATATAAACTATTTTTTTTTAATTAAAGAATATTATGGAGCTGAAGTGAAAGAGCACAAGTCCAAAATTTCTTATATGAAGGACTAAGATAAATTTTTGGAATTTAGAAGTGTTTCAGAGTTGTGAAAAATCATACTGAATATCATACATATTGAGTATATGTGTGAAAGTGGATGGATACGGTACATGTGACAGGGACTTGAGAAGCCTCCAGTAGTCAAGTAAACACTCACACCAAGTGGTATAGATAATGGTTACACACAGTTCGTATCAGAAGGTCATGTCACGCTGACCAGTGAAATCTGGAGAAAACTTTCACTTTTCAGTTATTTGGATTCTGGAATTACACCTGAAGGACTATGGACTCCGAGTAATACAAAACTGAGCCAAATGGAGTTAAAGATAAACTTGTTTCATAAGCAAGAAGGTTATATACTTTTTTTTCTAGTTATCTCTCCAGGGAAGATCAAGGTCTGCAGTTGTTTTACTTTGGTCTTGACCTGGAAGATTTTTTTCCCCTATGAAAACTGGTAGAGGGGGGCTGACCCTGCACTGTGACCACCTTGGTGCTAGAAGTCACAGTGCTTTGGCCATGGGGTTAGCTTCTGCAGGCACCTCCAGAGGTGCCTTCTGCATGTTGCTCTGGACTCAAAGATGCCCAGGGATGAACTTCATCCTATGGCTTCTGAGTTGGTGCAGTGGGGACACCTGGCAAGAGATCAGAGGGAGAAGAGATATGGGGGTATCAGGCTCATGGCTCACTCTGTGTGTGGCTGTATCAATTGCTGTCATCGCTTCTGTCAAGATGGTCCTCCCGGCCTGCTGCTCAGAGCTGTCCCTGTGATGGGACCCACCATGACCTACCTCGGACTCCAGCCCAGGCCAGCAGGGATTGTGAGGGCAGCGTGGCCTGGCTGGCTACACGCCACTGGCACTGCCAGTTTGGTGCCCAAGGAGGTGCACAAACTTGAGGGCAAGACCAGCTTCTCATGGGAGCCGATGGAGCAGCTCCACTGGAGGTTCAAGCGTCCGAGTGAGAGCAGCCCACCATTCACAGCGAGAACTTCAACTTCCCCCACCTGGAGCTCAGCCCAATCCCATCCAAATCGTCCCTGCTCTCTTTGAGAACAGGAACCTGTGCAAGGGACCCAGCCGCCTGCCTGATGAGAGCAATTTTGAGGACTTCTGCTCATGGACACTACTATGGGCAAGGAGCAGGTGGAGCTGTCTCAGAAGCTGAGATTTCTGTTCCACATGTCCAACTTTGACAGTGATGGACACATGCTTGAAGAATATCAAGATGGAAAGTGGTTGAAGAGCTGCTTTCAGGAAGGCCCCAGATTGAGAAGGGGTCAGAGCACTTTATTTCACATGGGGCCACAAAGGAGGTGACCAGCATGTGTCTGGGGCAGATGAAACAGGGGAACTGGATCAGGTGTACCAGGGGATCACCTCTGAGGACTTCCTGAAGTTCTGGCAGGGACTCAACATAAAGATCAAGATAAACTGCTGTTCATGAGGGGACAGCCTCCATGTGGCCTGGA
The DNA here is from genome assembly GCF_902686445.1 of Sciurus carolinensis. Classification (NCBI taxonomy): domain Eukaryota; kingdom Metazoa; phylum Chordata; class Mammalia; order Rodentia; family Sciuridae; genus Sciurus; species Sciurus carolinensis. The sequence continues at coordinate 115,543,404 of NC_062219.1, read as the reverse complement.
ACAGCTGAGGCGTGGTGGACGGCCTTTGGCTGCAGCGCCTATAAATAATCAATGCTCACCTCCGTTTGGCATTCAGGGACTGGAATGTGGGACTTTGCTGTTATCTCTAACAATAAAAAAAAAAAAAAAAACAGGTGAATGGAAAAAAAAAAAAAAAAAGACCTTTTTCCTTCAGCCTTTCCCAAATACAGACACTCACATGCAGTTATTACCTCCAGGATGCCACTTTTTCTTGGGGGCTCCCAACACCCAGTCCTCCCCTTTATCTCACTTTATGCATCTGTCCCCAACTTAAGTGTGTCCTCTGGGTCCTCACACGAGTGGCACAGAAGCCAAGATCAATTAAGAAGTGGTAACAGTTGAACCTATCCGTGCCTATAAGTTGAAATTTATTTAACTATTACTTCCAAGTAATTTAATAGTTAATGCAGAAATACTATAATTTAAAAACAATCTATTAAGGAATGATTTTATAGAAAAATCATTATGAACTCAACTTTCTCAGTATGGGTAATTGATGCCATGTAGTTTTAAATCCTTCCTGGAACCATACAGGCATGATGTGGCGAGCCCCAAGGACTCAATGCCATGACTATGGAAGATGTCTGGAGCTGACCCTCACCGTGCTTAGTTGTAAGGGCAGGACAACAGTACTTGGACCAGGCTGTACTATCCCGCATGGCTGGGGATGGTGTCCTATCTGGGCAGTGTCTCTGACAAACACATTACCTTCTTTATCGCCACAATAAAGATAACGCAAGCCTGGCTCAAAGGAAGAGGTCTCCACACACGTACAGATCACTTGGCTACGAAGACTGACCAGGCCTGATGTGCGTAAGGGGAGGACTTAGAAGAATACCACTTGCTTCCAGAAGGCTCCTCATTCCTGAGCTTGCAACCCTTCCAAGGCGGAGGGGTAGGTAGCATGGTGCAGTCGTTATGAACATTAACCCTGAAGCCAGGATGCACAGGGTCAGATGCCATCTCCAGCACTTACCAGATGCATGGCTCTGACAAGTGAGCGTATCCCTCTGTACCTCAGTTTCTTCATAGTAAAAGGGGCTAATGGTACCCTTGGCCTTTGGGAGTCGGGAGAGAGGGAAGGAGGAATCATTGCCTGCTGGTTCATCTTTCCAGGTTTTGTTCAAGTCAGACACGAAAAGAAATATCACATGATCTCACTTATATGTTGAATAATTAAAAAAAATCAACTACAGAAATGGAAAATGAATTTGTAGGTAACATGGGTGGGAGAAGAGAAGAGCAAACGGGTAGCTGTGGATCAAAGGATACAAAATAGTATATGGAGGATGAACAAGTTTAGAGATTTGATTGCAACATGAGGACCAAAGGTAATAAAATTTTATTAGGTGTTTTTAAAATAAGTAAATTTTAGGGGCAATAGGTGTAGCTTGTTTAGCATATGGGAGGACTTGGATTCAATACCCAGTATTGCCAGAAAATAAAAAGTTGGTTTTAGCTGCTCTTCTCACCTTGTCACGTACTCAAGTAATAACTGAAATGATTGATATATTAATCTGCTTCACTATATTAACCATTTCACTATCTGTGTCCTAACATGTTATAAACCTCAAATATGCACTTTTTTTTTTTTTTTTTTTTTTTTTTTTTTTTAAGGCTGATTGACAGTCCTGGAATCCATCACTTCCTGGCTGGGCCTTAGGGTCATTGTTCACTTTCAGGACAATTTTTTCCCCTGGCACCTGGTTTGTGATCGATAGGTGTGGAGGAACAATGCTGGTGCAGGTGCCTGCAGGAAAAGAAAGGTCAAGATGTTGAGCTCCATTTTAATACAGAGCACACAGCTCAGTTATGGAGAGAGAAAAAAGTCTGACCTCACAAGGTGCTGACTGCCTAGTTTCTGCAACCCAGGGTCAAAGGGCAAGCTCTGTGATAACTTCTACACCTCTCCCTGTTCTCACCTCCGATTCTGCCCTCCGTTTCAGGAAGAGAAAGTGAAGCTGAGGAAAGCTTATCTACCAGTCAATTGGACCTAACTGTTGTTCTGCAAGGATTAATCTGCTGGCACACTGCATTCCCATCTACTTTATTATGCTCAAAGTCTAGCCCAGATTTCCTTGAGGAGCCTTTCCGAAGGCCCCTTCCATGGGCCTTGAATTAGTGAAGGCTATGGAAGGATCCTGGGTGTGGCATGCACCCAGCTAACACCCTACCCCTGGCCCTCTGAGTTCATGGATGGTGAGACTCTACAGCAAGGCTGGTCCTTCCCCCTGCACTCTGAGGGTTTTCTTCTACACAAGAACTTGCCTTGTAAGCACAAGGGCTGAGCGCTGGTGGGGGCATGCCTGCAGAGGCAGCCTGCAACCAACAGGGCATGGCTGTTGGTGGGTACATGGTACAGCTGCACCATTTCTCAGAGGATGCAGAAAAACTCAGGCTCCAAAGTAAAAAAGCATCTTGTTTGTCAGTGCCTTCTTGCTGTCTTTTCCCCTACCACCGTCATCTACTTCACCTGTGATTCTAGCATTCCCCTCCCCAAAAGTAGCAGGACTCAAGTACCTGTTTAGGATTTGCTTTTTGAGAAATCCAAACTACCACGGTTGAATGGAAAGAAAAATATAGCCTACACTTGCACTCCCTCTTACCTCCTATTTACTCTCCTACCCACCAAGGGCCACAGAAACTGTCACTCTGAAACTCTGAGTCCAATGCTATTGTTCTATCCCACTTGATCTCTTGGTAGCAGTTGACCAACCACTTCCTCCTGGGAAACACACTCTTCCCTTTGCTTCTGGGACAGACTTCTTCCCTAGTTTCTCTCACCACTTTCTGTCAAGGTCTTATTCACAGAGGCCCTCTCCACTTCTCTTAAGTGTCCATGGCCCCCGAAACTTCCTCATAAGCCTCTTCTCTTCTCACCCCCTGTGCTTGCTGGAAGTTCCCACCATCTTCAGTGGCTGTGATGGTGAATACCAGTGACGCTTAATCCAAGTCTTCTACCCAGGACGGTTCTGAGTTCCTGCTTTTACATTTAATTGCTTATGGAGTTACAAATCCTAGAACAGTCCCAAGTACGCCCACCAGCCTTTGTGGTAGGACATTTCCATCCCCCAAGAAAGTATGCAGAGGAGGAGAGAACAATAAGGCAGGATCGAGAACACTTACAGCCTGTTTTACATTGGAAGCACTCTGAGATCAAAGGTAACGATACCCAAGTGCAGTTTCTTTGTCAGTGGAGGGGAAAGACTAGACAAAGGAGGAACATAGGTTCAGATCTCAAAACTCTGAAAGGCATCAGGAAAGTAAGTTGATGGAGTTCCTGCTAGATGTCTTGCATTTCCTCCTTGAGGGGAAGGCAAAATCATTTGCTGCGGGTGTAGTCAGAAGGGGGGATTCAAGGATGGAAATAAGATTTTAGAATGGATTATCAGGATTTAAGCAATGGAAAGCTTAACACAAACTGATTTTAGAAAAGCAGTTAGCTGATATTCTTAAAAGACTGAGGGTAGACCTGGGTGTTCTCAAAGTTTGATCCATAGACTCAGGACATCATCCAGACTCTGCTCCCTGTGATTCTCATCCTGTCCAGATCATGGGTTTCAAAAGCTGTAGATATCATATTCATAACGACACCTAGAGGGAGACTATCCCCTAGGGATCCTGCAGAAGAGAGAAGATGCTTGTTTTTCGGTAACACCTTAATTTTCCTCCTCTTGTCTCATGCCCCGGCTGGGTGATGTTCTCTTCCACGATGCATGTTCACTGCTGCCAGAGAAACGAGAGCGCCCATCAGCTTAAGCCCATCAGTGCCGAGTACCCAAACCTACCCCAACAATCTCATTGAGAAAGGGGAAAGGGTATTTCCTTCAAAGAAAACCTGGGTGCCACCGGGAGGGAAAGGGGAGAATGGATGCCAGAAGTCAAACCACAGGTGTCCACTCTCTTATCTGAGTATCTTGCAAGTAGCAATATCAGAAGATTTGCTAAGGTGTGATTGGGAAGCAAATCTTCTGATGAGCATGCAAGAGAAATCTGTAGTGGTTCCAAGCCTCCTTGCTTTATGATCGGCTCCAGCAGTCCCAGTAGGCAGGGGTGGGAGTGGAGTGAGCGATTAGATTGATCCGAAGTTGGAGGTTTTCCAGGTATACACTCTGTGAGGAGAACTGGGCAAGATTCGAGTCGAGGGTAATAGAGTGTTTGAAGTGATGGATGGAAGAAGAGGAGAATTTGGAAGGGAGCTGATAGATAAAGTGGAGTGGGTTCAGAGACTGAATGTTCAGATGAGCTCAGATGGCTGATGGGGAGGCAGAGATGCCTGGGTGCATACACATGAGCCAGCAGGCAAGGCTCAGTGTGCTGGAGAGCAAGAGAAAGCAATTGAGAAAGGAGAAGGATAAAATACTGCCATATAAAACTCACAGGGACACTGATGGAAAGGGGTTCCCTGGGTTCTATTTTCTGTATAAAGACAGTGCCACACATGTGTGGCAAGTTATAGTGGCTTGATAACAAATGTCGGAAAGTCCACACCAGACTCAAATCTGTGACATTCCCTGATATTTTCCCTGAGTATCATTTTCCCCAGATGTTGGTCCGACTGGACTATTTGGGTCAAACAGCTACTGGGAGCTACTAAACATCTACCCTCTTGCTTTTGAAATGGAATCCTAATAATTCCAAGACTTCACTTTTCCCTCAGCCAGGGATCTGAAAAAGGGTTTGGTTATTTTGTCCTTTTCTTCCGAAGATGTGTCAGACCACCTTGTTCTTAGGACAGCAAAGAATGGAATGGGAGGAAGTACGAATAGATACATTCTAACCACTTACTTTATAACCAAACTCTCACTCCCTATATAATAAGAGGCAAAAGGAATCTAAAGTCCTGGGTTGAATGATTTGCTCAACCACTTACATGCTTGAAGAATTGAATCCAATGATCTAAATCAGCTCAGCTTTGGTTTCTACTTATGTACAAAATGTGTAATAATGGACTCTGTACCAGGGGTTAGCAATCTTTTTCCCATTGAGGTCCAAACAAAAAATTTTTGTATCAGATACAAAAATTAAATTGAGGTGGACCCTAGGTCTAATATCTTAGTCTTGGCAGGCCATGTGGCCTGTGTTAAAACTACCGAATCTGTTTTTGGAGTGTTTAAGCAGTCACAGTTAATACCTTAAGCAAATGAGCATGACTGTTTCCATAAAATTAAAAACAAAAATGTGTGGAAGAGAAGAATTTGACCCAATAAAATACAGAAAGGGTTAAGGGGTTCCTCATGTGGCTGGGGTTCCTCGAGTCCCTTTTACCTAACTTTGGTCACTAATGGGACTCATCACCTTGTGGGCTGAACTGACTCCTGCCATTTCTGGGAGGGTCAGTGGATGTTTCAAAGATGCTAATGAACAGAGCAGACACAATTTCCCTTGTTCACCTTCCCCAGACCTATCCTCATGTGATGTTAGTGACCAAGACATACTCTGCCAAGTGAGATTCTCCACCCTGCCACTTCCTCCTGGAGTTAGATGCCTCTGCTACCTGCATCTCTGGATGGTGGTGCCTTGAACCTTCAAAAATGACAATTACACCAGATGCATAGAAAATAGAGTGCAAATCTCTTGTGTAAACATACAATAGGGCTATAAAAAACACGTGAACAGATAAACTTGGCCTCCACTTAGGCACCATATAGTGGGGAGAGACCTTCAAACTTGGCGTATGGTAGCACGAAGGCTGACATGAAATACAAGCCACTGTAACTGGTGAAGCCAGCAGTAAGCCAGGCTGGAGCTGACCTTGCATTTCCGACATCTTTGGTGCTTATCGGGGTTGGAGGGGTAGGAGGGGTAGAACTCTTTCCACACAGGGATTCAATCTTCATGTGATTCCACCATCTTTAAGCAATCTGTATTTTTCTGTATTTAGGCAGAGTGGGAAAGGGGTGGGAAGAGAAAGGAGGTACAGAGGGTCGTGTGGGGAGATTTGCCTGGACAGGGCAAAGTCACTTCCATCCGTTTCATTGTCAGATCTCATGACCAAACGGAGTGCAAAGAAGATTGTGAAATGTGGTCACACTGTGGGTCTAGACAAAGGCAGGTCTGATGAATCTCAGAGTCAAGGATTGTATGTTTTCTCTCATGTGGAATCTAGAGAGAATAGGAAAGTAAAGGTTGGAGGAGGGATTCTCATGAAAATGAAAGGGAGATCAATAGGGGAAAGGAAAGGAACCTGGGGTGGGAGGAAGGAAGGTGGGGGAAGTGCGGGGGAGTGATATTGGCCAAATCATTGTTACACCAGGTGCACGTGCAAATATGTCACAATAAATCTCACCATTGGTGCAACAATAATGCACCAATTAAATGTGGGGAAAAATAGCAGCAACCTTGCTGAACATTCAGGCAGACTGCCACAGTGGGGCACCGTGCACAACAGGCAGGGTGTCTACCGAGAATCGCGTTTCCCAGTGGCCCCTTGCTGCCATTTCTGCTGGGATGCAATTCTCCACAGGCCTCATGCTTGCAGCAGAGGCTCCTTTTCATGGATGTCTGTACTACAAATGGTCTTGTGAGGTGGAGGGCAGTTTACTGTCCAGGATGATAAAGATAATTTTTCAGTGGGGGCAATGGTTAGGTAGGCTTCTCTGCAACCCCTTTAAGGACTCAGGTTTCCTAAGGTCGGGGCTTCTCAGGTGTCACACAAACCTGCTGCATGCTCAGCTTCTATTGCGACCAACCTGGCACTACCCTGTGGCGCTGGTAGGCACCAGAAACAGCTCTAAATTCAACTCATGCTACCTGCTCTAAGTGATAATGTCCTTTCTCTCTTCCCCTAGCTTGTGCCTTCTGGAAGCATCCATGAAACTGTCAGGCTAACGTTCTTAGCTTGTAAATAAGGTGAAACCTCAGATCTTTCAGTTTGAGAGATATCTGTTTAAATTTATCATGGTCAAACCTAATAAATGTCTCTAGCTAGTCAGTCATTTTTAACCTATGGGATCCCAGACTTGTTTTAGGCTTAATCTGAAACCCCTTGCTTCAGCTAAATAAAATGATGTAAGGGTAATGATACAAATGTTGAAGTCCCCAAGTACACGTAACCTGACAGAAGACCTGCACATGGTTTAATTCTAGAATTCATATCATAGTCTATGAATAAGCAACAGTGTCATAGTAAAGACTACAAGAGCTCATTGTATCCACCACCTCAGTAAAAGGTGCCATTATTTAGGTGTCACTGAGAATGAAAATAAGCTACCAATTATGACTAAATGCTCTCGTTATTCTTTTTTTTATCATGTATTTAATTAAAGAGCTCTTTTATAATTAAAGACACTGAAAAAGGAAAAAGCTACCAAATGAAGCATGACAAAATGTTCTCTTGTTATTGTGGCTTTTAAATTTTATCTTTTAAAAGAACTTATTCTTATGATAGATATACTGAATATCAACCTTGTGTACACATAAGAGAAAGAATTATTCCTGTTCAACATGTTACTGGAGAGTCTAGCCAGCACAATAAGGCAAGAAAAAAATTGGAGAGGAAGAAAAACCACTGACATTCATAGACAGTCCTAAAGAATAAAAAATAAAAGTTACTGTTAAGTTTGTCCTTAAATTCACAAGGTGAATTTACAAATAGGTTATTTCCATGTGCTAGCAATGAGCAATTATGCATTTGGAAAGAAATGTCATGTACAATATCACCAAAAATTCCATGAAATATTTAGAGAGAAATCAGACCATGTAGAAGATTTATGTTCACAACTATAAAACAGAGAAAACAAAGACCTAAATAAATGAAGAGCTATATTCTGTTCATAGATTGGAAGACTCAATATTATTAAGATGTCAATTTTTTTCCAAGTTGATCTTTAAATTCAACAAAATCCCTAAATCCCTAGCAGCTTTTTTAGACATAGAAGAGCCAATTCTAGAATTTATAAAGAAAAGAAAAGCAACAAAAATAGTGAAAAACAGTTTTGGAAAAAAAAAAAAAAATCAAGAAAAAGCTGGAAGACACACACCAGATTTTTGGCTTTACTTTAAAACTCCAGAAATTGAGATAGCATAGACTGGTAAGAGAATAGAGAAACAGATCAATGGAACAGAATAGAAAACAGACCACACTTACATGGTCAATTGATTTTCAATAAAGGGACGCTCTTTTCAACAAACAGTAATGAAAGAATTGGATATTAACCCATCCCTTGTACCGTACAGAAATAGAGATGGAATACCAGCCTAGTCATAAAGATCAAATCCTATAAAACTTCTACAGGAAAACTGGAGGAAATCTTTGTGACCTTGGGTTTGGCAGAGGTTTCATAGGTAGGACACAAAGAGTATGCCTCATAAAAGAAACAACCTGACAAGTTGGACTTCGTAAAATTTAAGCTTTCTGTTGTTTGAAAGACTTCTTTAAGAAAATGAAAAGAACAAACCCCAGAATGAGAGATGCTGTTTTCAGAGCACATATCAGATAAAGGATACCCAGAATATATAAAGAACTCTCATTACTCAATAACAGCAACAAACCACCCAGTAAAAAATGATTTGGAAATTCCATCAAGGAAGATACATGGGTAGCAAAGAAACCAACGAGAAATATGTCCAGTATGATTAGCTTTAAAAAGTTAAAATCTCAAAAGGCGGGGGCAGAGAGAGGAAGAGGGTCGGTAACAGGGACCAAAACACAGCTTTATAGAAGTGCCAGTGTTCTGCAGTATATTGGGATGACTAATTCACAATAACCTGTTGTGTATTTTATAAAAAACTAGAAGAGAGGAACTTGTAGATTCCAAACAAAATGAAATAAAAATGTTAATCACCCTAATTTAAACTAGTACACATTGTATACATGTATTGAAGTGTTTCTCTAGTCCATAAATATGTACAACTATTACCTGTTCAAAAATATTAAAAGATAAAAATGCTCGCTACTCTAATTTGTATGTGTGCATTGAATGATTACACCATATCCTATAAATACATATGATTAAAATAGAAACACCATGTAATACCACTACAAACTAATAATGACTAACTTTTAAAAGCTGACCTACCAAGAGCTAGTGAGGTTTCAGAGTTCTTGGAATTTTTCATTGCTGGTGAGAATTTAAAATGTTGCAAACACTGGAAAATAGTTTAGAAATTTAAGTTAAAACTACATTTACCATGTGGCCTAGCAATCCTACTTCTAAGTATATGCCCATGAGAAAGGAAACTACATAGTCACACAAGAACCTATACCTGGACAGTTATAACTTTATTCATAATTGCCGAAAACTAGAAATAGTCCCAATGTTCTACCACGAATGGGTAAGCAAATCATGGTCTAGCTATGTGATACAATACAAAGGAATGAATCAATGATAAATGCAAAAATGTTGGTCTAGGTGATAGAAGTCAGGCTCAAAAGGCAGCATGACTTATGATTTGGGTTCATAATGTTCCCCAAAGCTCATGTATTGACGGTATGGTGCTCAGTACAACAAGATTCAGAGGTGGAGCTTTTACACAATGATCAGATCACAAGGGCTCTGACTTCATCAGTGGATGAATCCACTGACAGCTGAATGGACTGCTGGGAGTGGGGACTGTTGTCTAAGTAGGTCTCTGAGGGTGTGTTCTGGAAGATTCATTTTTCCTGGCCTTCCTCCTCTGCTTCCTGGCTGCAACAGATTTCCACCATGATGTTTCTCCCCTGGAAACAGCTGACCACAGACCCAACCTCTGAGACCATACGTCAAGATCAATCTTTCTTCCTTTAAGTTGTTCTCGTCAGGTAATTTGGTTACAGTGACAGAAATCCAACTAACACTATGACATTATAGAAAAGTTATAACAATAAAGATAGAAAATAGACTTGGATATGGCTCAGTTGGTAGAGTGCTTGCCTCATAAGCACAAGGCCCTGGGTTTAATCCGCAGCACTGCAAAAAATAAGATAGAAAATAGACTGGTATTATGGGTAGAGGAGTGACTACCAAGGGCATAAAGAAACTTACATTTTCATGGTGGATCTATGACTCTGTACATTTTTAACAATTTATAGCAATTTGCATCTTAAATGGATGGGCTTCACTATAAATTATCCCTTGATACACCTGGCTTACATTTTTAAGAACATTGCAAAGTTATTACTAAAATTTTCCTGAAGAACCTACGTTCTCTGAACCATCTCAAGGGGGAGTTGACAGTTTTTTGCAGAGTCTGGTGTTCTCTGGGTTACCAGGAGCCTTGGTGATATTCTTAAGAGTTTTCCATTACTGTCTCTGAATTTTTCTGTCCAAGTGTCTGATGCTCATTCTATAAATTTTGATGCACTTTATTGATCTAAAACATGTCAAAGACATTTGCAGACATTCATTTTTGATGACATGCTGGACAACCACAAGCCCTCAACATTTTGGTCAACAAGCCACTTATATACCAGCTCTCATCCAAATGGTCTTTAAGTGTGAGGAAGGGCAACTACTGCATCACAGCAGCCTCCTAGCCAGCAGTGATTGGCCTACTCTGTTACCGAAAGGTGAAAAATGCTCATCTTCCAAATGAGGTAGCATTCCTAGGGGAAGCTGGATTCCAAATACCCTCTTGAAAGTCTTGTAGAGGAAAGTGACATGATAGAATAATTAGTGTTTGAAATTTTATAAAGAATAACTACCTTTTCAATTTAGGTAACATGTATATCTGCTTTGAAATCCAAAATGTTAAACAAAATACAGGGAAAGTTAAGCTTTCTCCAACTCCTGACCCACAGACACCAAGGGGGAACCACTATTTGAGAAAGATTATTCTGGAAATAAGCAGAGATGGAAGGGGGAGGAGCAAAAGGCCATCTGTCATCTAGGATAAAATGACAATAGTCCAGGGGAGGGGCAGTGAAGACAAAGTCAGTAGGCAAGTACAGAGAACTGTATTAGCTATAAATAAAAGCCATCTAAAAAAGTGACCTCACTTTAAAAAAAAAAAAAATTGGTATTTTTTCCTCATAAGGAAGTCTGGGTGAGCCTGGCATGACTGATGTCTTCGTTCTGTTATTAACACTCAGGTTTTTACATTTTTGCTGTGCTATCCTTAGCATGTTGCTTTCACCTACAAGTTTGCCTCAAGGTTGCTCCCACAAGTCCTCATGCAGATGAACACTGTCCTTCTATTTGCTGTTTGTATCACAGGCTGCCCAGGATGGGCTACATCAGAGGTCTTGATTTTCTGATGGGTTCAGCCAGTGGAGATCTGTGACGAGAGATTAGACTGTGGGAAGAGAACCCTCCTCCTACAAAATCATCTTGTTGGTTTTTGACACAAGGGCCTCTGTTGCAGGCAGTCTGCCCGACTTGTTCCTTACTGGTTGAGCGTTTTCTGATCCTGTGCTATTCTTCATGATTTCTCCATACTATTATTTTTCTGTTTATACCCCAATTCCAAGTTATACTTGATAGCTAAGAGATATGAGTGGCGGGAACATGAGGTTAAGGGGACAATTCTATAAACTAGGCCCACTATGCTGACCCCTACGTGCTTCCTTTTAAACAGCCACTTACCTGCAGTCCTGCCTAGCTTAAGTCAATAGGATATGCTATGTTTCCCAGAGAACAACCTGTCATCTGCAGAAGAAATGCAGGCCCAACGACACCTTCTTGCTAGTTAGAAGAACATGTTACCTTGAAGGGGGGTCTTTTGTGACCCTTACAGAGACCAGATTCCACGACTGAGGAGGACTGGGTAAGCAGAGACAAAGTCCCAACCACAAAATCTGCAAGAATAAGTTCCAATTAGAACCAGGCAGCATGGACCAAGGTGACTCAGTTACTGAGCATCTTAACATTATAATCAAATCCCCTCCCTTGCATAGCGGGGACTTCAAAGTCATGCAGTCCTGCTTTCAGTTAAGTGTAGTGGTATTACATGCCTGGACAGTTATAACTTTATTCATAATTGCCATGGGAGGGACTCTCTGGAACCTTCCCTGGGGCCCCCCAATAAAAGAGGGGGGCATGCTGTCCCTCTCCCCCTGAGGAGTCACTCTCTCCCTTCTTCCCAGGAGTGTCCCTTTTTCCTATATCTAATAAACTTGTGCCCGTTATGTGCAATTCATGTCAAATCCTTGTGTGATTACAAGAACTAGTAACTGCAGACATCTGCGGTTGCTTTGGCTCCACAGATGGCCCTTGCTCTGCACCATATCAACTTCGGTGAGTCATCTGGCATGAACACCAAGGCCAACCTATTCCTGGAAGACATGGGACTCCTTTGTCAGCTCACTTTGGCTAAGACAATATAGCAGCTTTGCATGACCTAATTACAATATTTCCCTTTGTTTCTCCTTCACTTAGACTAAGTTAGGTAGGTCTAAAGACTCTCCCAGCCATTCCCAACTTCGCCCCTATTTTCTTTTCTAGTTGTTTCCTTAAATAATACCCTTGAACATTTATACTGATCCTGGCACCTATGTTTTGGAGGACCCAGACTAATACAGTGGGAATCGTAATAGTACCCATCTCACAGTTGTTCAAAGGATACATAAGTTAATTCACTTAATATGCTTGATAGTGCTTGACAAATGGTCATAACTCAATCCACTTCAGTTATTCCTACTACTAAAGACAAACCTTGTATTCCATTTCTACCATTATAGTAGATTGGATAATCCAAAACTCTTCCATTAGAAATACCATTAAAGTATGATTAAATGTAAAAAATTAGTCTTCTAAATGCATGGCTGAGTTACAAGAAAATATAAATCCTAGGAACCAAAATGGACAGGGAATGAAAACCCAGAGCACTAGTTTTACATTTTTCTGCAGTTGTCCTTAGAGGGATTGCCTGCTTCAGAGGCCCCAATGAAGCCAGAAAGCTGAGAGCTGTCAAAGAATTTTTTCTTCAGAAAAAGAGTAGGAACCAAAACCAAAATTATCCCATCAGCAAAGAGGGATATCAAGGAAGCCTTTTGGGCTTCACTTGTATCTGGACAAAGACAGAGGATGCCCCGAGACACCTGCTTTCTCCGAAGGCAGCAGAGTTTGGCATTTACTCTTTGTGTGACTAAGAACTCCTAAGCTGGTAATATCTGTGACAAAGTGAATGCAAATCCTCTCTGGAGGGACACAATCTCAGCTCAGGATTTCCAGAGTTCCCTTCAATATGCTCTGAAGATAAACTTATAATCCAAAATCACAGAACATACAAGGAAATGAATCCATCATGAGTAAGAATTAACAATGCCAAGAGCAAGGCTAGGTTATCAATATGAAGGACAATTATTTCTCTAAAAACTCCCTCTGATTAATAGCTATATTAAATGAAGTTATGTTTTATAAAACTCCAAATTTCTCAAAAAGAATTAGATATGTTTTAAAGACTCTTAGCCAAGGTTCCACATACAGCAGAGCCTGAGACAAGGATTAAGATGCTGATGTTTTCTTCCTCACCATCATCTTACTGGGCTTGCAACTAACTCCTGGATAGAATAAAAGAGCAAGTGCGACAGGGAAAGATGTGACGCACGATGGCACATTGCTTCATGGCACCAGCCTCGAAGAGACAGCTAGTCACCTAGCAGGCATGTTTGCTTAGAGCTTTCCTGAAAAGTTTGCTAAAGAAACACCACCTCTGATTAGAAGAGAGAAGGGGCAACTTTTCTGCCTAGCTCCCTCCTGTTTTACATTTTCCATTGTGCAAATTACTCTCCATGAAGAGCTGACCTATAGAAATGGTAGCTTATTCAGCCTTTGCCACTCAGGAAACCAGAACCCATTCCCAGATGTAGAGGAGCAATTTGGTGCAGACAGGCCTGTCCCGTGAGATGTCAGGGTCAAGTGGTGGAAGGCCTCTAGCTCCAGGGCGCTTAGTCAGCAAGGCAAGAGTACCTGCTCACTAGAGTGAGTTTTGGAGGCAGGATGGATTTTGAGAAAAGGAAGGTAGTTTGAGAAGATGCACAAAGTTTGTGTCTGATGAACCACTGAAATTAAGAAAAATTTCCTGGTGGATAAATTAATCAGATCCAGATAAAGACAGAATTTAGAATGGGAAGAGATAACTTTAGAAGCTATTTCTCTGTGCTACAATCTGGGTAAGGAAACAAACCACCTGTAATGACAAAAACAAAACCAAAAAAACGGAAAGAAGGTTCCATTACATTCAGTCAGAATTGCAGAAGGTGCAATGAGCAAGAATCAGCAGGGGGTTACATTGATAAAGGATATGGGTTCTTAGATTTGGCTTCTATGACATTTTTGATGTTCAAGGGCATCTTTTATGCACAGGGAAGATTTTTTGGGTTTGATTTAAATTTTATTAAAATCATAAATTAGATTTTAAAAATTCAGATTTCCTTAATTCCTAAATTCATCTCACAAATTTTATCATGTCATTTTAAACCCAGTAAATTTTATATCAATTATTTTCAGGGAGCCTTTAATAGAAACTGAACTGATTACTTAAGGGAATTTGATTTTGATTAAAGTTAAGTAAACTTGAGTTGAACAGACTAATTTCCTTTGAACACTCTAAAAAACATTTGTAAATTTAATATAGTCAATTTTTCTTTACAAAGTTAGAATGTATAAACTCGATAAACTTATGACTCAAGAAACTAATCCTTCCCATGTTATTAAGCAACTCTTTAATAAGTTCTTGTAACCATTTTAAGAGTGATTATAAATTAAATCACTTCCTCTTATATCATTCAACTTCAAATCAAGCATACATTTAATTTGGAATCACAGGCCAATCTGTCATTTACTTTAATATGCCAAATTCAATTATATTTTACAAGCATTTTAAGTACCCAACATTGTAGAGATTATCTTGAATATAACACAAGCTAATTAATGCCATGTGTTTGATATACTTCATAATTTCTACAGTTCTGGGGTTAAGAGATACTTAACCCATTAAGCTTTACTTTAACTGTAGGTTATTGAGACAATAATTCACAAGGACAATATGATTTTCACCAGAAGCAAGTTGGAGTTTCTTATTGGATAGAGAGATTTGGAACAGGGTTTTCAGGCTGAGAGCTTCCCATGTCAGATTCACATTCACAGTCTAGTTTTTGACATGTCTAGATTATAGGAGACCCCCTAGCACACCCTCAGATGGGGTTGGCATCTCCTGTCTGAATTATAGCATCAAGAAACACTGCAGTCTTTCATTTTTCATTACTTGATTTGAGGCATCTGAATTCTGTAAACTCCAACTAGCTTTCAGCTAGTTTTTTGCCCCCACTTACTTCATCACTGATTAACTTTATTTTCATTCACCCCCACCCCCAAAAGCATTGGCAGAATCCCAGGAGACCCTCTTATTTTTCTTTGTCTAAATATACATTTAGACACTTATGTGCAGGATAAACACAGGACAAAAATCTTAGAGCAACCAGAAAAATGACAGATTACCAAATTGGAATGATACATAGCAGACTTCTGACACTTCGGTATCTTTAATTGCTTAGAAGTAGTAATAAACCTATACAATTTTATACCCAGTCAAGCTATCATTTAGTAATGAGGAAAAAAAGTCATTTTCAGAAACCAGACTAAATTTACTAGACTTTCTGGGAAAAACCAAAACAAAATAAAAAACCTGCTGAACTACATAGATCCTTCTTTATGAAAACTCGTGCTATTTGCTATCTGAAACTCAGGAATGAAATGGATTTACAATAACATGTTAGACTTTTCTATCTTACTCTCCAAACCCATTATCCAATCCTGGAAACCAAAAAATATCTGGTGAGGAAAATGTATAACTAAAGATAAAAAAAAAAAATGAAACTCAGAATAAAACTGACTATACTTCATGTACAACCAGAGAAATGAAAGTTGTACACCATTTGTGTACAGTGAATCAAAAAAAAAATAAAGAAGGAATGGTAAGGAAATTAAGAATTTGAATGTAACCATTGATTAAAAAAAAAAATCAATAGTCACTCTTTGGAAGTTTATAAGAAGTAGAAATGAAATGTACACTGAAAAGTCTAAGAAAGAATGGGTTATCAGAATGAATGTTCAAGGTTTTGGCAGTGAGTGAGAAGGAGATTGGGATATTGATGGCAGTAGATAATGTGGATACTGCACCCAGATCCTCTCAGCCCACCCAAGTTCACTGGCAGTTGGGGTAGGAATTTAGTAAGTTGACAGCTATTGTTTATTCTCAAGTCTTCTATGAAAGATACCTTTCTCCTGTACCATACCATCAAAACTTGCTCTGCCTTAAGCAGATGCAGCCTAGAAGTTTAGGGGAGTTCACACCCAAGGGCACTTTCAACCAATGGAATAGATAGATATCCCAACTTCCTAATCCCTTGCTGGGAAAATTGTCAGGCACATTGTTCTTGATTGCTCTGGGGTTTGTGCTTCAGTTGCCCACAAGAGTAACCATGAGTGCTCCTGGGTCAGTTCTCACTTTCTCATTGCTTCATTTGGGCTTCCTAACATCACTTTGCAAATGCTAGTTCCAAAGTTCTTGTTTGAAGAGCAGTTTTTGGAAGAATCCAAATGAGATACTAATTAGCTTTAAAAATTTAATTCAGGCATGCCTGCTACAACTTTAAGAACAATTACTAAAATGACTACAATATGTAACTTCCAAACAAGTGTAAGAGGAAAAACAGTCCCAAATAAGTTGAGATAAGAAGGAGTGGAGGGGAAGAAATAAAGAAAGGGTAGATATTGTATTTCAGACTGAGATGACAAGAATAAACCTACATTTTTATGCTAAGAAAAACGTTACCAATTACAACATGACTTATAAGCATTATAATTTCAAAGATATTAAAATGTGTCTTATAATTGATGAAATTTAATGGCACAAATAGTCTAGAAATATATTCAATAATCATACCAAGGGGCTAAATCATTTAAAATCAGATTGTTTAATTGGATTATATTTAAAAGATATGCTGTTCATAAGTGATTACTTCAAGCATGAAGGAACACAAAGGTCACACATAAAAGAAAGGAAAAAAGATAATACTAGGAAAATACTAACCGAAACAAATCAAGTATAGCTATCTCAAAAGGAAATGAAGACTATCTCTAGAAATGTATTTTGCATTAGTTGTACTCCAGAATGATAATATTTCAATTCACAGGAAGATACAATGACATTTCTAAACACTACTTACCTAAGAGTCTCAAAATACAGAGCAAAAATATCTGCAACAGAAGAGTTTTTTTAAACAAATAGAGCAATAAAAATCCTTGAAGATGTTAATTGATAAAATGAACATATTGAAACTTACACCCCCAATTTTAAAATATAAACCTTATTAAAACATACATAGAACATTTATGAAAATTAGCCACCTATGAAGTGACAAATCTTCACGAATACTAAAAGAATCAATATATAGATTATATTATATGACTAAAGTACAGTTAAGTTAGAAAGCACAATGTAAATATAAAAACACATTAAGAAATTTTAAAACATTGCTAAATTGTTTTCAGGTCAAATATGGTAATTTATGATACCCAAGGAAATACCTTGAATAATGAAAATCTACATGCCAAAACTCAAGAGGTATAGCTAAAGAAGTACTTTCAGAGATATTTATAACTTCCTATGCTCCAAGTCTGAAAAATTGCAATCATTCTACTCAAACTAGATTGAGAACAGAGTCCAAAGTAATCGAGCACAATGAAGGTAAGATCAACAATTGTGGTAGATTGCATTATCAGACTTGCTTCACTCTGTTATAGGATTCCTTTATACATCTGCACCTTTGACTCACATAGATGCTGCATGGAGGGTTCTCAGGAGGAATGCAGTAGGTTCCTGCTCCACTGAACAGGAGGGAGGTAGTCAAAGGTTGGTAGATCTGATAGCAGAGGACTTGATTAACATGTGCTTGTGCTGTTCAGCTTGGTCTCTTGCATGTCTACTGTTCACCAAGAGAAGACCATGCCCCCAGTCCAAGGAGGACAAGACTCAAACAGGACCTGCAGTTTGGTGCCTTGAGCCCACATTTTGGCCTAGCCTAGCTGAGTGTAGCTGACCCATAACCTTAGTAAGAAATGCTTGTTTAAATACTGAGTCTTGGCTCTTACACAGCATTATGGCAGTAATATCTAATTCTCTCAGACAGAAAATACACAGAGCATCAAACCTAAAATATCTTTGAAAGACATTTACAGATCAACTTTTGCCAAATATAGAGTGGAAGAGAAAGAACAAGAGCAAGAGAGGTGCAGATGATCCACACAAGAGGAAAGATGACCAGAGACATGTCAGGGGACTTGGAGTGAAAGAATGTTGTGATCAATTATGCTAATAAATTTGAAGACAAATAAAATAGACAATGTCCTAGAACAAAACATGGCTTATTGAAATGGACAAAGAAAAAATAGTTATAAGCCTATTTTCTGTTTTAAATGAACTAGTAATTTGGCTTCGATAGACATTCTTTTCTTTTTCTTTCACAAATCACAACCACATACTCTGGCCATAATACACAAAACAAACCCAAGACAACTCAAAGAGGAGGAGGTGGAGCAGATGAGACTTCGGAACCTAAGCAACAACAAATGGTGACGTTCCTAGGGTTCACTCTTGTCTTATCTCAGATTTGAGGCTGAAGCACTCCAACATTGAAAAGCCAACAGGTCCAGAAAAGAGGAGGTCTCAACACTGCATTCCTATAACCATGGGACAGGGAAAGGAAGAGCTCAGCAGATGGAACCCTATTAGACAACCACTCTACTCCATCCAAACACTATAGGAAAAAATCTGTGGCCTGACACCCACACAGGCCTGCAGAGGCCAAGTGAGGAACTTTGGCCAGACTCTAAAGAGGGACCAAAATCTCCCCTTCTCCTGAAACTGGTACCAAAGAAAGACAAGGCAGCAGCAGAAATAGTCATCCTGCCTGGAAGGAACAGGCGTCCACAGGGATCCAGCTTGATGGAACTATAGTTGTCTTGGTTTTAACTGCCACTTTGCCCGCCAATCACCCAAACCATATAGGACAAAGTTAAAATAGTCAGCTGAGCACGTCAGTGCTGATCACTGAAGCCCAGACTGTTTCTTAACTGGTGTTGGACATGTTCGTGGTTTGAGAAAGGCCAGGCATATTCCAGTTGACTATGGGCCACCTTTGCCTAGCTTAGTGTATAAACCTCTTCCTCCTGCCTTATGGTTCAGGGATTTTCCTGTCTCACTGCCACCCAAGACATATGTCTTAAGGCTTTAATCAATTGTACTTTGAGTAATCCTGGGTCTGCCTGCCTTTCTCCAGTCTTTTGTCCAATTCTACATTTAGCAGCTAGTTCTCATATAAACCATGACAAATTTTTTTTTTTTAAATCCCACTCTCCACAAGCCAGTGGAGATCATGTGGAAGTCTACACTTCCCTGTCCACCTGAGACTAAACAGGCACTGCTTTCCCTAATGCTGTGATGGTCAGAGGAGGCCTCATGGATTGGGACTTTGACCATCACCTCTACCCCATGGGGTGCAGGGCACCACCTGGGGCACTCAAGACCATTTTGCTGCCAGTCCTACTTCCCCTCCTGAGTGGGCCTTGAGGGAACCAGAATTCCCACCTTTGCCCAAGCATTGGGAAACCCTCCCTCTCAGGTATTCATGAGGGCCCAGTGGAAACCTGGACTTCTATCTCCACCAAGCATAACTCTTTCCCCTACCCGAACAGTATTGGAGGAAGCCAGCTGAACAGAAGAGTCTCATGACATACCCAAGTGTCCAGAATTTAATGCAAGAGTTGCTTCATTCCAAGATCTCAAACTAAAAAGACAATAAATGCTCTTATCAATAGAGGTGTGAGAACTACCTGACAGTTTGAAGTAGTCAACATAAAAATAATTCAAAAAAAGCAAATTGCCCATTTTTTAGTACAGTTAAGGACTTGAATAGACATTTCTCCACAGAAGATATGCAAACTGTCAATAAGCACACAGATACCACCACAGGTTTGGGAAATGCAAATTAAAACCAAAATGAGATGATACTACTACAGCACTCTCCTTAGTATGAATACTATTAGAAAGTGTTGGCAAGGATGTGCAGAGACTGGAATCTATCTATACTCCTGATGGGAATGTGAAATGGTACAGCCATGGTGGAGAAGAGTACGGTGGGTGTTCAAAAGATGAAAAATAGACTACACGATGCAGCAATTTTGCTTCTACTCAAAATTAGACAGCAAGGTCCCAAAGACTTATCTTTGTTTATAGCAGCATTAATCACAATGGCTAGAAATGTGAAACCAACTCAGTTGTTTATCAACGGATAAGCAAAATGTGGGATATACTCACGACTGAATATTGTTCACATTTAGAAAGAATTCTGGCACATGGTACGAACTAGATGAACCTGGAGGACAACTATGCTAAAAATAAGTCAGTCATAAAAAAATACTCAAATATTGTATTATTCCAGTGATATGAAGTGGAAGGTCAGGGATGGAAAGTAGAATGCTGTTTGCACAGGTCTGGGAGGAGGGGTAAAGGAAGTTAGTGTTTACTAGGTAGAATTTCTGTTTTGGAAGATGAAAAAAGTTCTGGAGGTGGATGGTAGTGATGGCTGAGTAACAGTATCAATGTACCTAACACCACTTACAAATGGCTAAGGTGGTAAATGTTATGGATATTTTAGCACAATTAAAAAAAAAGCAATTGAGAAATTATGAACTCATTTGGAACAAATGAAAAAATAGAGATAAAGAAGAACCAAATGGAAATCTTAGAATTAAAAAAATACAGTAAAACTAACTCAGAATTGTCTTAAAAGCAAAATGAGGAATTAGTAAACTTTAAGGTAAATGTTAAATTATACAGTAGAAACCAACAGCAAATAGATCTAACAGAGCCTCGGGATTTGTGGGACTAAAAAATATTCAACATCTGTATCATTAGTGTCCCATATGGAAAGGAGAAGAAAACGTACTTTAATAATGCCCCAAGATTCCACAAATTTGGCAAAAGATACAAAACTATAGTTTCAAGAAGCTCAGAAAACTCCAAATACAGTGACCCTAAAGAAAATCAACTCCAAGACAAAAGTAGTTAAACTTATGGAAACTGAAGACAAAAAAATAAATCCTTGAAAATGACAAGAGAGAAATGATGTCTTGTCTATAGGGGAAAACAATGTCAATGATAGTGATTTCTCATCAGAAACCAGAGGCCAGGAAGAAATGGCACTATATTTTTCAAGCATAAAAAAGGTCTGTCATCTAAAAATTCTATATAAGCAAAAGTATTCTTCAGGAATGAAGGGGAAAAATTAAGACATTCTCAGATGAAGGGAAACTAAGAATTTGTCACCAGTAGATCCATCCTGAAAGAATGGCCAAAAGGAGTTCTGTACACAAAAAGACAAGAAAGCAATCTTGGAACATGAGGAGTAAAGAACGGAAAGAGTCAAACTGAGTCAATTTATTATTTCTTTTGAATTTTCCAATTTACTTGAAATAAAAATTAGAATATTAGCTCATGGTTCTACATGTGTGTAGAAGAAATATTTAAGACAATTTATTGTAATTTGGGGGAAGGTTAAAGGACATAAAGGGAACTAAAGTGTTCAATGCTTCATGATAAAAACTCAGGATTGGGGTTACAGTACTGCTTATCAAATTGAGGAAATTCCCTTTGATGTCTGATGTCTATTTTTCTATCTAATATTATTTTTATAGTCAAAGATTTTGTTACTTTTTCCCCTTTAAGATTAAAAACAAGAATGTCCTTTGACACCATTCCTATTCAACATGGTGCTCAAAGTTCTAGTCAGTGCAATAAAGCAAGAAAAAGAAATTAAATTGTCCTCATTTGCACATGATGATCTATATAGATAACCTAAGAAATAAATAATAACTAGGCACAGTGATGCACACCTATAATCCCAGCCACTGAAGAGGCTGAGGCAGGAGGATTCCTAGTTCGAGGTCAACCTCAACAATTTAGGGAGGCCCTAAGCAACTCAGCAAGACCCTTCCTCAATAGAAAAAGGGCTGGGTGTGAGACTCAGTGGTTAAGCGCTCCTGGGTTCAATCCCTGGTACCAAAAAAAAAAAAACAAAAACGAAAAACAAAAAACCACAATCCACAATCTCCCTCATACAAAAAACAAGAATGAAAACAACAACAACAAAAATCTTCCAGAACAATTCATTTAATGGTTAGTAATCTTACAAGATATAAGATAAAGAAATCAATTGTATGTGATATCAATGAATACGTGGATACCAAATAAAAATTTACAGTTGCTCAACAAATGAAATATTTAATATTTAACCAACCATATACTGGACTTGTACTCTGAAAAATACGAAACACTGAAAAAAATTCAAATGTAGAGATACTCTATCCACAGATAGAAGTGGAGATGGCAATGTAACTATTGAAGATGCCATTTCTCCCCAGGTTTAACCCAATTCCTATGAATATTTTAGCAAGTTCGTTCCAAAAATGCTTCCAGAAAAGGCAAAGTCATTGAAATAGCAATTTTTAAAAAAGAATGAAGGGCATCTGTCTACCCAACTTAAAAAACTTATAGATACAGTAATCAATGTGTAATATAGCAGAAATCAATGGAACAGAATTATTTGAACAGATTAGAGATAAATGATGTTTCAATGAATATACAATTTAATGAATTTTTTAGCTAACAAGGAGTAAGAGACCTCTTAATAAAGTATATCTTCCAAAAACCTATGAAACTAAATTGTTCATATTTTTAAATAGTACCATAAATATTTAACCTTGAACTGACAATGCTAGCTAGGGCAGTGATAAAGATCAAAGCAAAGCTTTCAATATGATATACATATAATATCATGTTATCCTCATTGAAAGCCCAAAAGAATCTAAAGGAATGTGTTCTCATGCATAAATCAAAAGTTACTTAAGAAACATGATTTTAATCCTAATTTCTCTATTTTTACCCAAGAGATAAGGGTTTTAAAACCACTCCAAAGAGTGATTGGAAGTCCATCCTCCCAATCAGGCCACCTGCTCAACAGAACTGCAGAGAACAGTCCAAATGATGCTCTTCCCAAGTTCTCCCAGGCATCTCCTGCTGTCTGTAGATTCCTTCTGCTCTTGGCACACTGCTTTTGGTCACTGCATCCTTCCCTCCAACTTCTTAGAGTTAAACTTAGGTCACAGTATGCCTTACTGAATGATTTAGAGTACAAGATTACAAAGAATAAAGGGAAAAAGTTGATAACTGGGCACTGTATCACTGCTTCTAGAATCTGAAGTCTCTGCTCATTCATGAGAGGTCTCTTCCAGGCTTTGGCCAAACCATCTCTCTTCTCAGCCCTGGTTGCCCCTGCCCTGGCTACAGCAGGAGGACCTTTCCTCTCTCAGTCCTCTCCTTTTGCCCTTGAAGGACTTACAGCAAGATCCACTTGACATCATTTGGTCATGGCTCTAGGCCCTAGACAAAGTTATCAAAGTATCTGAAACTTCGTTCTTTAAAGTTTTCTTTTTTTCCCAAACTGGGCATGGTGGTGCACACCTGTAATCCCAGTGATTCGGGAGGCTCAGACAGGAGGATCAGGAGTTCAAAACCAGCCTCGGCAATTTAGTGAGACCCTGTCTCAAAATAAAGGACTGGGAATGTGACTCACCTGGGAAGTGCCCTTGGGTTCTATACCCAGTATCAAAAAAATAATTTTTCCTGAACTAATCCACTTGTACTTGGGGCTTATGTGTGGGAATGAGCTTTGACTTCTGCCTGAATTACTTTTGGGATTCTGCCAACAGCATGAGATACAGGTATGACTCTGATCCTTTCTGCTATTGTGCGTAAACAACTACCCGCAGGCATTCAGAAGCACACCCTCCAAGAGCGAACTATTCAGAGGCAGATAAACTAATTCATAAACACTTACTTCAATTACACTAAGGACATAATCTAGATGAAGTTCAACCCAGCTAGCATTACTATACAGAGCACCTGCTACCTCTGTTTCAGCCGGAAATATCTATACTCAGACTAATTTTTTTTAAGAAAAAAGTGATGGATGAGTTCTTGTTTCATGTTTGAATAACTAAAGGGTCTACTCATACTTTTTCTAAAACAAGACAGTTTAAAAAATGTTAAGTCTCTAGAGTGCCTTTTTAACACTTAATCTAAAATGACAAAAATTAATCATATGCATAGCACAGGCAGTGTTGAATAGTGTCAAACAAATTAAAATCTCCCTCCCTGGCCTCACTTTCCAAAAAGAACCACTTAAAATTCTTATTTCGGTGCTGGTTATCTAAATGTCACTTCAAATAAATAGGTTGTGTTATGGTTTAGATATGAGGTGTTCTCCCCTGAGCTCGTGTGTTCATGCAGTAACGTGCAGAAGTGAAACGACTGGGTTGCGAGGGCTGCAGCTTCCGTCCATCCCAAGCTGGACTGTGTGCTGACTGTAGGCAGGTGAGGCATGGCTGAAGGAGGTGGGTCACTGGAGGGAGGGGTCCTGACACCCCTTCCTTCTCTGCCTTCTGGCCACCATGAGGGGAGCAGCTTCCCTTCACCACTCCCTCCCACCATGACGTTCTCCTTGGGCACAGAGTAATGGATTTGGTAGACCATGGACTTAACCTCTGGAGTCATGAGCCAAAATAAACTTTCCCTCCTCTAAGTTGTTCTCGTCAGGTATTTTGGTCAGTGATTCAAAGGTGACTAATACCTATTACCTGCTCACATTTAGACATACCTGGTATGAAATGTGCCAAAATTAGTAAGCTTATGCTTCTTTCTGCCTTCCTTTCTCCCTTCCTCTTTGATTTGCAGTATTATCTCCAATCACTTTGTCAAGGTTTTTAACACCTCTGTTCTTTGCAACTCATGTGCGTTTTCAATAGACAGGGTTTCCAGTTGTTAAGAATCAATTCATGTATTTGTGAGATTCTCATGACTTGGCTCTTATTTATAGCTGAGTCCCAAGTGGCACAGTTCAAAAGCTTTACTGAAAGGAAGAGCAAGGGTTTGTCCATGCCACTTGAAGGGAATCTTGCCAAGCACTTAACTGAACTTGGGCTTTCTCCAGAATATTTTCAGTTTCTTCTGCCAATTCTGGGGTCTCCCCAGCTCTTTCCCTTTCTCCCACTTCCCTCTTTTGGGATTCCTTCTTCTCAGTACAGCCGACACAGAGAACACAGGTTTAGTGGGTTGCTAGCTCTGTGAATCTCTGCACATTACAACACATCCCTTGGCTGCTGTGGGAACGTGCCCCTCAGGTCTAACTGCAGAGAGTGTAGTTGTCCCATGGCATCTGTCCTCCATCTGTATGTTCATGCTGAGGCTTGTCAGAGGCTGTTCCAGCCAGAAGCTGGGCAGGGAGACAGACTGTTTGGACTTGAGTTCTCCCCACAAAATTTTTGAACTCTGCTAAAATTGCATGCATCTCAACACTCCTCCCCCACCTACGTCCTCCTCTCCTTTACCTGGGGTCAGATCATCATCATGGGGGTCATTGCTTTCCCCACCTCTCCTAGACACATTTGCCCCAATTCATTTTTTTGTACACTTAGTCCCACTTACGATGTTGCTCTAGGACCTGGACTTATCATCTTTATTTTTCTCCCAATTTGACTTCGTATTTTGTACCTAGTGTTCTATACCCAGTCGTTCCTCTTGGCTCTGAGGGCAGCTCCCTGGCCACTGAGCATTCAGAATTGCTGATGAGGTCTTATGTCTTTTTGATTCCTGTGCTTTGTAGAAAAAAAATGTTTTTTCATCTCTGAAAGTTTTTGAAATTTTCTCTTTATCCTCGAGATACAGAAATGTCACTAGTATATCAAGGTGTGTGTCATTTTAGAAATTCATTCTGCTTAATACTTGATGGGTTCTTTAAAGACTTGTTTTCCCAGCTATTATTTCCTTTCCTCTTATTCCAGTGTTTCTCCATTTTGCTCTTCTGAGAATTTTATGCTGCCTCCATTTTAAACTTCAGAGAACTGTGTTTGAGGGGGAGGGTTGGGGTTTATTTTTCTGTGATAGTTGATTGTGGAAATAAGAGAAGCTCTGGGGAGTTTATGGAACCAGAACAGGATTCTCTAGGGGAGAAGGCTCCAGAGCCATAGGCAAGAGGATCCCAGGCCAGGGGTGTGGCTTCACATTCTCTCCAAGCACATATTTTCACCTGGTGACGTGCTTAAGCCCTTTGTGGATGTGGGTAATTTCCATACAAATTGCCATTATTTTCTGAAGTTGGTGATGAGAGTATGTCATTATGTATGGGTAAAATCCACTGTATGTGAAAGCCGCCACGCCCACCCCTTCCTGTCCTTCCAGCTTGAGCTTTGGAGCAGCACAGGCTGTATTTTCTGGCAAGGAGGAGGGCGAGTAGCAAGGAGAACCACCTCAGGGAAGACCTGATGCAGAGGGTGGGTGACAGCTGATCCCCGTTTATTGGAACACTGGAAGCAAAACCAGTAGTATATGACCCAGACTAAATTTGCATGTCATTACCAATTGTGCAGTGTGGATTTTCCTCCTAAGACTCAAGATCCCCCTTCCCCGTATTTGCGTGTTTATTCTTTCCAATTGATCTAAGTTGTTGTTGTTGTTCTGGTAAAATGCATTACACGTTCTTGGGTTCAACTTGAATTTCCTGAGCTCGGTGCTCACCTCATCCATATCCTCAGCATCCTCTCACAGGTGTGAAAAAGGGCCTTGGATTGGCAGCTGTGAAACTGTTGTCATTTTAGAGCTCAGGTCTCTTGCTGCTCAAGTCCTTAAGCTTCTCATTCATTTACCAAGAAGGTAATCCTGACTTGCCCCTCCCACCGGCCGTGAGGCACAGGATCTCACTGGGCCACCTTCCTGTTCCCACTTTGTGTTTCCTCACTGCCCTACCTGCCTGCCTTCCAGGCAGCCAGCTCCACCCTCCGCCCAGCTCCAGCCTGCAAACTTCTCTTCTCCCCTTTCTCTATCACAACCCTGCTCAGCTCTACTCCACCAAAGAACTGGGAGTTTTGGACAGATACCTGGTAAGCGCATGGTCTGATAGGAGGACAGTCAATTGACATCTGGAAAAGGTGGGAAAAAAACTAATTCAAGCCTGACCATGAGCGTCCCTTATAATCCGCCCCCACACGCCATCCTTCCTGGCCGGCCCTTGGTTCACACACGCCTCAGGCTCCAGCCTGTCACACCCTGACCATGAAGCACTCTATAATGGTGGCCAACCCTGTCTCAACATGTACCAACACATGGAGCCCTTGCTGAGGACTAGGCCCTGCAGGGTTCACAAAGCTGAATAAGACCTCTGGTGAACCAGCTGAGTCTGTGGGGTGATGGACACAAAGGCACCCCCTTGGTATGTTTAACAGTGAACAGGGGAGGCAACAATTGTTGATGAAGGCAGATGGGAGACAGTCTAGAAAACCACAAAGGCACTGAGGTGTGAGCTGGCACACGGAAGACTTTGTGGCAAAACAAGCCTAAGGGTCGACTTTGGCCAGTGGTCAAGAACGCATGGGGGGCGGTTTGTGTGTGACCTGGGTGCTGCGCTCCCTGTACGTAGCAGAGGAACTGTGTGGGCATCAGGTTGGCATGGGAAAAGAGGAGTCAGACTGCAGTGGGGCCCAGCATGTCCCGCAGGAGTGTGGATTTTCCTCCTAAGACTCAAGATCCCCCTTCCCCGTATTTGCGTGTTTATTCTTTCCAATTGATCTAAGTTTTTGTTGTTGTTGTTCTGGTAAAATGCATGTGACAGAATTTATCTCAACCATCTTTCAGCTAGAGTCCCAGCGGCATCAGGTGTTCACAATGGTAGGTGACTATCCCGTCGCAGCCCACTCCAGAGTGCTCTCTACCCTGCCTGTTCAACACGGGCACCCTACCGGCTCCCTCCATCTCCACCAGCAGCCATACTACTTTGTGGCCGATTCACACAAATGGAATCACACTTTGTTCTTTCTTGACTGTCCTTTTCACTTAGCACATCCTCAAGTTCCCTCCTTGTTGCAGCACGTGCCAGAATGTCCTGGGCCGAGGCGGAAGAGATTTCGGAGTCTCCACCACATCTCGCCGTTCCACTCGCCGGCGATGGACACTGGGCTGCTCCCCCAGTTTGGCTATGGCCCAGCAGTGCCATGAGCCTGGCTGTGCAAACCTTTGTGAGCACCCGCTTTCCTTTCTTTTGGGCCTCCACCCAGAAGTGGCACTGCTGCTTCCTGTGCTCATCTCAGGAATCATCCCGCTCTCTTCCACAGCGACTGCGCCACTTCAGTTGCCTATCAACGTTCCCCTCAGGGTTCATTTCTCCACACTTTGGTAAGCTCTTTTCCTTTGGTA